>NC_072481.1:82343382-82648591 GCF_027574615.1 Eptesicus fuscus
CAGGTTGACTGCTGTTCCCTCTCCCTCGGTCTCCCTGCCTGGCCTTGTGTGGCATGCCCTGAGCTTGGCTGTCACCTTGTAGAAGGGCTATATGGATAGATGGGAGGATATATACTTGGAAACAAATCTGTGTATACAAAGAAGCTAGTGGCTGAGCTGGCCTTGGGTTTTCTAGTGGAAACCGTGTTTTCTCCATCCAGACCTAGTTTAAATGCATGGGTTTAGTCCATGCTAGCTAAAACATATGTACTGAGTGCCTTCTCTGTGCCAGCCATTGTCCCAGTCACTGGAGACAGGACAGCAGACATGGAGCTCACACCTTTCATGGGGAGAGGGAATACTAAAGGAATGACTGCAGCCCCTCAGCTGGCCATAGGTGCTGTGTCCAGGAGCGGAGCAGGGCAGGATGGAGAGTGATGGGGAGTGGGGTGAGGGAGGTGCTGGCTTCCCTGGGTGATCAAAGAAGGGGTCTCAGTGTTTCAGTAGAGATTTGAAGGAAGCTGGGGAGTGAGACACGAATGTTTTGGGGCAGTCCCAGGATGAATGGTCCAGGTGGAGGCAACAGTAAACCCCAAGGAACGGGAGTGTGTTTGGCAAGTTCCTCGACAGTGAGGAGGTTGTGGGCAGGAAGGGCATGAGCAAGGGGGAGAAGTCGGAGGAGGGAGACTTGGGGCTGTGGAGGAGGAGGCACTGTGACGGACTCAGGGTTCAATGTCATATGTACTGCTGTAGAGCCCTTGGAAGGTTGATAGGGTGATGTGATCTGACGTTCGAAGAGGCTGGCTCTGGCTCTGGTTTGCATTCGGCAGGGGTGGAAGCAGGGAGCCCAGCAGCTGCTGCCACTGTCCAGGTCGGGGAGGATGGTAGCTGGGCAGTGAGAAGTGATCCATTTGGGAGCACACACTGTAGGGAGGTCAGATGCCAGTCACCTTCACTCCGTCCCTTGGGAGCAGAGCTCTGGCTGGTGGAGGCCTGCACATCTTGGCACCCTTCCTTCCCCAGGGAAGAGTAGGAACCTCTTCTGTTCCCTCTTTGGAATATTGACCTCCAGGTATCAGTCACAGTTTTTACTAATCCCGCATCCATGTCCTTTTGGAAAGATGCTCACCTCTCAAATGGGCACGAATCTTTCCTTTCAAGCTTTTTCTTCAACAGGAAATGCAGTGGCAGTCCAATGCGACAACCATCTGTTTCTTTTCCTCCATGCCAAGCCTTCTGCGGGGGGCAGGGAGGGACTTAAGAAAAAAACAAACAAACACAAAACCAGGAACCACCTGCTGGAGTTCCCCAGCCGTGTACACCGTCTGACCAGGAAACACTGAACAGACAATCATCAGGATGTATTTCAATGTCTGTCAGCTTCAGCACCTGTTTGACTTCCTTCTAGGGCTTTGCATTATTGATAATATTAGTAGAACAGGGCTGGAAACATTTCCCAGGCTAACAGGAAGGCCTCACCGACCAGTGCTCAGGAGACCGTGGTTTTTGTTCCACCTGCCAGATGTGTGCCTACTAGTGTTCGTCCCCGCTGAGCCTGCTTCTTCATCTTTAACACGAGTCCTAGACAGCTTGATCCTTAGATGCCTCTCAGTTCTAACATCTTACAATTCTAAGTATGAATGAGAAATAAGGAGCAGAGGTGACTGATGAAACCACTACCCTGGACTTTAGGAAAGAGAATCTTTCAAGTGGTGGCCCAGTATGAATTTAGGGCAGGCTCCTGGGTGCCACCCTTTAGGGCCTCCACATTCATTATTTGCAGGATATCGGAAGCTGTACGATTTGACTCATTCTGTTAAGGAAAGGTGAGCCAACTGTAGGCTGGACATAAATCTTCTTCCACGCAAGGAGAATCGTCTCTGATGGCTATGTATTCTGCACAAGGATCTAATTTGATCAGTCATGTGTCCACCAGGCTGTGTGTCTGGCTTGGATTTTTGAGTCTCAGAAGAGAAATTAATGAGAGGACAATTACCCACCCAAGAGATGGCTGTTTTCTCCAGTTCCAGCCTTCTGTCCCCTGCCCCCCATTCCCTGTGTTGTTATGATTTATAGGCTTGCCTATCCCCTGCAGTGGCTTTGGTGTAAGGTTTTACCAAGTAAGCAAGTGGCTGGCTCCCAAAGATGACATGACAGCCTTAGTCCAGGCTGAAGCCAGGTAGGCCCGATGCCTTTCTCTCTTCTTACCCACAAGTCAACATGTTCTCCTAGGCATAGGAGGAGGGAGACAAGGATTCACCTGAAGAAAGTCCCTTTCTGCTCTTACTGCGTTTTCCTTTGCTAAGTACTCCTGCTGCATA
Source organism: Eptesicus fuscus (assembly GCF_027574615.1). NCBI lineage: Eukaryota > Metazoa > Chordata > Mammalia > Chiroptera > Vespertilionidae > Eptesicus > Eptesicus fuscus. The sequence goes on from NC_072481.1 coordinate 82,345,683, forward strand.
TTGTGTGAGATTCATTTGTATGTTGGTGAAAGTGTCCCATGTTTTCCAGAATGCATTCTTACTAGAACGAGTGGGTGTGTTCTACACTGAGGGGAGGGATTATACTATTTCAGCGTAATCATTTCCCAGCAGGTTTCCAATCCAGGCATGCATTATTGTTTCAATGATGATGTGGTGACTGATAGTGTTATTCATGCTGTGGTTGAAAGAACCCGTGTTCCGGCAATTCTTTTCCTGCTGCGTTTATGAGAAGCCGTCCCTGGGCTCAGGGCTTTGTTGCTGTTTTGAGCCTGCCATTGTTCTGGGTCTTTGTCTGACAGGCTGCGTGATGCAATGGGAACCCTCCGTGCTAGGTGACGCCGTCTGCACTGGCAGCATTGCTGCGTTGGTGAACAGAACTAGTACTTCGTGTTTTCAGGTTAGTTCTCTGGCTTTGTTCTTGGAACTGAGTTAAATCAATTGGACCAGTCAGCGATTGTCAGGTTCTTTGGGGAACTATTTCTAGACTTAGCCACTGGAAGTAGGTAAGACAATGTACCCAAGCATGGAGTAGTCGGATACTCTAGAGCAGTGGTTCTCCACCTTTTTAATGCCGCGACCCTTTAATACAGTTCCTCATGTTGTGGTGACCCCCAATCATAAAATTATTTTTGTTGCTACTTCATAACTGTAATTTTGCTACTGTTATGAATCGTAATGTAAATATCTGTGTTTTCCGATGGTCTTAGGCTCTACAGCAGGTTGAGAACTGCTGCTGTAGAGCCTAAGACCATAGGAAAACACAGATATTTACATTACGATTCATTAATAGTAGCAAAATTACAGTTATGAAGTAGCAACAAAAATAATTTTGTGGTTGGGGGTCACCACAACATGAGGAACTGTATTAAAGGGTTGCAGCATTAAAAAGGTTGAGAACCACTGCTCTAGAGCAAGCATGTCAAACTCAAAGGCTAACATGGGCCAAATAAACAAGGTTTAAGTTTATGTAGACCACAAAAAAACAAAGGCTTCAATTTTCATAGAAACGTAAGTTTATTTCCATAGAGACATGCTGAATGCAAAGGGCTGAAATAAATGATTAATCATTAAAATAAAATAATAGAACATTTTAATAAAAATTAATATTTTTTCTTGAACATTAACTTACCAAACACTGAATAACTGCACAAATTAATAAGCATAACGCAAAAAAACTATTTTTCCTGTTCTCCAAAAGGGAAATATTTCCTGTTGCGCACACCAGACAAGTCAGTACAAGACTAATGACGTGGCAATCGGCTGCTAAAATATTCGCTGCTAGTATTAGTGGAGAGAAATGGTGCGCCTGCGCGTAAGGCGCTTAAGGGAAATGAATGCAACACGATTATAGTAATCAGTCATTAGCGAACGCTGTAGTTCGTCATTAATAATTATGTGCAACAGGATATTGTAAAAATTAAGTTATGAAATTTTTATTAAAACGTTTCTTACATACCGTTATATTGGCTGGGCCACAAAAGTATTCGTTGTGGGCCACGAGTTTGACATGCTTGCTCTAGAGTACAGAGCAACCTACCATGTGCTTACTGAGCACGTTGTCTTTCACAGTGCATGTGTATAATTTCTATAAAGAAATTGACTACCTTACACATATAATACCTTAATAAAAAAGTGAAAAAAAAAAAAAAATAAAAGGAACATGTTACCAACCCATGCAATAACATTGATGAAGCAAGATGCTGGAGTATATACTGTGCGATTCCATTGATATGAAACTCCAGAATAAATGAAACTATTCTATGGTAATCGAAAAAAAAAGAAAAAAGAAATTGACTACTTGATTTAATCCTGATCTTTCGTTAAATGATCATTGTAACTTAGAAGTGATGAGGATGATGATAATGCAATAGTTTGAGAAGTCAGTGGCAGTATCTGAGCTGGGTTCTTCCCTGGGCCCCATTCATTCTATCAGCAAAGCCTGATCACACACTTATCTTGTATGTACTTCTCAAATCTGCCACTTTTCTCTGACCCCATCGCCGTTACCCTAGCCCATCGCTGCTATGCCATGCTTGGACAATGCATGTAAAATTCTTAGCGCAGAGCCTGGCACATAGTGAGTCTCCATGAAGGGGAGACATAAAATGTTTATTGTGAATTGAAGAAAGTGTGATACATCTATGTGAGGTAACATTTCTTGATTTAAACATTTCAGAGACTCCGTATCACCATAAGTAGCCATCTAAGTAATAATGCTAATGGTTGGTTAGGAGAATGGCCATCGTGTGCCAGAATCTAAATGTGTGCTGTGTGTTCATTACCTCACTTAGCCGTCTCCGCAGTCCGCACAGACACTCCTCTGATGAGGGAGTGAGCCCTCGAATAGGCCAGCTTGCCTCACTGTGGCATCCACACCCAGGGGGCTACTGTAGTGCTTGATGCCCTGTGGAGATTAAGCCAATCCTTCTCCCCAGATCCAGGCCATGGACAGATGCCCCACCTTGAGGAAAAAAGGGGGTGGGGAAGCATTGGCCATGTGCAGCTACCCTGGGGCTTACACCAGCCAGTAGCATCCACTTTCTGAGAACATTGTTTTGTGCTCTACGTTTGAGTGGCCAAAACAAGGTGGGTGGAGGACAAGGGGTGACTCAACAATACTGCAATACTGCGTTCATTAAAATAAAGATAACGCCCTCCCTCAGAGGGGATGTCAGTGTGGAAGCGGCTCAGTGGGGAAGGGCAGGAAAAACTAGCTGGCAAAGAAAGGTCATGTTCTGATCACTTCCTCTTCAGTGCCACCTCTGTTCCCACTCAGACGCTGCAGCCTCTCGCTGATCAGCAGCAGGATCAGCTGGCCTCATTCTGTTCTGGCCACTGCAGTAGCTGGGGTTACCACGGCCTTGACTCTGAGTTACAGCTTCTTCTGACTAACACCATACTCACAGGAATCTAGGGCCTCCCCCTCCTTCACCCAAGACAATCTAGCTTAAAATTAAAAGTACTTTCTGCTACCGAATCTATCCTCTGATTTAGGCTGCACTTCCTGGTTCCTGCTATTAAGTGAGGAGAACCCCTTTAGAAGTTCAGGCCCATGATAATGACCGCCAACATTCTTCACTGCCTTGCTACGTGCCAGGCCCTGTGCCAAAGCTCCTTCCACAACAACCAATGATATCAGTACTGTTTATTGGTCCCTGTTTTACAGGTGGGACTGTGGGGCTCAGAGAGATCATGTGAGGGGCCCAAGGTCGCACACCTAGCAAGTGTTGGTGCCAGAAATTGAAGACAAGAAGAGCGGCTCTTGGACTTGATCTCTTCTTCAGCTCTGTGCTAGGCAGTGGGTCCTGCCAGAGGCGGCCGTGAGAACCCGGGGCTCCCAAATGCACCGCCCTCCCCATTTAGGGCAAGCAGCTCAGCTTTTGGTCTCTTCTGTCTTTGCTGGCTGGTTTTGCCCAGTGGGTGGGATTCACAGCGGGGCTGGCTAACTCTGGCACTGCAAATTCTTATAGCAGATGTGTGTCACACCATCGGGCACCCATCCAGCGTGACCATACTGCCATCGCGAGTCATTTCCAAATATGCACATCTTTTCCCCCCATCTGGATTGTGAGAGGTTTATGAACAGTGCCTATGCTTTGTCTCTCTCTGGTTTGCCCCAGAGCACATGACATGTTAGCAGGTGCTTAGGAGTAAGTGGCTTAATGCCACTTAGCATGACTAGGGGGACAGAGTAGCCTCCTCTTAAGCGGCAGCCTTCTGATGTGGATAAAACTTGCAATAGTCTGGTATTCACACACTCTCATCTCTGGAGAACAGTTGTGTTGCTTTGGCAACTGTCAGGCAGAGGAAAAACATCACCTGTAGACTCTAGAACAGGGGTCCTCAAACTTTTAAAACAGGGGGCCAGCTCACTGTCCCTCAGACCGTTGGAGGGCCGGACTATCTTATCTAATAATAGACAAATATGCAAATTGACCGCACCTTCGCTACACCCAAGCCACGCCCACCAGCCAAGCCACGCCCACCAACCAATCAGGAAGAGTATGCAAATTACACCAACAAAGATGGCGGCTGATTTGCATATCAAGACAGTGTCGAAAGAAGCCAAGAGCTGCAAAGGGGAGTAAAGCTTCGAAGAAGCAAGCAAGCCAGGGGGGCGGGGGGAGGAGAAGGGAGGAGCGAAGTCAGGGCCGTAGGCAAAGGGAAATGAAGGCGGGCTGGAGGAGAAGGCGGGGCCGGCGGCAAGGGCGGAGCGGAGGCGGGGCCGGGGGCGAAGGGAAATGCGGGCAGGCGGGAGGAGAAGGTGAGGTGGGTGATAAAGGCGGGGTGGAGGCGGGGCCGGGGGTGAAGGGAAACGCGGGCGGGCTGGAGGAGAAGGAAGGGCCGGTGACAAGGGCGGGGCGGAGGCGGGGCCGGGGGGCGAAGGGAAACGCGGGCAGGCTGGAGGAGAAGGCGGGGCTGGTGACAAGGGCGGGGCGGAGGCGGGGCCGGGGGGCGAAGGGAAACGCGGGCAGGCTGGAGGAGAAGGCAGGGCTGGTGACAAGGGCGGGGCGGAGGCGGGGCCGGGGGAAGGAGAAGGGCGGGGCGGAGGAGGGGCCGGGGGCGAAGGGAAACGAAGGCGGGCTGGAGGAGAAGGCGGGGCCGGTGACAAGGGCGGGGCGGAGGCGGGGCCGGGGGCGAAGGGAAACGCGGGCAGGCTGGAGGAGAAGGCGGGGCCGGTGACAAGGGCGGGGCGGAGGCAGGGCCGGGGGCAGAGGCGGGGCCGGGGGCGAAGAGAAAAGCAGGCGGGCCGAGGAGAAGGTGAGGCGGTCGGCAAGGGCGGGGAGAAGGTGAGGCGGGCAGCAAGGGCGGGGCGGGGCGGAGGCGGGCGACAATGGCGGAGCAAAGGGAAATGCGGGCGGGCTGGAGGAGAAGGTGAGGCGGGCGGCAAGGGAGGAACAGAGGCGGGGTAGAGTGCAGCAGGAAATCCCATTGCAGGAATTTTCCTGCAACGGGAAAGCTAGTAGTTTAAAAAAAAACTATGAACAAATTCCTATGCACACTGCACATACCTTATTTTGAAGTAAAAAAACAAAACGGCAAAAACACCCGCCTGTGGCCCGCGGGCCGTAGTTTGAGGACGCCTGCCCTAGAACCTGCTTTCTGACAGTGTTTCAGGGGCTTGGCCACCTTGTGCATTTCATAGGGGCCTCTTTCTATTGGGCATCCTTGTGCTGTGTTATTCCTGAGGTGCTGCTGTTCTCAGTGACCTGCTCAAATGCAGAACCCAATGGAGCTCCGAGATTGGTCCTGATTTGCTCAGCAGAGCCCTGGGGTCTGATCTGCACGTGGTCTGCGTTTGGTTTTGCCGGGAGTTGATTGGCACGTGTGCTTGTTTGAGAAGGAGCACAGGCTGCTCGACGGGTCAGAGGGGGTAGCTGGCCTGGTGCAGCCTTAGACGGAAGCGAGGCCACGCATGCTTCAGAGTGGTTTTCGATTTTCCCCCCATTTTGGCCAACTTAAGACGTTCTTTTCAGCTTGTGTCACCCTTGGCTTACCTTGGGTGAGGAGAGGAAAGAGCCAATTGCAGCCATCTGAGGGCTCCCTGCCTTTTTGGAGCTGAACGCACTGTGGATCTCTTCCATCAGAAAGGATTTTATTGGTTTTTCTTGGATCTGACCTCTTTTCTTGGTTATCCTTGGACGAGAAAAGCATGCTTATACTTACCATCCTGCATGACGACGCTGGCTGTGCTAAGGAACCTCTGTGGCAGGAGAGAGAATGGAAGCAAGTGGCAGGCTAGACAACCCTAGCAAGCGATGACCCCATCCCCCCGGTGCCTATCCCAGGCAGACTTTTAAGACTGACAGCTCACCTCTGCCCCTTCCTGCTACCACCCAAGAGAGTGTGAAACAGGGAGGGCCCCGTGGGCAAATGCTCCACCAGTGTGTGGCTAGCAAACTTGCAAAAGAGAGAGACTGCTGGGTAAAAACGGCGCGTAGTCTCGGATGCAGGCATTCCAGGGGGACATGTTGGCAAAGGCTAACTCAGTGACGGGGCCTTCAGCCTGGGTCTCTTTCCCAGTTCAGATTTCTCTGGGCTTCTGGTGTGTACAGTGGATGCCGCTGAGACCACATGAAAGACGGACCTGTGCTGAGCCAAGAGTGAGCGTGCGTATTGTCAGAGCAGCCCTGCCATGTTCCTTCCTCAGATGCACACACTCTGAAGCAGACAACGAAGATCTGGCGATGGCTTTGCTCAGAGGAGCCCCCTTTACCCGCCTCTGTATTTGGTCACTGCAGCTTCCCTGCTTGAAAGGAAGGAGAGAGAGGCGCTCAGAGCACACAGAGCACGGGCTTGTGTGAGCCCAGAAGGAAAGGCAAGATGAGGGGGATGGAGAGTGGACACGTTCTCGCCGATTTCTGTAGCCGAAGGCTGATTCTCTCATCCAAGGGTTAGCACTGCTGGGATAAGACTAGTAAGTGTAGGGAGAGGACAGATGTTAAAGATATTTGAAATAATTTATAACTGATATTACTAATCAGATGTGCCCCAGGCTCTGTTTCCACACGGGTTCATACTGCGTGAACATAAGCTCTGCTAAAATAAGAGTCTCCCTGTATGTGGGTCAGTGTGCTGGGGCTGCCGTAACTGAGCACCAGAGACCGGCGGGCTCACACAACAGAATCCGTTTCATCCGGTTCTGGAGGCTGCAAGTCTGAGGTCAAGGTGCCAGTGGGCTTGGTTTTTCCTGAGGCCTCTCTCCTTGGCTTGTAGACGGCCGTCTTCTCCCTGTGTCCTCACATGGTCTTCCCTCTGTGCCTGTCTGTGTCCTAATCTCTTCTTCTAAGGACACCAGTTATAGTGGACGAGGGCCCACCCTCATGCCTTCTTTTACCGTAATGACCTCTTTAAAGACCCTGCCTCCACATGCAGACATATTCCGAGGTACTGGGGGTTAGGACTTCAACCCATGAATGTTCAGGGACTCAGTTTAGCCCATAGCACTTCTTATGTGTTTGGTGGTGGCACTGATCACCTTCCTGTGACCTGGAACTGCTCTCAGCCTTGTGTGAGCCTCTCCTCTGATCCCTGCACTGGCTCTAAGGTGGCGACTGGCATTTCCCTTGCTATTCAGAGGAGGAAACAGAGGACTTGGGTGCTTTGTCTCCAGCAGCCAGGAAGCAGGGGCTAGCGCTTGGCCTGGGCACTCCGAACCCATGTGCTGGGCCCCTGCAGCCGCTGGAGCAGACGCCTTCTCGAGTTCCTCACTGGAGAGTATGTCCCTGAGCAGCTTGGGGAAGGGTGCAATTTCAATTCATTGGAAAGAAAATATTGAGGTGCTCTTTCACATTCATGGCTACTTCCTGTCCCATACTGGGCTGACATGCCTCCATCCCCATGGCCACCCACCAGCCTTCCTGTGTGGGAAGGCGCTCCTCTGGGTGACACGCTTTACTGCATCTGAGAAAACAGGCCACAGGTGAAAGCTAGATGGAAATGGACAGCTGATGCCCAACAGGCCCGATAGCCACAGGTTTGATCTGTCAGCGCTTGGAGTCGCTGTTTTCACACTGGCTTCCCAATCAGGTGTCCCTTTGCCTGGAGCCTTCCTCCTGTCGCTCTCCCTTCCTTCCGATCCTGCTGTGACGTAGTGGCTGCCTGTGCATAGGATGCCTAGATGCTTGGCTGTGTGTAAGGCCCTGGGCTCATTCCGAATGAGAACTTAAGGCGTTACCATACAATTATCCCAGATCCTTTTAAAGCATTTCCCACGGACTTCTTGAAGTTAAACTGCTTTGTAGTGTTAGTCATTATGTGGCCTTCGTTGCCCCAGCGGAGAGTGAGGAGTGGTTTTGGAGGCTAGGTAAAGATTTTATTTCTCAGTGTCAAGACATATATTTTTCTCCTACTTCCCTCCCCCTTCCTCTTTATCTTCTCTTTTTCTTCTTTGATCCAAATTGATCAGACCTCCATTGGTCTATCGTGGGCGTCTGAGCTTTCAAATTAGTCTCCACTTTCCTCCTGCCACTATACTGGGTGATTAGCACCCTTCTTTCCACCTTCATTGTTGTCATCAGACTTACCCATTGCTAGATGCTCCCTTTTTAAGAGGGTGGATAATCTATTCTAACACAGGGCCAGCCGGCCGCATTGTCAGAGGTGGGGCCCGGGGCTCCCAGAACACTGAGTCCACAGTAGCTCGCTATCCTTATCTGCAGGCTTCTCTCCAGAGAGCCCAGGAAAACATTTCCGATCACTTAAGGTTTGGGGTTTTATTTTCCTATGTTACCTGCTTTGCAATGTCATTTACATTCACCTGCCTTCAGAATCCTGCTAGACAAAAACTCTGCATATTTTCAGAAACTCAGCAGATTAATTTCATTTCAGTTTCTTATCTCTGAAGTTCAAACAATGGAATCCTCTTAATTAAAAATTTGTATGTGGCAAATTCCTTTGAAATTATTTCTACCTATAAATCTATCGATCATCCCAGCTGTATATGTGCATAAAGATATAATGTATTAGGGTCACCTAACCTGATAGATGCTGAATGGATAGTAGGATTTAGAGTTTCATTCTCCTCTTCAGATTTTTCTGAGTTGCTTAATTAAAAAGCAAAACAAAAGGCAGCGTGGCTCAGTGTTTGAGCGCCTAGAACCAGGAGGTCACAGTTTGATTCCTGGTCAGGACATATGCCTGGGTTGTGGTCTTGATCCCCAGTAGGGGGTGTGCAGGTGGCAGCTGATCCATGATTCTCTCTCATCACTGATGTTTCTATCTCTCTCTCCCTCTCCCTTCCTCTCTGAAATCAATTAAAAATATTTTAAAAAAACCCAACAAAACAAAACTAGTATGTGTAATTGCTCCAAAAAGCAATAAAGTAATTCCAAAATAATCTATACTAATAAAAGGATAATATGCAAATTGGTCAGGATGCCCTCACAGTAATGACTGAACAGCAGGCTGTGTGGGGCAACCAGGCTGGCAGGGGTGGGGCAGTGAGGGGCAACCAAATGACCAAACAGCAGGCTGTGTGGGGCGGCCAGGCCAGCGGGGGGGGAGGGCAGTGAGGGGTGACCAGGCCGGCAGAGGGGGGCAGTGAGGGGCAACCAGGCCAGCAGGGGGGGCTATGAGGGGTGACCAGGCTGGGGGGGGGGGCAGTTGGGGGCGACCAGGCCGGCAGAGGGGGCAGTTAGGGGCGATCAGGCCAGCAGACAGAGGTGGTTAGGGGTGATCAGGCTGGCAGGGGGGAAGTTAGGGGTGATCAGGCAGGCAGGCAGATAGGCAGGTAAGCAGTTAGGAGCCAGAGGTCCTGGATTGTGAGAGGGATGTCTGACTGCAGTAGGACATCCCCCGAGGGGGTCCCAGATTGGAGAGGGTGCAGGCTGGGCTGAGGGCCACCCCCATGCATGAATTTTGTGCACTGGGCCTCTAGTAACTATATAAGTAAACAAAGATATCCACCCAACAGATATCCTTAACAGAGCTGATAAGCAGGTGAGCACTGGACACTGTTGCCAATGGAAGCACTGAAGGTAGAGGGCCAGGGACTGTGCAGAATCAGATTATCTCCTGTTTATTAAACTTTTGTTTACTTGTGGCTGGATTTTATTTCGACCCACTGGCCTACTTTCCTTCAGGTCCTACGTTGTTCGCCTGAGCTCCTTTACTCGCCTACTTTATTTCCCCGTCCCCTGCCAGGTCACATGGGGAGGTCCCTACAGGCAAATACCTATTTTTACTGGAATAGCCACCAGTAGAGAAAGAACTTTCTGTTCCCAATTAATGCTGTTTTTTTTAAAGCAAAATGTGCCCCTTATCAAACTTCCACTTCAAACCATTGGGAGGAACAAGGGGAAGCTTTTGCCTCACTGCCCAAGATAAGGCACTTGCTATATTGTGCAGAACATTTAATTAGGCAAAGTGAGACAATTGGAACTGGGTCCTGCCCTAAGCAGGAAAGGAAATTAACCTCTGCCTGTCATAGCTGGGGCCCAAGGTCATGCTCAATTGTGTTCTGATCAGGTGGCTATTTCCGGGGCTGGATAGAGCATGTGTGAGTTCATAAACACTTTCTATGTGGAGGACAAGTGCTCTCGGCCACTCTCTTCTGCAGCGTTCGGTAGGGAAGGGCACATTGCTCACATACCTTTGCCAAATCACAGTTTTTCTGGGAGCAAAGCCAAATGCTCCCAACCTTTGGGAGCTGGCCCAAGAAGAGATATTCTGAGGACGTCTGCACCTTGGTTGGGCAATTTCGGAAAGTTGGTTGGGTGAGTATGAGGAGAGGGGTGGTTGAATTGGAGTCATTCTATTTATTTCACCCCCATCTACCTTAAACAAAGGGCATGTGTTTGCAGTCCTCTCCTGATGAAATTGAGTGACTTAGGAAAACCCATCTGACTAAATCCTGTTGTTATAGCTGATCCTCTGAGCCCCCTTTTGTTACAGGCGCCTCTCACAGACACCGGAGAGGTGTTACTGGACAGCCCCAGAGTCAGAGGGAGAAGGCTGTCCCCACCTCAATTCTTGTCATGCTTGTAGGAATGAATTCACATGGGTGACTCCAGATGATTGCATTGTGATAAAGCCAATTTATTGAAAAATTAAAGCATGCAAATTTATTAAAGGGCAAACCCAGCCGGTGTGACTCAGTGGTTGAGCATTGACCTATGAAACAGGCAATCACAACTGGATTCCTGGTCAGGACACACGCCCAGGTGGTGGGCTCGATCCCCAGTAGGGGCGAGCAGGAGGCAGCCAATTGATGATTCTCTCTCATCATTGACATTTCTCTCTCTCTCTCTCTCTCTCCCTCTCTCTCTCTCTCTCTCCCTCTCCCTCCCTTTCCCTTCCTCTCTGAAATCAATAAAAAATACATATATTTTTAAAAAGAAGCGAGGCAAGCAAATCTATCATCCAGCATAATGCGCACATGGGCTTTTAGCTAACCTGAAGAGCAAGAGGGGGGTGGAGGTCTAGCTAGCATTTATGTACTTTTCTGTCTATAGATTTTTAAATTCCTCTGCTAGATATCCTGGTACAGGTTAACTCTGAAAGTCTCTCTTGCTTTTACTTAGTTATGGCTTTCCCAGAATTTATGGGAAGCACCTTCCAATTAAATCCCAAGACTGCTGGTCTCTCTGTTTAACAGTGGGGTGAAATAAGACTGCACTCTTCCTTCCCCCTCCTCCCTCCGCTCTGCTGTTTTTCTGGAATTCCAGGGTGGTTTAAGCTATGCACTATCTGGTTGCATTAAGATTCCTCCTCCTCTCCCTCCAATCTTTGAAGAGACATTAACCATTTGCTCTCAAGCATCCTTGGCTAGGGGAAGTTAAGGACTTGCTATTTGCAAGCTGGCTGCAGGCTGCCAAACTGTTTGGCCTTGTTTAGTTTTGTCTCTGTTTCCCTATCTCTCCTGCCTTGGAATTTTCCTAGATCCTTACTGTCCTATGACAGTTTGATCTTAATTTCCCTCAAAGTTTGCTACCCAGAAGGTATTTACACAAAAACCAATGTCTGCTTTGAAGAAGGTTTTGGTTCTAAGAAAGACCCTTTGAACTTGGGTATTTTGGACAGTTTTCTCAGCCATTATAACAGGTGTCTCAAAGATACTTCAAAGAGACATGACAAAGGCTTTGTTCTCTTTCTTTTTTAGGCTTTGTTCTTAATATGATCCTTTATTCAAGTGTCTAAGTCAGTGTGGTCAAGGCGTGCTGCTCTGCATCCAGCCCTGGAGTAGGCAGCACGCAAAAGGAGGTGGAGATGAAAGGTGATGAAGAAGATGCTCTGTAGTCTAGTTAGGGATGTGAACTTCTTTACCAATAAGAGGCAGGAAGAGTCGGAGGCTGGCGCTCCAGAACTGTTAGTCAGGGTTCTCCAGAGAAACAGAACCAATTATATATATGGTGTAATTACACAATGCCTTATCTGTCTTCTCACTGACTGTTGTCAGGGTTGCATCCTACACACTATTTTATCTCTAGTGCCTTGCCTTGCCAGGTTTTGGCAAATCGTAGGTGGAGCACAGATCCCTAGCTGTTTTCTCCCTCCCCTTAGTCACTTCTCCCCTTCTTCTCTAGTAACAAAACCATTACCTTTTAGCTGGACCTATGGTTGCCAAGAATAAAAGAGGAGAGTTATTGTAAGGAGTTAGGTCATGCAATTATGGAAGCTGAGAAGTCCCAAGATCTTCAGTTGGCAAGTTGGGAGCCCAGGAGAGCCATTGGTATAGTTCCCATCCATGTCCACAGGCCTGAGAACCAGAAGAGCCAATGGGGTAAGTTCTAGCCTAAAAGCCAGCAGGCCTGAGACTCAAGAAGTGCTGATATTTCAGTTTGAGTCCAAAGGCAGGAAATGACTGATGTCCCAGCTCAACAGTCAGGCAGGAGGAGTTCCCTCCTCTCAGCTTTTTGTTGTTGTTGTTCTTCAGGTTTTCAACCGATTGGATGAGGCCCACTCACATTAGGGAGGCCAATCTGCTTTGTCCAGTCTATCCATTCAAATGTTACTCTCATCCAGGAACACCCTCCAGGTACACCCCGGATAATGTTTGACCTAACGTCTGGGCACATAAAATAACCATCGCAGTGGGGTTATCTATTTTAAGGGTGTCCTCCTGTCTTCTCTTCAACAAATAAATTGTAAGCATGTGATTTTAGTTACTATAAACCAGATCCAAATTAAGAATTTCTTTCTCACATAACAGTCCCCCTGAACGCCGTCTGGCAGCTCCACAGTGTCTAGGACCCAGGACCCTCTGTCTTGTTGCTCCACCATCCCTATGGTGTTGTCCTTGCCTACGTGGTCCTTTGTGGCCTCACCCCATCAGAATTCACACAAGAAGGGGAAATGGAAAATTGCACCATGAGACGTTTATGCATCACTTCCATCTCCTATTGGCGAGAACTTAGTCACATGGTCACATTTAACTATAAGGGATACTAGGAAATGTAGTTTTAACTCTTGCCAACCATGGGTCCAGCTAAAAATGAATGGTTCTGTTACTAAAACCACTGCGGCGAGGGAAGAGACAGCCAGCATTCTATGCTACACCTCTGATTTGCTGAGACCCGTGCTGCACACTGGGCTGGGATGTGTCCGATGTGGCCCTGCCAGGGGTCATTGGGGAGACGGGGTACTGGCTATCACATTGTGTAATAAGTTCTAACAGGGGGTAAACACAGGCAGCCAAGCTAGAACAGGACTGTCAAAGAAGCCTTCTCAGTGAATTTCCGTAAATCATTCTAAAGAACAACCCTATTAGGCCCAATGGGTTGAGAGTCCATTTTCTTAAACCTGAATTTCAGCTGGACCTGTATTTTTCCTTCTTTGGCAGTCAAAGTGAAATCAGAAGTTGAGTTTCAGATCTTGTATTTAATGGCAAGTAGGGAGATCCAAAATATTCCTGGAAGCATTTATTAAAAACAAGTACGATTCCTTCCCTTTCCTGTTGCTCTCTCTCTTCTTTATGCCTTCTCCCTCCTTTAGTTTAGGCTTGAGGAGTTCCGCTGTCCTAGCGGGAATGCAGACATCCTTTCTGAGCCTCGTTGCCCTGCACGTGTGGAACCCCTGCAGGCTTTGTGCAAATGTCCTTTAAGGGTTTTAGGTTGGGGGTGGGGGGGAGGAGTGGTGTACAGAGAGCTCTTATGTAATGTGGTAAACAGACAGCAAATGGACGTTTCATTTTCCATTAGCCAGAGAGGCATTTTATTTCCACTAGAAATGGGAGCAGACGTGAAAGCAATTAGTGTTAGTGAGTTTACAGTGAGGTCCCTGGAGCCAGCAAAATCCCGGGGCCAGATGTCTGTACTTTACTGGTTCCTTGTTCAAAGAACATTTGTGAGTTATTCCACCCCTGCCCATCCTACCTCCTGCCAAAAAGACCCAAAATATCACAGTTAAGAGAACATAACATTCACTGAATAACAGAGGCAGAAGGCCTGTTCTTTGGAGACAGAGAAGGCTGCCTCAGAAGTTGGGAGCAGCAGGAAAAGTCCCCCCAGCATCCTCCTGGCCCCGGGAGCCCGTGGGACACTGATCCCTTGGGGCCAGGGCTTGAGGCAGAGATATTAGGGATGGTGATCTCTCAGCCCACCTTTTACTCTTCTTTGTTCACTTTTTCTTCATCGCTGTCCAAGTCCACCCCTAATACATGTGGAGTAGGAAAGACAGAAATAGAAACAGCAGAAATAAAAGCCCCAAATACCCACTCCTCCCCATCTACACTGTTATAATGTGATCTCAATTTTATCCAATTTCAGCTTCAAAATGACCACTGTCACCACCATAGCCACCAAAGCTTCAGACTCTGCCACTTCAGTACTTTCCAGTGGAGATGTTCTTTCCCTATATACTAGTAACCTCACTCCTTCCTCAAAAATCTTAAATTGCATTGTTTGTCATTGGCTGGCTGTACCTGCACTGTCCAGTTTGGGGGCCACTAGCCACATGTGACTAGTAAGCACTTGAAATGTAGCCATTCCAAATTGATATGTACTGGAAGTGCACAATACACGCTGGATTTCAAAGACTTAGCTTGAAAGAATAATATAAAATGTCTCAATTTCTTATAATGACCATATGTTAATAATACTTTGGATGTATCGTGTGTAAAGGAAATGTGTTATTCGATATAATTCTACCTGTTTCTTTTTACTTTTTTCATGTGGGTATTAGAAAATTTTTAATCACACATGTGGCTTGCATTTCTAGCTTACTTCTGTTGGGATAGTGCTGGTATATGTTACGTCTTAAAGTCCTTTAGAGCTGTATTTTTGAAGTCATTGAAAATATTTTAAAAGGATTTAAAAAACCTACTACTGCCCTAGCTGGTTTGGCTCAGTGGATAGAGCGTCGGCCTGCGGACTGAAGGGTCCTGGGTTCGATTCCAGTCAAGGGCACATGCCTGGGTTGTGGGCTCGATCCCCAGGAGGGGGCGTGAAGGAGGCAGCCAATCAATGATTCTCATCATTGATGTTTCTATCTCTCTCTCCCTTCTTTTCTGAAAAAAAAAAAAAAAAAAAAAAAAAAGTTCATATTCTGGGAGATGCCTAGATAGTATCATCTCATATAGCTCTTGTAACAACCCTGTGAGTTTAATTGTACCTTCATTTGCATTGAGGCCTAGGGGACGTACGCCATCCGCTTGGCCATAGCAAGAAAGTGGCAGAACTCTCTGTGCGGATACATGGCGAACGCTCCTAAAGCCGCTGGACTTTCTGTGGGAAGGGTGGCGAGCATCAGGCCCACAGAGTAACACAGTACAAGATGGGCCAGGGTCCTCTGTGTGCGCAGGGAAAGCGGCGTTATGGCAGGAAGCAGAGCGGCTATGGTGGGCAGGCTAAGCCAATTTTCCGCAAAAAGCCTAAAGCCGTAAAGACTGCAGAGGCCCGAATGGATTGAGCCCAACTGCAGGTCTAAGAGAATGCTGGTGGTTAAGAGATGGAAGCATTTTGAACTGGGAGCAGATAAGAAGAGAAAGGGCCACGTGCTCCAGTTCTAAGTTTCATATTTTGTTTTATTTTGCAACACTAAAATCTTGAGAATATGTTTATTTCAAAAAAGAGAAAGAAAGATAGTGGCAGAACTAAGGTTCAAACCCGTGTGTTTTGCATGCCACTGTCATAATCTACCAAAGCAGTTCTCAGAGTTTTACTTTGTTTTCTTCTAAAAGTTTTATCACTTTAGGTCTTGGATGCATTTTGAGTTAATTTTCACAGGGGCATTAGGCAAAGTTCCAACTTCATTCTTTTGCATGTGGATATCCAGTTGTTCCAGCATCATCACTTGCTGAAAAAAGTATTCTTTCCCTATTGAATTCTTTTCCCAAGTCTTGGCAGCTTTGTTGGAAATCAATTAACCATCAGTGGGAGGGCTTATTTTTGAATTCTCAATTCTATTTCATTGATATATTTGTCTATTCTTGTCTCAATACCACATCATCTTGATTATAGTAGTTTTGTAGTAAGTTTGAAATCACGAAGTGCAAGCCTTCCAACTGTTATCTTTCAGCATTGTTTTTACTATTCTGGGCGCCTTGCATTTCCATATGAATTTTAGGATCAGCTTGCCAATTTGTATGAAAAAAGGCAGCTAGAATTTTGATAGGAATTGTGTTGAATCTATAGATCAATTTGGGTAGTGCTGCATTTTTTTTTTTTTACCCCACTGACCCCTCTCCAAGATGCTGGAACCTGCCAATTACTTCTACCACCAGGCAAATTTGGGAAAACACACAAACATACACAATATTATTTTGCAGCTAAATGTATGTAGAGGCAGGGCAATCAGTCAAGGCAGGTGATGAGTCTGACACCCTCCCCTCGCCCAGCAGCCACATCTGGAAACCTTTTGGGTTGCCATGGCAGTAGAACGGGGCCCTACTGGTACTGTTACCAGCAAGACAAGGAAACTTTGGTCCTTGTTTTCTTGAGGGAAAGATTTCACTCAAGAGACAAAGTGTAGAAAAGCAAGCAAGAATTTATTGACCACAGCAAAAATGTACTTAGGCTGGGCTGCTTTGGCTCACAGGGAAGTCAGAGAAAAGGGGGCTTTGGAGATAGGTTCAGGGGGTTAGGGCAGGATGAGCTGCTGCTGCCCATTGCTCCCCTGGTTGCAAGTCTTTTGGGGTCCCTTAGAGGTTAGGAGATGCATGCCTGTGGGGGAAGGAGAGGAGCAGGGGGAAGGGAAAGTGCTGCATCTTAACACTACTAAGTCTTCTGGTCCATGGCTACAGGATGTCTTTCTAATATGTAAGTCTTCTCTAATTTCTTTCAGCAACGTTGTTTAGTTTTTAGAGTTCAAGTTTCACATTTCTTAAATTTATTTCTAAGTATTTTTCCTTTTTGATGCTGTTATAAATAACTTATTTTCCTAATTTAATTTTCAGTTTGTTTATTTTTCTGCAAAATTTAAAATAGTGTTCACCATTCAAAATACGTATATGATATTCTACCCATAAGTGCCCAAGCTAGCATCTGTTAGTTTCCTTCTTCCCCCCCTCCTTTCCCCTCTCCCTTCTTTCTCAGTCACTGTGCCACTTAGTTGGACCCATAACAATTAGCAGGAATTTTCTGTTCCCATCCACTATGCAGCCCAGATTCAGATTTTTTTGATTGTCTGTAAAATATCTTCTCATGGTTGGCCTTCTCAAACCAGGATCCAAACAGTCCTTCTCTTAGAACTGGCAATGGTATCTTTCAAGTCTCCTGCATTTTCTAATGGCCCCTCTTTTCTCTTTTTCCTGTGTTGGGGCTTTAAATGTATATTATTCAGGCACATTGCATCTCCAACCTCATACAAGGCTAAGATCTACAGTTGACAGTCCTCATTCAATGAATCTCAGATTCCCCCTCACCTCATTTCATATAAAGGCATTTGGACCATACAGTTATTTCCTCGAGCAGTAGAACCACTGGTCTACACAGGTGTGTGATGCTGTTGTTGGCTGTCCCAGCACCTGCTGAGGAGAGAGCATCCTTGCTGAAGATATTGGACAGAACATTGTTGTTTCCTATCCCCACCCCTAGTACTTGAGCGTCAATGACTGATTGCTATACGGAGTGACAAAGAGGGCTCTTGGGCATCTCACTTTACTTAATAGAGTGGAGAGCTAGATTCCCTGGGCTCCACAGAAGAGTTTCTCACCCTCTCCTGCCCCCTTCTCTCATCCCTGCCCTCCAATCACCAGATGTGCCTTTACTCTGTTCTTCCAAGGTTCTTCCCTTTCCCCTTCATTTTCAACGTTGATCTGTTTTAACCCTAATTACAGACTCGTGTCTTCTTCCAGATCAACATGGTACATACCTACCAACATCCCACTTTTTGTGTGTTTTTTTTCCATTGACAGCACTCAGTTCTGACAAAATGTGGGTTCCTTTAAACACTATATGCCGTGGATTACTCCTAATTTATGTTTGTCTGCAGTGGGGGAGAGGAGGGGGCAATTTAAAGTATTTCCCCATCCA
Source organism: Eptesicus fuscus (assembly GCF_027574615.1). Classification (NCBI taxonomy): domain Eukaryota; kingdom Metazoa; phylum Chordata; class Mammalia; order Chiroptera; family Vespertilionidae; genus Eptesicus; species Eptesicus fuscus. Next base: position 82,363,616 of record NC_072481.1, read on the forward strand.
GTATGGCCAGGCACCAACCCGTGGGCACAGAAGCCACCTTGGAGCTGGAGTAGGGTCTTGACTGTGTGGCTGCCAACCCTTCAAGCGCTGGACCATGGGGAGGTGGGAGGTTCTTGAATAATGGGAAGATGACCGGGAATCTCAGGGTAGCAGCTATTTACCAACTGAGAAATGCATGTTTTCCACCTCTATTGTGATTACCTGGACGGTTGTGTGCTGGCTGGATATTGGTCCAGGGACTGTGTGTATTTCAGTGTAATAGCTTGTACGGTGTTTATTCTAGAGCTCCACCTTTCATCAAGTCTTCACTATCTCTCTCCAATAAATCCACAAATGGCAGGTGTTGGCAAGGAAGTTGAGAAAAAGGGAACCTTTGTGTGCTGTTGGTGGGAATGTAGATTGGTGCAGTCACTGTGGAAAACAGTATGGAGTTTCCTCAAAAAATTAAAAATGGAACTGTCTATGACCCAGCAATTCCATTTGTAGGTGTACATCTGAAGAAAACCAAAACACTAACTTGAAAAGATATATGCACCCCTATGTTCATTGCAGTATTATTTACAATAGCTAAAATATGGAAGCAACCCAAGAAGTATATTCATCAATAGATGAATGCATAAAAAAGCCATCTTACATGCATACTTGGCCATAAAAGAGAATGAAATCTTACCATCTGAGACAACATGGATGGACCTTGAGGGTATCATGCAAGGTGACATAAATCAGACAGAGAAAGACAAATACCATATGATTTCACTTATATGTGGAATCTAAAAATAAAATAAACAAAAAGAAACAGACTCATAGATGCAAGGACAGACTAAGGGTTACAGAGGGGAGAGGGGCCTTTGGGGGACTGAGTGGAAAAGGTGAAGGGATTAAGAAGTACAAATGGGCAGTTACAAAATAGTCACAGGAATATAAAGTACAGCATAGGGAATATAGTCAATACTATTGTAATAACTATGTATGTTGCCAGGTGATACCTGAATTATATGGGAAATCACTTTGTAAATTATATAATTGTCTAATCACTGTGGTGTACATCTGGAACTAATATAAAATATATTGAATATGAACTGTAATTAAAAAAATAAAAATAAATAAAGAGGCTTCCAGAAATGACTCAGAACCCCCAACTGTCCTTTGAGGAAACTGAACAGGGAGCTGAGATGGCAGTTGTGCTCTGCCTCCAGGTCCTGGGATCCAGAATGACCCTTTCTGAGTGCCGGAAGCTTTTCATCAAAACTAGTTCTCATGTCCATTGTACAGATGAGGGAACTGAGGCCCAGAGAAGTGACTGGCATAATATTCATGTACAAAGTACATGTCATTTTATATAACTTTATGTTATCCTAGAGGCCCGATGCATGGAAATTCGTGCAAGAGCAGGCCTTCCTTCCCCTGGCTTCTGGCACCGGCTTCCCTCTGGCACCCGCCTGCAGGCATCTGGGACCCTGGCTGGCTTCCCTCTAGCCCCGGCTTTATCAGGACGGATGTCTGGAATGACGTCCAGAAGACCTCTGGTCTAATTAGCACATTACCCTTTTATTATTATAGATAACATTATGTAATACATCATATATGTTTATATACTATATATGTTACAAATACCATATGATTTCACTTACATGTTATTATATAACATAATATTTGATAGTATATCACTTATATGTTATTATATAGCATAATATTTGACAGTATAGTAACTAACATTATACAGCTAGTCACTTGCCGGCTGTGCTAGGAGTTAAACTCAGTTGGGAAGGCTCCAGCGTTGGCCTTTTTCCCTAAACCAGGCTTCTCAGACTTTCTTTTGAAATACTTGCTAAGAACAGAGGAAAGGGAAGGCATACTTTGGGAGTCAGAGGGAGTATCTGGGCATGTGGCCCATAGTCAGAAATTTCTTCTTCTAAAAATTAATGTAATGTTTGTATTTAGTTTCAAATGGGCCTGTGTTTATTTTAATATAAAGCATATTTAATATAAAAATGTTCACTCCCCCAATGGCCAAGTCAAAGGACACTCCAGAGAGTTGCCACGTGAGCCAAGTGTCATTCCTGGCTCACCTGCTGAAGGACGCCACCATCTTCTCATAACTCCTAAGATTGAATTGGTGTTTGGCCAGATATATTTCTTGTTCCCACCTGCCCTCCTGGTTTGCATTGGCTTGTAGCAGGGAAGCAGATAGAGGCAGAGTTTGCTTTGCCAGGAGGTAACGGCCCTCAGGTCTCCCCTGCGGTCCACGTCTGGGTTTTTTGATACAACTCTGGCTCCCACCCCTTCTGGATATGGCTGAGGCTGCCCCCGAGGGGACATAGGGTCTGGGAGTGAAAGGCCATACAGTGGGGGTGCAGAGAAATTTCTCACAGCAGGCTGGCTGTCCGCAGGTGGAGGGGCGAGGGCCCTGAAGCCTGACCTCCCCTTCTCCGTCTAGGGCCGGCTTCTGTGGGGCCCCACAGTCCCCAGTCACTGCTCTGCCTTCACTGAGTGACAGTCGTGGGTGTCCTTGTCTTTTCCTGGGCACTTTCCTCCACCCAGGCCTCTCTGAGGCTCTGCAGGTGTGGGTCCTCCAGTGAGCCAGTGCACCCAGTGCTAGCTGCCATTTGGGGAACTTGACCTCCCTCTGACACGAAGCATCCCAGGCATGTGAGTTTCCTGTTGTTGCTGTAACAAATTATCACTCTTAGTGTCTTAATACAGGTTTATTCTCTTAACAGTTCTGGAGCTGAGAAGTCTGGATTTAAGGTGCTAGGAGGGTTGCATTCCTTCTAGGAGCTTTAGGGGATAATCCATTTCCTTTCCCTTTCCCGCTTCTAGACACCACCTTGTCTATATTTGTTGGAGATTTTCTCGTATCACTCCAGCCTCTTGCTTACATACCACATCTCCTAACACCCATGCTGATCTCCTGCCTCCTTTTTATAAGGACCCTGTGATTACATCGGGTTCACCTGGATAATCCAGGATCATCTCCCATTCCTAGATCCTTAACTTAATCACATCTGCAAAGTCCCTTTTGCCATCATGTAAGGAATCATTCACCAGTTCTTCGGTTAGGATGGTGACATTCAGCCTATCACAGCAGGGACACCAACTGCTGGGAAAGGTCCCTGTCCTGTAGGTGACAGTGAGCTGGTGTAGCTCTCAGACACTTAGTGTGGCGCTCACTTTGAGAGCCGCATTTGAAAGCACATGGGCACTCAGACTTGAATTCAAATTCTGACTCAGTTGTTTGCTCTGTGACCTCTCACAGGTAAGATGTATTATCTCTGAGCCTCAGTTTCCTTATCTGTAAAGGGGAGGCAGTCATCTAACTTTGCAGAGAACATTGAAGCATCTAGTATGTGGCCAGCAAACAGTAGGTACTCAATAAATGATGCCTATAATTATTTGGGGAATTTCTAGTGAGCTACGTAGAGGTAGGACTAATACTGTTCTTTAGCTTAGTTTGCATGTTGGGTGGCTTCATGGGTACTTCTGTGGTTATGAAAACCAAACTAAACCTATAAATGCTGTTCTCCAGGCTCCCGAGTTCTAAAACCCACTGCTGCAAATTGGGAAAGGGCAGGCAGTAGTGCCATACTAGGGTTACATTCCTGCATTCCCCTCTGCCTGCCCCTTACCCCACGCTCAGTGGCTGGCATGTTTAGTCCCAAGGTCAGATCTCCCTGGAATGAACGGACCCCAAACTGGACCTGGAATTGCCTCAGCCTCTGGACCAGGGAGACGGAAGCCTGAGTAGCGCCCTTCCCCCTCCCCCAAGGAAGGTCCCAGCTTTCTTTGCTCCTGGCTGAGAACTAACTCCGGGAGGGGTGGGAGCGGTTGGTGTTTATGCCGAGGAAGTTTCTCTTTTGTAGGGAGCAGTGACCAGGGAGCTCGTGATGTCTCCCCCTGTGGTGGCTTCTGGGGTCTTTATCTCAAGTGGAAGGGGCTAACACATATGGGTGAGAACTGGCAGCAGTTACTTCACGTAAGTTATCTTTATTCGCTTCTCAGGATATTACTGTCCACATTTTCATGATGAGGAAGCTAAAGCCCTGAGAGGTTAACTCCCTTATCTGAGTTTGCACAGCTACTAAGAGGCAGCCCTGGCATCTGTCCAACTTCTAAGCCAACCAGCCTGTGAGACTGCAGTATCTGAATTTCTGGACAATCCATCAATCTATTGTATTACAAGAAAGGGAAAACAAGCCTCCCCTATCAGAGGCAAGGCCATGATTATGTGTTTTATCAGATGATTTATAGGCTCTTTATCGCCTCCCCTGTGTCTGCTGGCAGCGGGCCAGGGCTGTCATGCTGCTGCTTAGCCCAGTCCTTGTCCAACCTCTCCCTCCCCTCGGACACCTAGGCCCCCACGTCCATCCAAGGGCATTGTAAGGGTTATTTTGTCCTTTTTGAATAAAAATTGTAGTTTTTTCTATTCATGTTTGAATTGCTAATGCAGTTGCCCAATTCTAAATTCAAAGAGTACAAAAGCAGATATACTGGAAATCCTCTCCTTCAGCCACCCACTTTCCTTCCCAGATGCAACCAATGTCACTGTTAGCAGTGTTCCCTCCAGAGTGTTTTACATAAATACAAGCGAATAAACATTTATGCTCTTCTTTCTATACCATACATCTTATTCTGCATCATGCTCTTTCTGTTTAATTTTCCATATCATGTATGAAGAGCATTCTTATTTTTTATGTGAAATATCCTACCTAATAATAGACAAATATGCAAATTGACCATACCTTTGCTATGCCCACGATTGGCCAGGAGGCGTGGGGGGGCGGGACTCTGGGTGGCCGGGGTGACCGATTGGGCTGGCGGGACGCTGAGCTCGCGTCGCCAGCAGCGGCTCGAGCTCAGCGTCTGCGCCATGGCTGTGCTGCAGCACAGAAGGGGCCTCTGGGACAGCGAGCTCACGTCCCACCGCGGACCATCAAAAGCGGGGGAGCTGGGTGCCTGTCCGCTCCAGCACCAGGCCTTTCAGAAGCCTCCGGCTGTTCCGTTGTGCCGGAGGCTTCTGAAAGGCCTGGTGCACCAGCGGACAGGCACCCAGCTACCCCGTGATCAAAAGTGAAAGCGTGTAGGGGACCCTTCATATGCATGATTTAATCATGCACTGGGCCTCTAGTAAAATTTATATAAATCATGAAAAATATTATGTTTAATGACAATTAAAGTAAATCTTTAAAAAACGGGCTCCTAAATTCTAAACGTCCATGCTGATCTGCCTCCTTTTTATAAGGACCCTGTGATTACATCAGGCCCTCCAGGATCATCTCCCCATCTCTAGATCTTTAACTTGATCACAAATGCAAAGTCCCTTTTGCCATCATATAAGGGAACTTCAACACAAGTTATTTTGAATCAACATTTTAAAAATTTTGAAACTCAAACATGGGTCTTTATGGAGCCAATCTAATTGGTAAAGATGCAAATGAGCATATAGTTGAACAGCTCCAATTGGACAGGGCATGTGCTAACATGGTTCTCACAACTCTCCAATGAAGTTGATTCTGTTATGATCCCATTTTATAGATAAAGAAACTGAGGCTTAAAGAGGTAAAGTTACTTATCCAAATAAGTGGTAGAGCTTTGCGGTCAGACTCTGTCCTTGGTCTGGCTTCCCTACCTGTGCCAACATTCTCTGCTATAGCTTCATTGGCATCATCAGAAAGTTCCAGCTAAGATTAATGAAATTTAAGCCCATGTCTAATCTTCTGCCTTTAAGGAAACAAAAAACCTAATATTTATGTCCTTTGTTAAATTAACTCTTTATATCCTTGAAAACCATAATTAAGTATCCTTTTAACTTGCCCTCCTCTGATTTTTTTCTCTATCCCTTGTTGGGGTAAATTTCAAGCAATAAAGATTTATTGGAAATGGTCATTGTGCTAGGCTATTGTAGGATACCAAGAAGTAGATATGGTTCCTGATTGTCCTAAAGGGTTTCATCGTCTGATTAATGATACTAGCACTTATTACATACTTACTATGCCATGCATTGTGCTAAATAGGGTGTATGCATTACCTCATTTAATCCTCATAACAACCTTTCGAGGTAGATACTATTGTTATTCCTATTTTATAAAAACCAAAAGTAAACTGAAGTCCAGAAGGTTTGGGGGAACTTGTTCATAGTTATAGAGCGCACACAGGTGGTTGGGAGCTACAATATTACACATGAAAATATGGCTAAGAATTCCAGATGTTATATAATAAAGTCTCAGGAAGTTAAAACTGACTCAGGCAGCAAGTATTAGAGGAGAGACACCTGAGGTGTGGGGTCCCCAGGGAAGATGTCTCAGAGGACAAGGGAGTTAAGTTGGACCTTGGAGAGGGTGTTGACACAATGAGGACTAGGGAGGCAGGAGTAAAGGTATGAGAGCGGGAAAGTGCCCAGGGAGGCTGAACCTGTTTGCCCTTGAGGAGTTAGCAGAGGAAAGTAGAGAATCCCTTTGGAGAGGTAAGTAGTGGCCAAGGCATGGAAGTCTCAAATGCCTTGAGTTATCTAGGCATTTGATAACTTCTAAAAAGGAGGTGTGTGTGTGTGTGTGTGTGTGTGTGTGTGTGTGTGTACGCATATATATGTTTAATGGTAAGATAGACTGGAAAGGGTGTTAGATATTTTTTAAAGACACAGTATTCACACAGTGTGGACCTTTAGAATATTGTTTGCATATCAGCATTTGGCAAAAGCACCTCTATTTGAATTTTGCAGTGAGTTATTTACATGTCTAGCTGCTGAGATATTTTCTGAGCAGTTTACCATACCTCTTTCTTTTCTACTCATCAACGTAAAGGTTTGCATGTGATGGAGTGTAGGTAGCATGTGCTGCCCTACATGTGAAGTGCTTTCATATCCCTACCTTCCATGAATTATAGCTTCTAGAACTGCTAACGTGCTCTCCTCTCTTGAGGCCATGTGGAGGGGCAGCTACCATAGGTAGCCCTGACTTAGCATCAGAGCCCCTCTGAGCCCTCATCTCCAATCTGATCTGACATAAATGCATATTGGCTATTTAGTTAGCAAGGAACCATATAAAGAATATAAATCATGGGATGTTATTCTTGGAGGAACCCTCTAGATTCTGGTCCAAACACAGGCTTTCCCTCTTCTCCAACATGCTTTCATCTAAAAGGGAGTGGTCAGATAATTCGGGGATCATTCCTTGTTGATTCCACGGAGATTTATGTAAATGTTGATGGCTCAAGGAAGTGCCATATTAGACAAACCATTTCCTTATGGAGAGGTGCTTGCAAATTCAATTTATTGTGCATGTGCCTACGTAGCTGGGCACTTAAAATAGCTTTAAAAACCATCCAAACAGAAACACGGACTCATCCGAGGCAAGGGCGGTCATGGGCATGCCTGTTCTCTCCTGGGATTGTGAGGAATCAGATCTAGGCTGGGAATGGGGATGGAACATGGGGTTGAAACATCTTAACATTTTTAACAAGCACTTTCCAAACGTCTTGGCTTGGCTGGAGTCTCCTCGCGTCTGGCACAGCAGTGAACACTCCAGAACTGGTGATCCTCAGAAGCACATTGGGAGGTGCTGCTTTAGCCCAGTCCCCTCACTTCGCAGGTGAGAAAATGGGTAGTGGCAGAGCTGGGACTGGAATGCAGGAACAGGTGTCACAAGAAGTCTCAATCCTTGTCCCCTTCCTCAGGTCCATATACACTGAATACTCAACCTATACTAGTACAGGTCTGTGTAGAGGTGAATGCTGCCCGTGGGAAGCAACCACAGAGAGCAGCAGAATGGGGGCATTTGGGGAGAAGTGTTTTGTGGGGGGGCTGGTGCTCACTGGTGGGGGGCAGTGGGCGGTGGCCGCTGAGAGCGGGGTCTGCCAGGTGAATGACACTTCTGCTGACTTTGGATGGCGGGGGACAGCTGTGTCCCCCAAGGAGGACGAGGTTCCTCTGCAGCAGGCCAGGGGCACCACCTTGAGGCAGCTTTCCCGGCCGTGGCTCTAGAACTGCTGACTCGCTGGGCGTGTGTCCAGCACAAATGCAGTGTATGTGTTTGCCTGTGTTTAAGAGGCGGTTTTGGGGCGAACTGCAGACTCCCTGGGACTTTCAGTGTAATGGTTGTTCGGGGCCTGGGAATGAAAGGAGAAAAAAGGACCGTGAACACCAAAGCTATTGTTTGAGAAAGTAAGGGTAATTGCCCAAACTCACTGGCCTAAGATAACGGATAAGATAAGGGTAAGAAGCCTTACAAACTGGTGTTTGAGGGGAAATGGGCAGGAAAACAACTAAGGGAGGGGTGAGCTGCAAAGACCTGAGTCCTTTTCTGTGGAACAGAGAGGTTACTGAGGAGAGGACAGTTAGTGACTTTATTCTGGTGCGTTATTATTTATTGTTAAATTTTTTATTTATTGTTTTTCTACTCTGAGTACTTGAACTTTCATCAAGTCCGTTCTTCAGGCTTGAAGCCCTTGAAGAGGGTTTTGGGGCTGTGCTTTACCCGCCCCTCACCTATTCTACTCGATGTAATGCTTACCTCTCTTTCCCCTTCCCCAGAAGAAATTGACCTGTATACAAAAGGCACTCAGTTGTTCTAATTAGAACAATTTGGCCAGTTCTACTCATAAAACCTTGATGACTGCTTAACCTTAACACACTGAAAGAACAGAAAAACATTCTGTTATTTCCTTTCCTGGCCCAGCAGAAATGCAGGATAGGAGTTTCCTCTAGGCCCCAGATCCCTATCTTCCTACCCCCAGCTCCAAGCAGCAGTGCATCCATTCATTGTTGCAAAATTCTTGGTCTTTACAGAACTGTCCCACCATTACCACTTGCCAGTTTTAAAAACAGCTCCATGAACATGGTTTCCAATGGCTTTTGGGGGTTGCTGATGTAATCTACAGTTTATTAGAACGGGAGCCGCGTGGGAGCAGGTGCCTGGGTGGGTCCTCTCCTGCCAGCCCTGTCCTGAGATACTCACCCAGAAGACTGTCGCATGCCTGAGATTAGAATGCCAGCCTCATACTGACACACACCTCCTCTGCTCTCCCCTGGCAGTGGGGTACAGCTGTTACTAAGCAACCAGTTCATCTAATGCTCTCCTGGTCAGCAGACACAGAAGCAGCCTGTAACTCCTGGAGATGTCCAGCTGGGGATCCCCAGGGGCTAGAACTTGAACTCTGAGGCTGCCCACCATCTCTGACCCTCCCCTGCATGCTGAGAGCTCTGGAGGTAGCAGCGTCAGCCTTCGGAGCCTGGAAAGAATGATGGAGATCAAGGACATGAGAATAGATTCAGCTTAAATAGAACAGGATCTCAACCTCAGGGTCAAAGAGGTCTCCTAATTTTAGAGAAGTTTGAAGTGATTTTATACCTAAATTCTATATCCTCATTTGAATTCAAAACCTGTTGGGGGAAAGCCCCAAAAGTCTAAATTCAGGATCAATTCTAAAGAATTGGCGTGTAGCCTTATTCAAACTTTATAGGAGGAACTTATCTACACAGGCAAGACAGCTGCTCCCAGTGGTGGCCGGCCGGGAAGAATCCACACCCCTCCAAGGAGAGGGTCTCTTTTTATAGGGGGTTAATAGTAAATCCATATGGTGGGCAGTCACATAGACCACTGGAGAGGACAGTGCACTTCTAAGTCAACAGATAACATCAGGCAGTTACCACACTCTATACATGCATTATGTTCCTTCTGGGGGCATGACGTTTATCTTTGGGTGACATCAGAGAGCCCAGAAAAGTGTATTCATTCTCTAGGGGTAAGAAGGTGCCACACATCTCTGGCCCCAGCTGGGACCTGTGAGCTGCAGTGTGAGTCGTCCCCATGTCACTCTCACCTCACTGGACCTCTGTGGGTCTGCAAGGGCTTCTCGTGGCAGGTTCAGTCTTTTATTATAAACCAGGAATACGTACTGAAAAGCATCTACAGCAAACCAAGTACTATGTTGAGGGGAAACCAAAGTATTTACCAGTATAATGGGACTCCTGCTTTTAAAGAACTTGTAATTTATGGATGAGGGAAGGGAGTACACCGAATGTTCTAGAACACAGGTTCCCAAACATTCTCATGGTGCAGTTAGTCTCAGTAATTTTCTCATGGTGCTCCTAGACCAGAAGAAAGAGCTAGTTGGGGGGGCGGGGGGGGCAGCGAGTGGATGGCGCCAGGCCAACCATGGTGGGTGCCAATGGGCAGAGGGAGGGGATGGCGATTGGGGGTGGCAGAGGGGCAATTGGGAGGCAGGGCTGGCCACTCACGGGCCTGTGCCGTCCCCTGATCAGCCTGTTGGTCACCTCCTGCAGAGGAAGGCCAGACTGCGGCTTAGGCCTAAGCTGTCAGTCGGACATCCCCTGAGGGCTACGGACTGCGAGAGGGTGCAGGCAGGGCTGAGGGACCCCCCCCACCCCCACCCCCTGCCCCTGAGTGCATGAATTTTTGTGTACTGGGCCTCTAGTGTAGTATAATCCAATATCGAAACTGAACTTCCTCCAGCTAGTAGCTCCTGGAGTGCTGATATATGCTGAATACCACTGCATTTCCACCAAAATATAAAATAACTGCAGTGCCCTGTGAGTTCCCTGTGGGACCTCGGTTGCCTCGGGCACCCAGGCATTCCGCTGGGAACCAAGGTTCTAACGTGAGGAAACCAGTAGTGGAGAATACCAGATCCCATTTCTTCTCAAGTGGTCCCTTGATAAGTGATAGTGGAGCAAATCAAAGGTTACATGAACATCTGTGGTTACAACTTGATTCCTTTGCGACAGTGTTTTACTGCCTGCCAAGCTGCGTTTGGAATGGCAACATCGAGTTCAAGATGAGCCACGGATACAGGGAGCCAGAATATGTGGGTTTGAATAGGGCAGGACTCTTGCGGGTTTGGCTTCATGGCTTGTGACATAAGAATGACAGAGACCTCCCAGGATCTTGGGAGGATTCGAACGTGCATCTGCACTTGGCCAGGTGCTTCAATCAGTAGTGTTAGTTCCACTCTTCTTCCTCCTGGGTGGGCATTTAGACTTCAGTGTACTGGAGCACAAGCTTTTCTCAGGAAGAGGTGTTAATTCCAGGAGGGGGACGGTAAGGTGGAAGGTGGCACCCTGCCAGGGAAAAGGGACAAGCTGCAGCGAGGCCCCCCCGCAGAGGCCGGCCTCTCTGCTGTGTGGGCCTGAAAGGCTGAAGGGAGAGCTGCTCACTGAGGGGGGAGACCAGTCATACTGCCCAGGTGCCCAGCACCCGCCCCACTGTGGAACAGAGCGAACCACGCCTGGCTCTCGTCCTTGTCCGTCTGAATCTGGCACGCCTTCAGGGCATCTGCTGAGTCAGAGACATCTGGGCATCTCCCCACAGGCTCTGCCAGAGTCCTGTGCAAGTCCCATGAGTGACCAGGTATTCAGGAGCCCCAGGCCAGACTTGTTCCAGCACTGGACCCATGCAGAGCCCTCTCCTGGGAGTCCCGGACAGTCCCTCTCTGCAGGAGCACCCTCAGGGTGGGCGGGGAGTCCGTACAGCCCTGCTGTGGCGCTTTCCCCAGGACCCGGTGCCTTCAGAGCTTCCACCACCTGTGTGCCAGGCTCCTGGCTTCCTCAGGGCCTCCCAGCATAGTGAGGAAATGACCCCTAGCCCATTTCCTCATCTGTGAAATGGGGCTGTGGCCGCCTGGCCTCATCAAGCAGGCCATGGGCTTTCAGCTGGTGTTGCTGGGGCAGCTGCAGACCCACTGTGTCCAGTTTTCTGGGAGTTCCTACCAACAAGGTTTCTTCCTTGAAAAATAGTTTGCATTGTTTGCAAATTGTTGTCTCAAAAAACAAACAAACAAACAACTTCAGGACTCACATTTCATTTTAGCCAGTGCCTGGGGGCAGTTGCCTGGGGCAGTATGACTGGTCTGCACCCAGCAGTGAGCTGTTCTTCAGCCTTTCAGCCTGGCTTGCTGACACCTTCACCTTGCTGAGAACAGGCTGTTGTCATCTGGTCCCAAGATGAAAAACTGAGCACTGTGCCTTTAAGAGAGAAGGCTAGAGGAGGGAAGAATCCCTGGCTTCCAGGGGAAGCCCGGATTCTGTGTTCAGTTAGGTGCTTTGTAAGCTCCCCTTCCAATGCACACAGCTCCCCTGGCCCCTCACGCCCCACATCTTGCCCATTCCTGAGGTTCTGAGCTCTGTGACAGGATCCTCATTCTAGTGATGATGGTAGCACAGATCTGTCAGAATATCAGCTGCAACCAAGGGTGAGGTTGGTTCTCAGGAAAGAGAGGTTCTGATTTGCAGGGTCATCACTAGCTGAGCTTCAGGTGTTTACTAGCAGCAGCTGATAGGTGCTCAGCTAACCGCCCCAGACCGCCTTTGCCTCACATTTGCCCAGCCCGGCCTCTTTGTTGCCACTCTATGCAACCAATAATGCCAGCAGAAGCCCCTGCCTGGGGTGTGTGGTGTCGTGAACGGGCACCCCGACCTGTACCTGCAGGCTCTGCGTGTTGTTTTCATTCACGAGACAGCACTGCGGTAGGTTTGGCTTTTTAGGTTGGTTTGTTTATCTTTTTTGCTGTTGCATCTCACAATGACTTTATTCTTCTAATAGGCTTATGCCTTCCAGCAGACTTTCTATTCATTTCATCCCCTCAGCAGTCTTACAAAGCGGGCAGGGTCAAGGATCAGCCTTGTTTCACAGATGGATTTTGCACATTGAATCAGTGGCAAAGCCAGACTTAGACCCCCATTTCGATTTCCAGTCTTGATACCTTGCCCATTCACCATGCTGCCTTGCTCTTCCCTCCCTGCACCCCACCCCCACTTGTTTTGAACTCTGTAGCTCTGAGAGCTAATGTGAGCAGGTTTTAATTGGATTGTTACCGACTTCTGCAGACACTTCTGAGTACATTTCATTTGTCAGGACAGTGGCTATATGTCATTTCATCCTCAAAGCAGCCTTTGAAAGTGTTACTCCGATTGTATAGAAATGTGATCTGAGCTTCCTCCACGTCAGATAGCTTGGGTCACACAGTTCCCAATGCCAGAATCAGAACTACAGTCCACGTCCCCCAACTTCCTCCTACTTCCCTTTCCAGTGAATGCTGCTGTACCTTGAGCTGCTTTATTAAAAGGCACTCGGCGCCGAAACCGGTTTGGCTCAGTGGATAGAGCGTCGGCCTGCGGACTCAAGGGTCCCAGGTTCGATTCCGGTCAAGGGCATGTACCTTGGTTGCGGGCACATCCCCAGTGGGGGGTGTGCAGGAGGCAGCTGATCGATGCTTCTCATCGATGTTTCTGACTCTCTATCCTCTCTCTTCCTCTCTGTAAAAAATCAATAAAATATATTTAAAAATAAATAAAATAAAATAAAAGGCACTCGGTGGTTCTCAATGCCCAAATCAGTCTTTTCAGAAAGGGTCCAGAGCTTGTAAACCTTTTGTCCTAGAGAAGCAGTGAATGGCCAACAACAGAAACCACCTGGCGGATTTTAGCAGAATGGAAGTTTGTGAAAGGACATTAGTTCATCACGAGATGTTAGACAGGCTGGGGAAGTAGACTTGGAAAACAAGAGGAATAAAGGACGGTTTAGCAGCTGGAATCACAGTCCATGTCTCACTAGGAAACCCAGCTGATGTAAACAGACCCCTTTGCTTGTGATGGTGCTGACAGTGGACTGTGGGTGCCATTGTTGGCATCCCCGCACCCCAGCCCTGGGAAATTGGGTGTTGCTATCCCCACTGCCAGACTGGGTTCTCCACCTTCCTCCTTCCTGTGTACCAGGCCCAGATGGTATCCCTGGTTGGCCAAACCCAGATGTGTGCCCAGGCCTTCCCTGCAAAGGCTGCTGGGAAAACAAGCCCCTGGTGTGGCTTCCACCGTGGGAACAAGCTCTTCCTCTCACCAAAATCCACACAATAGGGAGTTTCCCACATAGGACCAGGAGATTCAGGTGTTGCATGGCCCCGGAAAATTATCAGTCTCCATGACACGCCCCCAAACCCACACAAACACCTAATTCTAGGTTACATCCCCGTTTCTCACCATCACCACCTTCCCACCACTCCCCAAGCCTTATCGCAGACTTGGTCTAAGTTGTGGAGGTGATGTACATGAAAGTGCTTGGGAGGTGGCTTGTTAATAATGACCCTGATCAGGCAGGAGCCCTGGGCCTGGCTGCCGGCTGCCTGCTGCCTGTGGGTTCTTGCTGTTGTCTGGCCACATCAGCAAGAGCCCTGCGCTTTGGCTGTCGGGCTGAAGATGGTCTCACAGCTGATTTTTCCCTCTGCTTCTGGCTGAGGGTGGGGGGGCTTCACTGTTTCTTTGTGAGGAAGCATGGAGCATTGGGCTGCTTTCCTTTCCTGGGCGGGTTTTGGTCACACCGAGGTGTTTATTCTTCCAAGAATCTGCTCTCCCGGGCGGCCTGGGCGAAGGGGTCAAAGGGTGGCCCCCCTGTGGTTCTGCGGCCGCACACTGCTTGCTGGAGGTGAGTGTCGCCCGTTCCTTTTGTGGAGCCTGCAGATGCGCGTGCAGAAGGCTGGAGCCCATCGGTGCAGGACTTCCTTGTTCATCCGTGGGAACCCGGCCACCACAGTGGCCATTTCCCCAGCCACTCTCCTTCCTGATAAGACTCTTTCAGTTGCCCTAGGTCTATAGCCATAGCCGTGGGGCAACTGGACACCTGCCTTCCAAGGGCAACAGCCACTCTGGTTCTCCCACGCGAGGCTCCTCCCACCCACTTCCCTCCAACTCTTCCCCCTTGCAAGCACTAACTAGCCTGCCCTCCCCGCTTTCTGCCCCAAATCACTTCTCAACTCAGGGCTGGGGGCCAGTGGGCCCAAATGGTTTGGGGCTTCTTTTTTATTTTTATTTTTATTTTGATTTTTTACAGAGAGGAAGGGAGGAGAGAGTTAGAAACATTGATGAGAGAGAAACATCGATCAACTGCCTCCTGCACACCCCCTACTGGGGATGTGCCTGCAACCAAGGTACATGCCCTTGACAGGAATCAAACCTGGGACCTTTCAGTCCGAAGGCCGACATTCTATCCACTGAACCAAACCAGTTTCGGCGGTTTGGGGCTTCTTTTAATAACGTGCCTGGTAGTGCTGAGCTGTCATTGAATCCTGCTCCCTCCCTTCCCCTTGTAGCAGTTCCCTAGGTGGAAAATGGAAAATGTGGGGCTTTGGGATCACAGACCTAAATTTGCAGCAGGACCTGCCACATATCTATGACCTTGGGCAACCATAACCTCTCTTGGCCTCAGTGTCCTGATCCAGACAAATGGGGATAATGGTGCCGAGCACATAGAAAGCCTGGCGGCACCTGGTGGGTACATTCGTTTCAGCCCTTCCTGGTGCACTGTTTGTGTCCCTGGAGACGGAGGCTCCCGCCCTGTCCCACCCTGTTCCTATTATCAGCGCCTTCAGGGAGCCCTGAATTGGGGACACAATCTCTGTGGTAACAAGGAGACTATGAATAGGTTTTTAAAAGTCTAGACTACCTCACCGATTCTTTCTTTTTGATGGAGTAAAAACTACTGAAAGAACATAGGAACAAAGGGAGGTTTGAAAGGAATGTCCACACGTGTCTGAGGCATTTTATTGGCAGGATGCTTGAGAATATTCCTCCTGGCGGGCTTTCTAAAGCTCATGTCCAAATGAGTGGACTGGGCTGGGATCATTTTAAGATGACCTTCACTACCCCCCCCCCCCATGTCACTCCATTGATTAGTTATATGGCAAAAGGGAAATGACCTGGGTGGGCCTAATCTAATCACAGAGCCATTTAAAGATAAGAGTTCTCTTTAGCTGGTGGCAAAATAGGAAGTCAGAGAGATTCCAAGCCCCAGAAAGACTGGCTCCCACCTGCTGCTGCTGGCCTGGAGATGGAAGGGCACAAGAGGAATGCTGGTGCCTCCGGAAGCTAGACAGCCAGAGGGGACCTCAGGCCATCAGCCCCGGGGCCCTGAATTCAGCCACCAACATGGTGAACTTAGAAGCACATTCTTTCCCAGAGTGGCATTGTGAAACCCGAAGCAGACACCCAGCAGAGCCCACCTGAACTTCTGATCTAGAAAACTCAGAGATAATAGGTGGTGCTGTGTTAAGCTTCTACCTGTGTGCTGGTTGTTATGGCAGCAATAGAAAACTGATACAGCCAGGCAATAGGGACTGGTGGGGACTGGAGATGCACATGTCACTATTCAACTCCAACCCATAGTTGTCATGTGGAGGCTTTGGGGGAAGAAACCCAATGTTTCTGAATCTCCCCATTTTTTAAGAGGCCAAAACTTAGAATGTGTGAAGTATCCTGACTTAAAAAAACACACATCTGCTACATAAGTATACCTGTGATCCCTTCAGGGAGGCATAGCCCCTCTTGAATGGAGAGTTTCCTACCTTTTTTTTTTTTTTTTTTGAGAAGTTGCCTAATTTAAATTCCATTGTCTTTCATACTCTATGTACTCTATGCACAGTGAGGATGGTGTTTATCCCAAAAGTTGACTTGCAACAGACAGTTAGGTGCTGAGGTTTTGTCAGGGACTATATGGGGGCTTTGGATGTGTGATGAGAATTCACATTCCACTTAGGAAGAGAAAGGAGAGATTTTTAAATTTCTCTCCAGCCAATCTGATCACCATTCTAGGCCCCCATCTTTAGGTGGGTAGGTGGGGAATGGAATTATAGTCCGATCTGGTAGTCACACCCACCCAGTCATTTACATTTTCTTTAGGTAGCCCAGTCTCTTTTAGATGCCTCTGGTGGCCCAGCTGTTCAGCATTCTGCCCTTTGCACCCCTCCACTGCAGAAGGAGGCTGCTCCTATGGGGAAATTGTGGCTTATGTGACTGGCTATGTTCCCTGGATCCAGGTGGTGTCCTCTGAATCCTGGCTCGCCCAGGTGTGGAATGGGGGTGCAGGCTCCAGAGGGATTATTTCAGGCCACTCCCCAAAATAATGACACTACGGTGTCGTTTAGCTATTTGGGGCAAATATAGCCAGACTCAAGTGATGAGGCCCACAGTCCTGACTATTTTTTTCTGCCCCAAGTCCCTGAGCACTGTAGTGAGTGCATCCATCCCCAGGCCTCTGTTCTCCCATGGACTCACCGCCTCCCTGCCCCTCACACTCGGGTTTTGATGTGCCACCTACAGGCAGGGTAGGGCTGCCTCAGACCCCCTACCTGGGAAGTTGGCCACTAGTCTGGAAGGTCTCTGGCTCCCACATGCCTACCTGCTGCTTCTAATCCCCTATTCATGGTCTCCCTGGGCTAGACGTGGCGAGCCTTTCTTTTCTCTCCTGGGGAATGCCCAGGCTGGGAGGAGCTGACTAGTGACTTTCCAACATCAGATTCTCATTCTCAACAAATGGAAGCCATAGTGGTGGAGATGTGTGGGATGTACCAATGAGGAAATAAACAATGAAAAATGTTTCCGGACTACTGTCCCTGTTACAGACGTTATGGGCTCCATGACTAGATGATACTAAGGTGCATGAAACCATCTGAGAACATTTAGCTCCTGATGGATTTCTGTGCAAAAGGGGGGCTGAGCCCACAGGCTTGCGTAGCAGGGGAAAGCCCATGGAAAGGCTTGGTGGGATATGGGTGGGCCTTCAAGGGCGGGTTGGCTATAGAAAGCACTCGAATGTCTAATTCAGTTCAGTATCAAGTCCCATCCAGATCAGTGCGCTGACTTCCTTTCTGTGGCCGTCCCCTCTTTCAGAGCTGGCCTCAGGGGCCTTGACGAGAGGAGCCGAATATGGGTCACCCCGACCCATTTCCATCTCAAGTTTGAAAGGAGAATGGAAACGTAATCAGGCTCCTGAGACTTCTGGCTGTCGGCAGCAGAGCATTAGGCATTCCCATTCCCAGCGCCCCGGTTTCTGAAGCTCCCCACAGTTCCTTACACAGCTCTCCTCAGAGCCCGCCTGTGGGGCCCTGTGGGGCAGGCCATGCACGTGTGCACAGGTCCATGTAGCCGGCAAGGATGGTAGCAGATATCAGGGAGATGACTGTCATCTCGGGGTGGTGCATACCATTTAGATGTGGGTACAAAGAATAGCCTAGCCAGTCTCAGGACCAGGGTGGCCAGAAGGCAGTAGGAGTGCAGACGTTAAGGCCAGGCTTGCTCTGGAAACATGGGTCAGCTCCCAGCTGCACTGCTCACTGGGTTGTCTAATTGTGGGCGCGTTGCTTACCCGCTCAGAGGCTCAGTTTCCACCTCTGTGAGTTGGGGCCGATATTTGTACCTGCCTCATGGGGTTGTGTGTAGTGAGGAATGGAAGTGCATGTAAAACACGCAGCCTCTTCTGGCACAGAGTAAAGTGTTCAAAAAAATGTTCGTTGCTGTTTTAAGTTATGTCCTTGTTGTTGTGAAGAGGTCAGATTCATGGTTTGAGTTGGGAAGTTGTTCACCAGGAAACCCCAGGGGACGAGGATGAGGGATTTCTCCAAAGGGGCTTTCCTCCCAGTGTAAATGGAAGGAGACCCAGAGGGCACAGAGTGGGGTTCAGACACGTCACCCTACTCTTGCTGCCACTCCTCTTGCACTTTCTAAGCTGAAGGAAAACACATGTGTTGCGGGGAAGGGAGGAGATACAGAGGGGTGTGGAGGGATAAAGGAAGAGAGAGACCCCAACTAAGTGGAGTGTTGCAGTGAGTGAGTGAAACTGAGCAAACACCCTGCATCTCAAGTGCAGCTAAGGAGCTGTTATAAATAGCCCTGTCTGTTCAGATACTTAACTCTTTCTTCACTCTAAACTCCAATTCTGCTTGGTCTGCTTTGAACCATAGAGTCTTTTAAGACTCGAATCAACCTCACCCTCAGAAAATTGAGTATCAGAAAATATACATGGAATTTTTGTAAAAAGTCCAAGTTTAGCCGTTTCTCAGGACCCGGGGTAAACACCTTTTTTTAAAATGGGACCCGAAGTTTCTGAAGGAACAGGTAAACTCTTACACATACTTCAGAACCCTGCTCAAATGTCACCTCTCCTGCAAAGCTTTCTACCATGCCCACATCAGTGGGAGCCTTTCCTTTGTACTCTCATTGCTCATCCCTCTATTAGGTCTCATGATCTATAGCTCCCGTAACTTATTAACTCTCATAATCACTCATTTCCTCGACTAGACTGTGAGCTCCTATTCATCTTTCTTACTCATTTTTCAGTCGAGTGGCCAGCACAGAAATGTTGAAGGAATGGAATATCAATGAAGATAATGAGTTCCCTGCTTGGATTGCAGAGAACGCCTTCTCTCCCTTTTGTGCACGGGAGGAAAACTTAGGAAGCCGTATCTGATGGCACTTCCTGAGGGCTCTGCCAATCTGCCAGGATGGCTGCTAGCCCGCCTGCAGGCCAGCATCCATTTTGGCTTTCAGAAGATAAAGGACTGTCGACACAAGTGGAATAATCCAGAAGAACTGGTGGGAAGTAGCATGGGCCTTCTAGATTCCCACCATTGATTAGATAAGGGAGTGTGTCCTTGGAAGTGTGTGGCAAGGAGGGACACTTTGAAGTTCCAGGCTGGTTATGCTAAGGATGGGCTCTGGTCTCTGGGTGCCCAGCAGCAGCCATACTCCAGGTACCCAGGGGTAACCTATCTGATCAAGGACAGGGAAGAGCAGCTGTTCTGCGGGGCAGCAGGGATCACGTCTTTCCCTAGAGGTGTCAATGGGAAGCCCCGTGTCCCGGCTCCTGGGGGGATCTATTTGGATGGAACAGTGCCCTGGTCTCCGGAAAAGATACAGATGGATGCTTGGCCACAGCTTGGAGACCCTGAGCCTGGAGGGTGTGAGGGGAGCAGCTGTTTGAGGGGGGCTTTGAAGTCTACTGGTTGGAATTGCCTTCCGATAGCACTAACTCCCCACAAGGGCTGTGGGTATTTGGACTCTGTTACAGAGAACACACTCAGCAGGCTTTGCAGGAAGCCAAACTTCCATTTCCCCTGAGGGATCCCAGGAGTGCAGTGAAGCTCCCTCTGAAATTATTTAATTTGAAAGCTTCTGACAAAGAGCAGGCATTCTGCCTTGCACACTGCACGTTGACCCTCCAGAGTTTCCCATCCAGCTCATTTTCTCCCCAGGACACAGGTGAGAAGATTTCCAGTCCCACCAGTGTACAGGCAGGGACCTCTCACTTTATTTGCTGATGAGGGGCACTCATCTTGAAAAATAAAGTTGGTTCCAGCCCAAAGGACCCCTCCCCGCAAAAGACCCAGCATTCTGTTCTCATGCAAAAGGGAAATGGTCTCTGTGGATGTGGGCTATGAAGACTTCCCAGAATGTGCAGGCCAGTGCTGTCACGGTCTCTGCCACACCCACAGTCCCACTGTGCAACCTTGACAATGCGGCGAGATTCTAAGACATCCCTTTCTGGGGTCAGGGACAGCCCCCTCGGAGGAGCGAGCGGAGTGCAGCATGATGGAGTGACGGCTCGCACTCTGAGGGGGAAGCAGCAGGGCTGGCACCACCCGCCAGAGCCCCAAGTGCCCGGAAAGCTCCCTCTGTCTCTTCACATCATCGTGAGCACCAGTGGGCTTTGCTGAAACTCCAACTGCTCGGGAAATGCTGGGGCTTGGCAAAACACAAACCACTTTTTCTCAAACGTTTAGTCTTTTTTCCCCTGCTTTCCATTTGTACCGCTTGTTTATTTGGAGTAAAATTGAGTCCATATGGTTCATGTCCCTTGGCCTGATTCTCCACGGCATGGTTTTCTGTAAGACTGTCTGAGGTCCCAGAGTTTTTTATCTTTTGCCTTAGAAAGACACAGCATCTTACCACAGAGAATCTGAAGCCAAACCTAAGGGGAGTGTGTTTTGCATGATACTCTGAAAGGTACATGAATCCAGGGCTGTAAACGTGGCCCTCAAGTGAGAAAGCACAGGCTCTCCTCGTAGGGGATGCGGAGCAGAGACCCGGGCTGTATTTTCCCTCATGGCTTCCCAGTAGGAGTCGGCCTGGGCTGTGTTAGAGGCAGGCTCATAAAGGGCTCTGCCTTTCCCTGACTGCCTCTCCCTGAGAAACCGAGCCCTCCACTTTCTGTCTCTGGGGTGGAATATATTTACCTTCACACGGATATGAGGGAGGGCACACCCATGTGCTTAGGGGGGAGTGCAAGATTTTGCCCTTACTATTTCCTTTCCAGGGCAAAATGGACAGGGAGGTCTTTTCTCTATGGAGCCCATTCCAGCATTTTCTCTGAGGTTGGCAAGAAAGGTAATGTGGTAAGACACATGAAAATCATGAAGACAACAAAGACTTGAACTTTCTAGAGTGCTAAACCCAAAGCTCAGGCTGTCAGAGGCAACTTGAAGGCAGGTGTTATCTATCTGCTTTCTTTTTTTTTTTTTTTTAATATATTTTTTTATTGATTTTTTTTACAGAGAGGAAGGGAGAGGGATAGAAAGTTAGAAACATCGATCAGTTGCCTCCTGCACACCTCCTACTGGGGATGTGCCCGCAACCAAGGTACATGCCCTTGACGCTCTATCCACTGAGCCAAACCGGTTAGGGCTGCTTTCTTTGGGAGAAATTCAGTGTATGTACAATAGCATCTGACACGCCCAGGCTTGTGGGCTATGTCTAGCCTCTGCCTGGACAAGGCAAGTTCCCGTTACCTTGCATGTGATTTTAGGGGTAAGGGAAATGCTCTGCATGACACTAATGCACCTATACACACCTGCATAGATACACACCTGCATACACACACATTTGCATACACACACACCTGCATACATACACGCGCGCACACACACACACACACCTGTATACACACACCTGCATACACACGCCTGCACACACACTCACCTGCATACACACAGTGTCTGATGATTGAAAGCCTACAATTAAAATTGTATTCCTTTAAGTATACTTTCAGCTATCAGATGAATAAGGTCTAAGGTGGTAAAAACATGGTGATTGTAGTTCATAACCCTATATTGTATAATTGAAATTGGCTAAGAGGGTAGAACTTAAATGTTCTCACATGCACACAAAAGATAACTATGAAGGGTGATGGAAGTGTTAATTAAGTAGATGGTGGGAATCCTTTCACAATATATATGAATATCAAGTCACCATGATGTACATTTTAAATATCTTATAATTTTATGTCAATTATACCTCAGTAAAGCTAAAATAAAACAAAAACAAGCAAACGATGACAAAAATAGAATTGCACTACTTTAGCCTAAGCCCTGGATTCTTATTAAGCCACCGAGAACCTTGGGATTTTGGTAGGGCATATTTGGGTGGGAAAAGGCTGGGAAAGAGAATCTAAGGATCTTGGGGGTTCCAGAGTGGGCTTTGCAGATGTCTCACCAAGAGGTAGGGTTGAGGAAGACTGTCCAGAAGAGAGAAAGCAATCTTTGTTTTATACATCTGTGAGGGTCTGCTAGCTCTGCATTTTGGATTCCTTTTAAAACTGGAAGAATTATCCTATTTTAAATAATATGTCATAAAGGTTTCAAGAAGTGATCCAACACTTTTCGATGGAGATTCCTGTTCCTCAGAACCTGGGGGAGGGTTGTGCATGGTCTTGGGATGTGGGCAAAGTTTTGTAGGTATGTTTGAGATGCATCTTCTGGAGAGAGACCATAGCTTTCACCAGGATCATGAAGAGGTCCTGATGAATTGGAGCAGAAGAACTGGCCACATAGTCTGAGCCTCTGGAACAGTCCAAGTTCAGGGTCTGTGGCGTTTTCACCAGCTCGCTGGGGCACAGGTGTAGGGACAGGTCTGTTAGCTCTGGGACGTGCCTGCCCATCCGAGCTGCCATTCCACGAACTCTGCCCTTCAAAGGTCTGCTTGTCTCTTTTGGGCTTACAAAAGAAAAAGTGTTGTGTGTTTTTTTTCTGACCATAACGTAGACACTTAGAAAATGTAGAAAAATGTAGTGAAGGAAATAAAAATCAATCATAATCTTACTAATGAATTAATCATTGTAAACATTTCGAGATAGCCCCATTCAGGTTTTTTCCTTTTGTCTTTATAAGAGAGAGTTGACATCATAGTATGTCTATGAATGGAGCACTTTTCACTTAACATTACATCATAATCATCTTGCCTGCCATTAAAAAGTCTTCATAAACATCATTTTCAGTGGCTGCACAATATTCCACTGTATGGCTGTACTACAGTGTACTTACCCATTCTTCTAGCGTTGAGCATTTGTATTGTTCCCGGCTTTTTACTTTAATAAATAATGCATGAGAAGCATCTCTGGCAAGAAGCTGTGCTTACATTTTGAATTATTTCTTTATGATAGATTCCTAGAAGTCTCTTTAGACCTTTGATGATACTGTAAGTGTAGGTGTTGCTGAGACCTATCTATAACGTGTGGACATCACAAAAGACTGTGGGCAGAGAGGTGGGGCCAAGCATCGCTGGATTCCTGCATTTTGCCTCTAGGTGCTGTGGGCTCAGGGGAAGACCCCGCTGTTATCCTTGAGGAACTTCCTGGGCAGTGTGAGCCCACAGCATACATAAGTAGCCTAAAGGAAGAGATGCCTTTATCTCAGAACCATGGGGGGGGGGGGGGGGGGGGGGCATGCATGAGTTCCGAATGGGGCAGAGGTCTGCATGTATGTTCATATTGCATTTTCTGGAGAGGGAGTCTAGCTTTCATCAGAATCTTTTCATCTAGAGAGCTGCAAAGAATTATCGTTTGGGGGGGGGGGATTAAATTTCCCAATTAATTTTTTTTTTTTTTTTTTTTACTATTTTATAGTTTCTATAACAGAACTAAGATAAACTATTTTCATGTGCCATTAATTTGGCCTATTGAGCGTAACTAGCAGATGGCAGTCAGGGGTCCTGGTTTTGGGGACCTTGAGGTAGGATATAGGGGAGGCCACAGCACAGCCAGTACCCAACTGGTATGAGGCAGATTTGGGCAGCATTTGTCACCTACCAATGCATTTACATGTAAATCTGCTCCTGCCCACATGAGCCAGTGTTACATGAGCCTAATGCCTACAGGATCATATTATTGGAACATTAGGTTATGCAGGTGCATGGCACTGGTTAGCTAAACCAGTGCTTCCTCATCCCTCTGCTGGAGCCTGGTTGCTGAAGGTTAAAGGTGCTTCTTACTGCTCACTCATGGTCCTCAGGAAGCTGCCAGCTTTCCTAATAAGGAGATGTGGTCGCTGTGCAGGCTCCAGGCCTTGCACTCAGGGCCAGAATGAGATGTGCACATGGAAATTCATAGCCACTGGTTGTATTTATTTTCTGCACTCTGTTCTGCCCGTGTCTGTTGTTTGACTAGTTCTTCCAATGGGAAGAGGGAGCCGTGTTCCAGGCTGTGGCCTTGTCCAGGTGTCCACAGAAGTCTATCTCAGCTCACCTTGTGGTGAGATTCCATGGATTTTGCCAAGTCAGGTGCCCACAGTTGGGACAGGCATGGGTGTGTGTGTCTCATCATCCCACAGCCCTACGGTATCTCCCGTGTCTGTGTTGAAAGTGCCTGGGTCCCCATTAGAGGGTCTATGTGCAGAGCATGACAGGACAACAAGGCCCTACCATGGGTGGCCACATGCCTTGACTCAGAAGCTCCCCAAGTCACTTTTTTTTGTTAAATGTGTTTTTATTGATTTCAGAGAGGAAGGGAGAGGGGGAGAGAGAGAGAGAAGCATCAATGATGAGAAGGAATCATTGATCGGCTGCCTTCTGTATGTACAACCCCGGCATGTGTGCTGACCGGGTATCGAACTGTGACCTCCTGGTTCACAGGTTGACACTCAACCACTGAGCCATGCTGGCCAGGCTCCCTAAGTCTTTTTACCTCGCTTCCTGGCTTGCTAACAAAATTGGTATAATTCTGTTATTGTGTTATTCTGAGTTCCAGCTGGCTGTTCCTCCAGGTTCGGCGGAGTTGTTTTTCTTCCTTGACTCTTGGCTTCTGCAGAATGAGCCCCTTTCTCCTTCCCTGTCACCCTCCTTCCTTCCCTCTAGCCCTTCGTTTTCTCTAGACCCAGAACCCAGTCTCCTCAAGGGCTTGCGTCCTCCTGCAGTGTATGCACTCATTCAAGTCATCACATAAGCCTAATTCTTCTTGGGCCTCAGCTCCTTTGGCCAAAAGCGCAACACCTCACTGTGAGACAGATGGCAGTCAGGGAGGAACTGGTCACTGCCCACCCTCAGGTAATATCTGTTCTTCCCATAAGGAGGCAGAAGACATTCAACTAGCACATCTGTGACCACTGCCAGCCCTAATCCATAATGCACAGTAAACAGGAAAGGTAACACTCAAAATATAATCCTTTGTTGGTGGCTGTGGGGGAGGCAGCTAAAAGCTTAGGCCTTTGAAGGCTATCATTAAGAAATTCTTCCTCATACTTAATCAGAAATGACCTTGGCCTTGATTTAAGCTTATGTATTCTGGTTTTGTCCAGATAGAGAACTATTCTTTTCTCTCCATATGATACTTTTAATAATGCACTGGAAATAAAATTTTATTTTACATAAAAAATAAAACTTAAAGCATATCTTATGTAAGATAATTATAAAACATATTTTATATTACTTGTAAAAAGATTATATTGCATAATTTAATGGAACTCATGTTTTATATTTAAATATTTTAAATATATTTTATAAGTAACATATTTGTATATAAAACATTATAGACTTATATACATAAAATATTAAATGAGGTATTTTATATTTTAAACCTTTATAAAATATAGGCTATTTAAAATGTTTCAATAAAGCAATATTTAAATCATTGCTGATGGTTTATACTAAAATTAAGTAAATCAACTTAGCTATTTAATAACTATATAAAATATTGAAATATATAGAATATATTATTTTTGCATAAATAAAAGGTGTTATAAAATACTTAGTTGCAATAAGGATATCCGATTCGGTCTGGTTCCCATTGTAAGAATTAACCTGTGAGGGCATAGCACCCCTACCACTCCCTGCTCCCTCCGCACCCAGCGCCCTGACCCGCTGTTTTCCCTCCTGCCCGCAGGCATAGGCAAGAACGTCATCTGCGACCGCACGGCCACGCCGCTGGACGCCTTCCGCATGATGTCGGCCGCCCACTACTACCCCAAGCTCATGAGCATCATGGGCAACGTGCTGCGCTTCCTGCCGGCCTTCGTGCGCATGAAGCAGCTCATCGAGGAGGGCTACGTGGGCGAGCTGCTGGTGTGCGAGGCGCAGGTGCACGGCGGCAGCCTGCTGGGCAAGAAGTACAACTGGAGCTGCGACGACCTGATGGGCGGGGGCGGCCTGCACTCGGTGGGCACCTACATCATCGACCTGCTCACCTTCCTCACTGGCCAGAAGGCCCTCAAGGTCCACGGGCTGCTCAAGACCTTCGTGAAGCAGACCGACCACATCAAGGGCATCCGCCAGATCACCAGCGACGACTTCTGCACCTTCCAGATGGTGCTGGAGGGCGGGGTGTGCTGCACCGTCACCCTTAACTTCAACGTGCCCGGGGAGTTCAAGCAGGACGTGACCGTGGTGGGCTCTGCCGGGCGCCTGCTGGCGGTGGGCACGGACCTGTACGGGCAGCGCAATAGCGCCCCGGAGCAGGAGCTGCTGCTGCAGGACTCCACACCTGTCCGCAACTCCCTGCTGCCGGAGAAGGCCTTCAGCGACATCCCCTCGCCCTACCTGCGGGGCACCATCAAGATGATGCAGGCCGTGCGCCAGGCCTTCCAGGACCAGGACGACCGGCGCACGTGGGATGGCCGGCCGCTCACCATGGCTGCCACCTTCGACGACTGCCTGTATGCCCTGTGCGTGGTAGACACCATCAAGAGGTCCAGCCAGACGGGCGAGTGGCAGAACATTGCCATCATGACGGAGGAGCCGGAGCTGAGCCCCGCCTACCTGATCAGCGAGGCCATGCGCCGGAGCAGGATGTCCTTGTACTGTTAGCACGGACTGGGGACCTAGGGGACTTGGGCCTTCTGCGTGGGACCCAGAGGGAAAGGTGTGGGAGAGAGTGGCCTCCAGGAGTGTGGGGATGGGGAGGTGGAGGGACAGTGGGAATAAGTGGCCTCTGAGGAGGTGAACTGCAGCCCAGGTGAGGGGCCCCGAACAAGACTGTCAGGATGCTGAGTAAATAGCCCGGGAGTGTTCAGAGGGCCTGCCTTTCCTGAGATCATCCCTGCTGGGCATTTGCCTGAGAGGGAGGAGGTTTAGCCGCCTCTGCTGCCCTTTACTGTGGGGAGCAAGGAGGGGTGCCTTTCCCCTTCACCTCATCCACCCCCATACCTTGGCCTCCTTTGCAAACCAAATGCTCCTGTGAGGTCAAGCTTAGTTGGTGTGGCCTCCCTATTCTGCCCCCCCACAAAAAAAATCTCACAGGAGAAGGCACATCCTCCCATGTCCACACAAGCCTGTTGGCCTGGGGAAAGGTGGGGGTGCAATGGGCTACTGAGAAAGTTCCAATTCCAGGAAGCCACTTTAAGTGTCTGGAGGCAAAAGTACTTGGCAACGAAGTGTACAGCTTTCTTGACTGATTGTTCTTCCTCAGAGGAAGCAGGAGGGAGTGTCTTCCTAATTGGTCCACTGCCCTTCACCTGGCCTGAGGTCGGGTACGGAGTGCCGGGAATGCCAGCAGAGACAGGGTCTCTTTAAGCCAAAATGAGAGAGCAAGAACATACCCTGCATGGAAACAGACGAGGCAGAGAATAGCATATCCCTTTGAACTTGTCAGCAATGAAAAAAATTGCAAGAAGCCATCTTGTAACACTACTTCTGGTGGAGAGTTGAGTGTAAGAGGGATTCCATGCTGAAGTATGAAGGTTGTCCTTTCACCTCGCTCCCCAGTTAAGGCCAAGGAGACGGGAGGAGGTTTGGGCCTGACTGCAAGCTCAGAGCTGCCCTCAAGAAGTGGGGCAGCTGTGTGCCCCAGTGTTGCAGTGGGAGTTCCCCCAGAAGGGAAAGGGAGCCAGCCCTGGATTTGCTTTGTGTTCCAACACCCATGCCTCCTACAAGCCAGGGAAGGGCTTTTAGGAGTTTCACGCAGCTCTGTGGATGGATGTAAAAGAGAAGTCTTCAGTTCCACTCAGATATAATCCCCTTCCCTTAAAAAGAAGTAAAGCCTCTTTTCTCTAGCTTTGACCTTTGTTTTAATGATTCTGGTATCTGAAAAAAAAAAAGTAATAGGTGTTAAACAAAAGGACAACAAGGAACCTAAGTTTCAATGTTTCTAAAATGGGTTTTAGAGGCTTCTCAGGTGTACCTTCATGTAGGATTGAGAAGCTGATGTTGGAAAAACATATTCTTCTACTCCTTGGTCTCTTGTCTCTCTTGTCACCCTCTGCTTACAGAGCTTTTATCGGAGATGGCAAACTGCAGGCTCAGCACAGGCAGCCAAAAGGGAACCACCTGACACACACACATATGGGATTGTCAATGCTCACTGCCAACAAATGTCACTAAAATCACTCCTAAAAACTCAGGACAAGTCTTGAAAGAAAGGCCAAGTCAAATAATTTTGAAAACAGAATTATCCTTTTATCTTTTCTTAGTCCTTCATCCCAGCAGGACATTTGTCAAGGTTGGATGTAGAAACTAGGACTTGTTCACAGCTCACACAACTGAGGCTCAGGCTTCTTTTCATAAGACTGGCAGTAGAGCTAGAAGGGAACTTAAGGGGTCAAGAGTTCACTCCCAGGCTCTGCCAAGGCAGAATCTGAAAACAAATAGTGTCATCAGTTGCATCCTCCATGCGTCTCCCCGTGTCAATCTACTGTGCAGCCCAGGCTGCCCATGGGTGCGGTGTGGGTGTGCAAGCATCATGGGGATCGTGGTCATTTTCTAGCTCAGAGGAGCAAGGACTGCCTCCCTGGAAACACCACTTTGGGGGCCTTACCACAATACAGAAAGGTTAGTCAGCTGAAACTCTCCAGGTACCTTCTAGTCCAGTGATGGGC
The DNA here is from genome assembly GCF_027574615.1 of Eptesicus fuscus. Lineage (NCBI taxonomy): Eukaryota > Metazoa > Chordata > Mammalia > Chiroptera > Vespertilionidae > Eptesicus > Eptesicus fuscus. Next base: position 82,392,461 of record NC_072481.1, read on the forward strand.
AACCTTTTGAGCTTGGTGTGTCAAACTTCGCCAAAAAACTGAGCATAACTCGGGTAGTGTGTCACTTTGAGGAAAAAACTAACTCCAAGACTCTAGTCGCAAATGTTTCATCCTCAGGAGCAGCAAATGTTTCATCCTCGGCATGTGGCCGCGTGTCATCAGAAATGGCTACGCGTGTCCGTGCTGACACGTGTGTCATAGGTTCGCCATCACTGTTCTAGTCCCTGATGCGTTTTCAGACTTCACGATGACGTGTTCAAAACTAGAGATCTGGTAGAATGGAAGTCTCCCAGTAATAATTTGAGCAGAGGGTCATGCCATGGGCTGTTTTGGTTCAGGTTCTCCTAAAATGCCCTCTGGACAGCTTTTGTGGAAACTGAATGGAACTTTTTTTCTGTGTGTGGTTTTTTTCCAATTTTTTTTTTTTTTTTGGGGGGGTGTCCTAGCTAGCCTGAAAGGCTGTGATTAAGGATGAAGGAAAGGAAACTAGACGACTCTATGGGCCTCATTTTTCTAAGTCATTTATAATCTAGGGATTTTCCTGGGGTTTAAGTTTCTGTACTTTCCCAAATTACTTGGGAGTTATTTTCCCCTGAAGGTGTCTGAGCTCTGCGAAAAATATTCAGTGTCTAAAACAAAAATTCTTCTTTGAGGCTGGGGTATAGAGAAAGAATATACTTTTTAAAAGCATGAAAAATATTTTAGTAAGTGTAGTCAAATGTTATCTACTGACATGCATGTAGTAGGTAGATGCAGGAATGCGAGGAAGAAAGGACTGAGATAGTTAATTTTTTTTTTAATACAAAAATTGTAGTAAATGGGGTTAAGCTGCTTCTTTAGTGCTCCTGGCCTACCACTAGCAAAGACTTAATTGCACTATGAAGCTAAAATCTCAAGCTTTCAGCAGAGCTTGCTGAAACAAAGCCCCGCACCGAACAGCACCCCCGGGGGCCTGGGTACTGTCAGCTGACTTTGACCCAGGACAAGGCCCAGCGATAATCCAGCTCTTTCCGCTTGTTTCGTGTGTTTCAATGAGCTGGTGTAATAGGGGCACCACTTTAGGGTCATCACATGTAGTCCCATCTTTGTGTGGGTGCCTCTGCTGCTGGAGGTTTTGGCTCATGCCCCCGGTTGCCTCTGCTGGTGTCCCAGATTCCAAATTCTGAGCGGGGGTAGGCCAGGGGTTCCTACATGGCATCCACAGAGTGTGGACATGCTCTGGGCTTGTTGGGTTCTGTTTTCCTCCGGAGAGAGAGTCCATGACCACTATCAGCTTCTTCGTGACTCTAATGGGAGAGGTAGAGCAGGATCCACAGAAACTCCTTAGCCTACCTGGCAGCAAATACCATTGTGTCGGTGTATCTGGACCCTAGAGGTAGTCTTGGCCAACTCCAGCTCATGATGAACCTCTCCCAGAGCCTTTTTCCTCTGCAGGAGCCATCGACTACTTCCTGTGCTCCACCATTTCTTGATATCCATTGTGTGCAGGGACTTTAAGTTCATTATCTCATTTAGTCCACAAGAACAACCCTTTAGTATTGGGGATTGTTACTCCCATTTTACATGAGGTAATCAAGGCTCTGAAAGGAAGAGGAACTTGCCTGAGTCACACACTATGAAGCAGAGACAGGGTGACCCTGTGGTTTTACTGTCGGCCCTGGCCACCCGCCCAGGCAAGCTTGTGATTGCCACACAAGGCATAGGGCCACCCGCAGGACATGGTCTTGTTATTCCTCTGCTCACTGCTGGTGTAAACAAAAAAGGGCGCAAGAGTCAAGATGCAAAAGTGCAACACTTTAGTAGCCTGAGAGCCAGACACTTCAGTGGTCCTCCCAAGGGCTGCAGAAACAGGGACTGTGATGTGGGGAAGGAAAAGGTTGGTAGGCCACCACTTTCCACTGTTAACGAAATGGCCACTCAGACACGGTCCTGGCTGTACCTCCAGACTCCAGTGAGAGCACTTGAGCCCATCACCTCCTAAAACAGCATTGGGGGGGGGGGTGGGGGGGGGGACGGGGAGAGGAGGTAGCTTCATTTGTCCCAGAAGCTGGACTCAGGGCTGTCCCCTGAAACCCAGTGTTCCCACCTGCACACTTGCCCACTAGGGAGGGAATGCCCACTACTGGTAAAGACAGCCACAGAGCAGATGCAGACAGCTTTCCTTCTGTTGTCCTCCTCCCTGATCTCTAAAGGGAATCGAAATGGGGGGCTTTGATAATTTTTTAAACATGAGCTCCCCAATGTCATGGCCTCTGTTCCATAAACTTCAGGACTTTGATGGCCAATAAATGTGGGCAGTGGGTGGAGCAGGAGTCCTAAGCCAGATCTGTATCTAGGAAAGGGGTGGGGGGGTGGGGGGAGGATGTGGGGGCAATGTTAGTAGAACTGGCCTCAGGAAATCCCAAAGGCCCACATCTGGATGTATGTCTCCATCCTTGCCAAGTACCATACAAATCAGAGATAACTGTTCACATTACAGTCACAGTGGGAAATCTTAAACAGTTTTTATGAGTACCTTCAAGACATAAACACGTTTCTAGAAAATGGATTCAGCTGCAACAACTCAGGGAATACAGTCCATTTGCAGGTCTGAGTTCTAATTGCAACTCTTCCACTAAGTAGCCATGGGACCTCAGACAAGTCTTCTCATCTCTCTGAGCCTCCCTCTCCCCACCTGAGAGCTATGAAGGTGCTGTGAGCAGCAGGATGTGACTTAGACAGAAAATGTGGCTTCTAGTCCTGGGTCTACCACTGAAAATCGGTGTGGCCATCACTTAACCTCTGGGGGATAGGAGATAAAGTCCCTTCAGATGCAACTGGACTTACTTTCACCGAGGATGTCATTAGAATGCCGAATCCCACCCAACCCCCACTACCAGAATAAAGACAGTGGAATCAGAAACCTAATTTACAACCACAAGTCAAATTCAACAGCTGTGGCCATGAGACAGGGTGAGAGTTTAGAGGGTGTAAAGATAAAAATGCAATGCACTGCTAAATTTTGAGTCACAAACAAATGAACTTAGAAAGCCCACTCCCTAAGAAAAGACATTTTCCTATGTTATACTCAACCACCGGGAGCAAACTCCAAGGCTATCTATAATAATCGGCCAATGACATTTTGAAAATCCCCAACTCTGGTTTGCTGCATCACCTACAATCAGAATCGACTTAGAAAGTCGATTTTAAAAGAAGCTGAGTATATATGTATGTATATGTATAAAACCAAACTTATGTATAAAAAGTCAAGGCATGTATACTAGATATTTTAAAGAATTATTTATCAAGGGAAAAAGATGTGTGTTATAAAGTAAACAGAGTCTATATTTTCTATATAATGTAGATAGCAAAAATAGCTTATAAATTATAGAAGGCTTTTGTTTTCTTTTTCTTTTTTGTTATTAAATAAATAAAAAGGACAAAGAATGCAACTGTTCTTCATGTTTTATTGGCCAAACTACCGTGGTAGGTGGCCTCCCCTCCACGCCCAGGGGCTGGTGCCCACCGTTACCTCTGCTAACGTGGGGCCATGGTTAGCATCACTCAGTCAGCTGGCACATGCCACCTCACAGATGGATGACCTCCTGCTGTCCTCCACAATTTGCACTGATGGGATAAAGGAATGAAAGTAGCAAATAAAGATTGAAGAGAAGAACAATTCCAGCTGTTTTTCTGTTTATTAGACCCAAGTACTCTAGCTCATGAGTTAGTTATGTGGCCAGTCTGTGGAATGTGAAGCAAAGAAAGGGGTTGGGAACGAAGGTGGTGCATCCAAGGAGAGAGAATGTGTGTGCACACACGTGTGTGTGTGTGTGTGTGTGTGTGTGTGTGTGTTTAGAGAGAGAGAGAGAGAGAGAGAGAGAGAGAGAGCTTACTAGTCAAGATAAACAAGAGGACAACAAATATTTTAGGTTGGAGAGCAAATTTTAGAATTTCCTATTAATTTACTATCTTAGCCTAATACCTCACATCAAGCTCTGAAGACACTTTCTAACAGGCTCAGATGACCATTTACAATGAATACTGCTGCTTTGTTCTAAGCAGTACTCAATGGCAAGCATCTTGAACTGAGCTCAGCCCAATTTCCAATCTGCATGACCTGGACAGGCTACCTTTCCTTTCCACCCTGTGCTGTTTCAGAGAACGCACACAGGCAATTCTTCTGGTCATGCTTCTCTTAATTTAAAACAGTTAAAAATGAGAAAGAATAATACAAAAGCTGAGATCTTGTTATTCATTCCTTCAGGAGGAGATTCTGATGCTAATGTATTCAGAACAGCCATCCAGTGAGACAGTAAATTGCAGCCAATCCCTGCGTTCATATGGATTATTGTAGTGCACACATAACATTCTCACCTCATGATGCTGTGTAAACACCCTATGATACTGTCATAAATCTAAGAGTAGATCTGAAGAAGGAAGTGAGAGGAGAGAGTGCACTTTGTCAAAGCTGAGAGTGCCAAGGTATGGTTGCAGTGTGGCCCAGACCTCTGCCTGGGAACCAGGCCCTGATGAAGACTCTGCTCTTCAGCACACTTATGTACGTTTTTAATCCAGGAGCTAGTTGTTCCTTCACGGATTTGGAATCTCTTTTTGATGTTGGTTTCTCTCATGTTAAACCTGTTTCTTGTTTTGTAAACCAGGGATTATACTGCCTCATACTAAATCACAGGAGATGATCAGCGTTGCTTCCTTGGTCTCTGAAGTGTTGCTTAAAAAGAACAGATGCAATTGAGTCATTCAGGTTGTTGTTTATGTCAAACGAAGAAAAATCTTTACCTTCCTATGCTCACTACCTCTTCCCCCTACCCCCAGCACAGATAATCTCCTGCTTCGGTTATCTTGGGCATTTGTAGCTCCTGTTGTGACAAGTCAGGGAGATTCAATCTCCAAAAATAAAATGACTGCTATAATTGTTATGAGAATGAATTACACAGAGTTGCAGAATTCTGTATAGACATGAAAAAATATATAAGTTCACCTCAAAGTAGTAGGCTCCATTTTATTAACCCATATTTACCCTCAGCTTGCCTATGCAGAGCAGATCCCTGTGCCTAGGGTTCCTTGGCAGCCCCTACATGCCCCCAGCTGCAGTAGTGCCCCCTTGCTGGAAGGCTGTCCAAAAAGTGTACACAACAGAAATGGAAAAAGACACCTGCTTATGGACTCTGAGCCAAGTCACAACCAGGTAAATGGCATTACAGCTTACTTGAGCCAAAATCTCTACAAAAAAGCTGATGCAAAACATTCAAAATCCTTTGCTTTGTTCATTCAAGTTCAGGCTTCCTCTTGAATCCTATCTCTGAGTCTGTCTGCAGGTAAATTCCTGTGAGGACTTGAGCTATTGTAGCATTGCTGGAGTCCAACAACAGCTCTGCGAGATGAGCTCACCATATCTAAGTTGGAATTCCTCTAAAAACTTAATTATGGGAACACCTTTCTCTCCTTTTTACACAGATTCTGCTGATTTTACAGATTCTGATTGCCTTGGGTCAAACCAAACTCTCTCCCTTTAGCAATGAGTGAAACTTCTTGTGCAAGTATAGATTAATTCATTTCTTGGTCAATTATTTGTACATTGATGGGGCTCAATCCCAGAATTATGGTCTGGAACTTACATGTATGTAAGCCCTATGGGCCACCAGTGCCTTGGAAGAAGAGCACCTGGGAAGGAGGAACTCTAGGAGGATCTTGAGTGGCTGCAGAGGATGTGAAGACCATGTCCACAAAGCCCACAAGGTTTCAGGCAGTCCTCAGTCTTGAACTTCCCAGGGCCACTAACTAACTCCCAGGGGTCTAACTCAGGCTGAAGTCAGACCAGGGCTGCATGAGGCTGACTTGGAGTGATGAATCACTCCAGACTCCTCCAAGTCCCAGGCCCAGAAGGTATAGCCAGTGAGACAAAAGGGAGGGAACAAGATGAGAGTCCCCACTGTCTTTTCAGTCCTTCTGAGGTTGCTTGTTGGGATGTGGGGGCTAACAGGTGAGCCTGGAGAAGCCAGTCACTCTTCAGTGTGTCAGGCTAAGGAATCTAGACTTGACATTCAACTTCTCGCCATGAGGGCAAAGAGAGCTAGCCTGAGAAGCACAGCTGTGAATCATGGGCTGTGGAGTGCTAAAACTACATGCAATACCATGAAAGCAAGAAGGAGAGAAGGGATGGGGATAAAAGAGAGAAGGACCTAGGAGTAAAGGGGGGGGGGGGGCAGCAAGAGGATAGAGGGTGGGAGCAAAAGAGGTAGTTTATGCCAAGGGTAAATAAATATAGATGAAGGGAGAAACAGATGAAAAGGTCAGAGCTATGCATTTAGGATGTGGAAGGTTCTGAAGATAAGTAAATGTTACATAAGATATCTGAAATATGGTTCCACTCTGGCTGACAGTCCTATCTGTGTTCTAAGAACAGCTTGTGTGAGGAGGAGGAGATCAGATGGGAAGGAATGAGGGAGGAATTCTTACAGGAACTTCAAAAAGCCTGTCTGATTCACTTCTAAAGCTATTCAAAGCTATCAAACTGTTTGCATTTGCTAGAAAAGTGTAAATACAAACCATTGTGTTGCATGAGCACCTGACCCCAAGGCACCTGGGACCCCATCTTCCTTGTTGTTTTTCTTATTTGCAGTTCCCCCAAACCTGAAGTCCTCAAGGCCATTAGTATATTCCTTGGGACCATTGTACAAACTCTTCACTCAGGAATCTGACATTTAGCCTTTTCTTGCACACACAGCGTCTCTTACCGCTCCTCGGCTTTCAGAGGCCCTGTTCTCCGGGCCTCACTGCATCTCCTCTCTCCTCTTTCACCTGAGCGTTTCTGAAGACAATCCCAGGTGGAGCAGGCCAGGCCAGCAGGGCTGGTGCTCACCAGCTACAGCTGGCCCTGGCCTCTGCCTCTAGCTGGCCCTTGGACCTGCTGGCTCAGTCCCCAGGTCAATCTCGATCTCTCTTTTTGTAAAGCCCCGTAGATAACTGAGCTGCAGTTCCCCACCCAACCCCCATCTTCTGCCTCGGGCAGCACCCTGACATTTAGGGGACCCCTACTATCATTTGCCTCTTTGCCACCCTTCGGAGCCCTCTCATTCTGGGGAATCTGAAAGCAAAGGACGATTTGTATTTCTTTATGGAAACAACTGATCTCCTTTCCACAGGTAGCTGTTAACACAGTGTTAGTGGCATGAAAGGGTTCTTCCCTAAGCCTGTCAGCAGTGGCAGGCAGCTGGCATCACCACTGACAGCCCTAGTGTGGCTGAGGACAGAATCCTTTTCAGCCCCGGAATGCCTTTCATCCTCGGTGTTGAAAGCTTTGCGGAAATTAGGCCAGAGCCTGTGCAACAATGCAAGCCTGGTCACAAACAACCAGAAAGTCTGGGCGAAAGCCTCCTTGTACTTTCTTGAACTGGTGTTTCGGAGTCCTTGACCCAGCTAGAAGGCTTGGAGAAAGTCTTTTCACAGGGACATGCTCAGGTAAGTGAGACCCCCTGGAAGTCAGGCCAGACGGTAAGTCTGTAAGGTCTGATGTACTCCATTGTTCCACCGACTTTGGAGGGGCTCAGATCTGAGGGAACAAAAGCTGGTCCAGAGTGCAGCATTGTAAAACCTTCGGCCCCAGGCAGGTCTTCCCACCTGGTGCATCCATCCATCCGTCTCACAGAGAAGTCCTCGGAAGTATTGCCTTGGCTATGGCAGACTGAGGGCCCCGTCACTTCAGTAACCTGGAAAAGTTACTGTGTACCCAAATTCTTGTCTCCAAATTATATTAAGGAATCACTTATAATCTCAATTTTAAGTCTCAATACTGTTGTTGTTCAAGCAGCTTGACTCCCTGTGTGTGTCTGAGCCTCAGCAGTGGGGTCCTGCAGGCGAGGTGACGGCTGGAGATCAGAAGTTTCCCAATGTCGTGTCACTCTCTAAAGTGTTATTCATGTCATTGCAGACACCAAGTCAGCACTGCATGGAAGGAGTCTTTGGTTTGGGAAGGAATGACTCTGAATTTATCTCATTAGTTCACTGGTGATTTTTTCCACTATTCTACTTCCTACATTGTCACTAACAGCACTTCTCTGGAGTGTCTCACTGTATACCCCTCTCCCCCTGCCCTGTTGTCTGTGCATTCGTGAACTCAATTACACTGTCCCCTCCATCAGATTTTTATCTGCTCACACATAATTCCTTTGAGCCATTATGGCCTTGCCTGGCCCAAGCATGGTTCAATTCAAGACATGGAATCCAGAAGCGGCAGTGCCCTGGCTGTTATATTCAGAGAACTGTGGGCCACCATACCAATTGTATATTCAATTCACTGCTGCCTTTCCTCTGAAATTGGGTTGTCCTCAGAACTCATTTTGTGTCTGACATCCTGGCAATTACCCTTTAAGGGCAAGTAAAGCAGTCAGGACAAGCCCTATGGAGGCCAAAATGGGTCCCACATTCCTGGCAGGCTGGATTTCTTGAGATAAAGCTCTTGCCCTCAGTTGCTGGCTTGCCCTGGTGCCTGAGAATAGACCATTTGTAGTCTTTTTAGAGCTGTTTTCCAAATGTTAATTAGTTCTAGTACAAGTTTCAAGAGATTTTACTTTCAGGTAATAAAAGAAATATAATCGCCCCAGCTGGTTTGGCTCAATGGACAGAGTATTGTTATGCCCAGTGTTCAGGATCCCCAAAAACCCACCAGGAAGGAGCCGAGCCCAATGCAAAAGCAAGAGAACTTTTATTCGTGCTCGCACGAGCTGCCGAGCTGCCTTCTCCAACAATCACCGCAGCTGCGGCAGGAGAGTGAGAGCTTTGGGAGATAAAGACTTTATAGGGGGAGAAACCAAGATGGCGGCATAGGTGAAACACCTAACCCGCAGCCGGGCACAACAATTTCAAAAATACAACTAGAGGTCAGAACGGTCATCGTCCAGAACCACAGGAAAGCTGGCGGACTGAAATGCCCACAGCTGGGGAGAAGGAGAAGGCCACGGGGACAGTCGGGGGAGCCGCAAAAGCCTGAGGTATGGAGAAACGGACGGAGACACGAGCACGCGCGCCTGCGGGGAGGATGGAGCCGGAGAGGAAGGGGCGGCTGACGGCCTGGCCGGCGTTCACTGGCAGGAAGGAGATAAAGGCTCCGGATTGCGCTGAGCGCCGGCTCCGACTGCACTGAACCCCGCTCCGGGCGAAACCCTGGGAAGCCAGGCACAGGCTGGGGGAATGAATCTGGGCTGTGGGGCGCAGGCACAGAGGAGCGGCGGAAGGCAGAGCTCCAGAGGTGCGCGCAGGAAAGGGCGCAAAGGACGGACTGTTGCCTGCGCCACTGAACTGCCCTAGCGGGAAGGAGACAAGGGCTCCGGACCGGGCTGAACCCCAGTTCCGACTGCACTGAACCCCAGTTCCGGGCGAAACCCTGGGAAGCCAGGCACATGCTGGGGGAATGAATTTGGCCTGTGGGGCAGAGGCACAGAGGAGCGGCGGCTCCAGAGGCGCACACGGGAGGGCGCGCAGAGGAGGGACTGTTGCCTGCGCCACTGAACGGCCCTGCTGGGAAGGAGACAAAGGCGCCAGACTGCGCTGAGACCCAGTTCCAACTACATTGAAACCCAGTTCCAGGCAGCGGGCGAAACTCCAGGGCGCGTTTCTCTCAGAGGTGTTTGCAAGGAATACAGAGGGACACAGACACAGGAGCCTCATGTCTCCTGCACAGCAACTCTTCCTATATAGACAAAGAGGGTCCTCATGGACAATTGGCCTGGAGGACAATTCCTCCTAGTGACACCAACAACAATCAAGACTTAACTGTAGATACTCACTCAGTTTCGCAACTGCGCCGCCCCCGCAGGCCGCCCGGCCCGGGGCACTGGGGACGCCGCGGCGGCAGCGGCGCCCGGAGCCCGGCGGCCGCCCAGCGCCCATCCCCGCCGCGAGGCCCCCGCGCGCCTGGTTCCGCGGGCCGCACGCTCCGCACACCGGACGGAGGCCCGGGCGCCCTCTCCGTGCACCTCCCGGCGCCACTAGACCTCAGTAGAGTTGACTGAATTCAAGGGATTAAGAAGAACAAATTGGGGAATTCGAAAAAGATGACGGCGGAGGTGAAGGCTGAGGTGTTGCCTCACATGGCAGTTTCGGAAATACAACTGGAACATGGACTAGTGAGGGTGGCGACTGCTGCTCGCGTCTCCGCAGACCGGGCGGCTGCTCCTCTCAGTCAGCACCGCAGCCGGGGCCATGGGCTCATGGGCGCCGCAGCAGCTGCTGTGGCGGCGGCCGCGGACTCGGCGCAGCGGCTCTCTGTGAAGGAAGAGACCATCTTTCTGCAGGAGGGGCGCATCCGCGCCACCGACCTGGCCGAACTGCGCAGTGAGATCCTCGAGGCCCCGGAGGCTGCCAACACCGATTTGGAGGATTCTTAGGAGTTCTCATCTTACATTCAAGCCCTTTAAGCCATTTTGACAGAGGAGAATCAAGAAGGCGGCTAAGTTAAACAAAGGAACTGCGAACTCCACCGCGCACAGCAATTTCAGGGGCACGAATGGAGGACAGAGCCTCTGCCATCCAGAACTACAGGAGAGATGGCTGAATGGTAGATTTATAGCTAAGAGGGAAGAGGAAACCAGCGAAATCGGAGGGGATGAGGTGTGGAGGCGCGTGGGTCTGGTTGGTGGCGGGGGAAAGGGGCTTTTGTTCCAAACCTAGGGGAGATTAGCTCTCCATCACACTGAAATCCAGCTTCTGGGGACCCGTGGGAGACCCAGATGCCTGCGGGGAGAGGCGGGACTCTTGCGGAGGTGCCAAGCGCCCCTGGGTCTGGGGGAGGCCGCGCTCCCCTGGGTCCGAGTGAGGCCAGGGGTCCATAGATCCAGGTGAGGCCTCGCGCATCTAGGCCCGGGTGAGCCCAAGTGGCCCTGGGTCTGGGAGAGGCCAAACATCCCTGGGTCCAGGTGAGACCATGTGTCCCTGGATCGGGTGAGGCCTCGAGCACCTAGGCCCGGGTGAGCCCAAGTGGCCCTGGGTCTGGGAGAGGCCAAGCATCCCTGGGTCCGGGTGAGACCATGCGTCCCTGGATCCGGATGAGGCCTCGTGCACCTAGGCCCGGGTGAGCCCAAGTGGCCCTGGGTCTGGGAGAGGCCAAGCGTCCCTGGGTCCGGGTGAGACCATGCGTCCCTGGATCCGGATGAGGCCTCGTGCACCTAGGCCCAGGTGAGCCCAAGTGGCCCTGGGTCAGGGAGAGGCCAAGCGTCCCTGGGTCCGGGTGAGACCATGTGTCCCTGGATCCGGGTGAGGCCTCGTGCACCTAGGCCCGGGTGAGCCCAAGTGGCCCTGGGTCTGGGAGAGGCCAAGCGTCCCTGGGTCCGGGTGAGACCATGCGTCCCTGGATCCGGATGAGGCCTCGAGCACCTAGGCCCGGGTGAGCCCAAGTGGCCCTGGGTCTGGGAGAGGCCAAGTGTCCCTGGGTCCGGGTGAGACCATGCGTCCCTGGATCCAGGTGAGGCCTCGTGCACCTAGGCCCGGGTGAGCCCAAGTGGCCCTGGGTCTAGGAGAGGCCAAGCGTCCCTGTGTCCGGGTGAGACCATGTGTCCCTGGATCCGGGTGAGGCCTCGTGCACCTAGGCCCGGGTGAGCCCAAGTGGCCCTGGGTCTGGGAGAGGCCAAGCGTCCCTGGGTCCGGGTGCGACCATGCGTCCCTGGATCCGGATGAGGCCTTGTGCACCTAGGTCCGGGTGAGCCCAAGTAGCCCTGGGTCTGGGAGAGGCCAAGCGTCCCTGGGTCCGGGTGCGACCATGTGTCCCTGGATCCAGATGAGGCCTCGTGCACCTAGGTCCGGGTGAGCCCAAGTGGCCCTGGGTCTGGGAGAGGCCAAGCGTCCCTGGGTCCGGGTGAGACCATGTGTCCCTGGATCCAGATGAGGCCTCGTGCACCTAGGTCCGGGTGAGCCCAAGTGGCCCTGGGTCTGGGAGAGGCCAAGCGTCCCTGGGTCCGGGTGAGACCATGTGTCCCTGGATCCGGGTGAGGCCTCGTGCACCTAGGCCCGGGTGAGCCCAAGTGGCCCTGGGTCTGGGAGAGGCCAAGCGTCCCTGGGTCCGGGTGCGACCATGTGTCCCTGGATCCAGATGAGGCCTCGTGCACCTAGGTCCGGGTGAGCCCAAGTGGCCTTGGGTCTGGGAGAGGCCAAGCGTCCCTGTGTCCGGGTGAGACCATGTGTCCCTGGATCCGGGTGAGGCCTCGTGCACCTAGGCCCGGGTGAGCCCAAGTGGCCCTGGGTCTGGGAGAGGCCAAGCGTCCCTGGGTCCGGGTGCGACCATGTGTCCCTGGATCCAGATGAGGCCTCGTGCACCTAGGTCCGGGTGAGCCCAAGTGGCCCTGGGTCTGGGAGAGGCCAAGCGCCCCTGGGTCCGGGTGCGACCATGTGTCCCTGGATCCAGATGAGGCCTCGTGCACCTAGGCCCGGGTGAGCCCAAGTGGCCCTGGGTCTGGGAGAGGCCAAGCGTCCCTGTGTCCGGGTGAGACCATGTGTCCCTGGATCCGGGTGAGGCCTCGTGCACCTAGGCCCGGGTGAGCCCAAGTGGCCCTGGGTCTGGGAGAGGCCAAGCGTCCCTGGGTCCGGGTGCGACCATGTGTCCCTGGATCCAGATGAGGCCTCGTGCACCTAGGTCCGGGTGAGCCCAAGTGGCCCTGGGTCTGGGAGAGGCCAAGCGTCCCTGGGTCCGGGTGCGACCATGTGTCCCTGGATCCAGATGAGGCCTCGTGCACCTAGGCCCGGGTGAGCCCAAGTGGCCCTGGGTCTGGGAGAGGCCAAGTGTCCCTGGGTCCGGGTGAAGCCAGAGCCTGGGTCCGGGTGAGGCCGTGTGCCCCTGGATCCATCCGGGTGAGGCTGGGTCCCAGGCCCGGGTGAGACCACGCGCCCCTTGGGTATGGGTGAGACCACGTGCCCCTTAGTCCGGGTGACGCCGTGCCCCTGGGTTCGGCCGAGACCAAACCAGAGGGAGTCGGACCTCCGTTACCGCCATTTGTCCACCATCCAGAGCTGGGGGGTCAGTGCTGACATGTACACATAAGGAACTACTGGACATTGAAATTGAGTCTCAAAAGAACTGTTGGTCCAGGGGGAAGCTCGCTACAGACTGATTCATTTGCCTGTCAGCATAACTATTATTGCTCGTCTCACATTCAGTGCTTATTAGTATATATCTAGTGACATATGATCTCGCTCATCTAGGGGAAATGATGAACAACATAGACTGAGGAACAAGAACAGAACCAGAAGCAAGGAGGCATCGATCGGACTATCGGGCCTCAGAGGGAGGATAGGGGAGGGTAGGGGGAGGGTGGGGGGGAGGGGGAGAGTTCAACCAAAGGACCTGTATGCATGCATATAAGCCTATCCAACGGTTAAGTTCAACAGGGGATTGGGGCATGCGTGGGGAGAGGGGTGGGATGGGAATGGGGGGATGAGGACAAATATGTGACACCTTAATCAATAAAGAAATTAAAAAAAAAAAAAAAAAAAAAAAAAAAAAAGACTTTATAGGGGGTCCAAAGCAGTGGGCGGGGCGGGGGGGGGGGGAAACGTTCGTGGCCCCGTTGATTGGTCAGGGGGCAGGGTCAGGGGTCTGGTTACACAGGGGCACTGTGCAGTTTGCCTAATTTGGACTGAGTCCACTTCTCTACATTCCTATTGGCAGGTTTATACAACTGTTACATTCTCGCGGTTTACAGGGAAGGGCAGCAGGAAGAGTTGTAGAACGGCGGGTAAAAAACATTATAAAAGTAACAGAAAGGGCTTCATGGAATCAATCTAGTTTAGCTCTATCAGTATCCACCTGTGAACTGAAGGGTCCCAGGTTCGATTCCAGTCAAGGGCACATACCTGGGTTGTAGGTTCGATCCCCAGTAGGGGGCCTGCAGGAGGCAGCCAATCAATGATTCACTCTCATCATTGATGTTTCTATCTCTCCCTCTCCCTTACTCTCTGAAATCAATAAAATATATACGTATTTTTTTTAAAAAATAAATAAATATAATCAATTCTGGTTTTTCTATTCTGAGTTCTATTCTGTTTCCTGCTCCAGGACACCTGAGAAATGGCACAGACTACAGTGGGAGTTACCTGCTCTGCAATCACTTTTGATTGGATTCTTAATCAGATCTACCCTCTTCCCTATCTGTGCACCACAAATCCACTCTAAGGGGGTGTCAGCAGACTTTTTGGCTTGAGACCAGGCAGGGGTAGTTTGTTTGAAAAGTAGCCTCTAGATCAGCAGTTCTCAAAGTGTTATCCAGCATCACCCGGGAAGCCTGTTAGAACGCAAATTCTCACCCAGTGGGATGGATGGAGGTTGAAGATTTGATTACTGGGTCAGGGCACATACCTAGGTTGCAGGCATCCCTGGTGGGGACGCATCCGGGAGGCAACTGATGGATGTCTCTCTCTCTCACATGGAGGTTTCTCTATCTTTTCCTCTCTTTCTCTGTAAAAATCAATGAAAATATATCCTCAGGTGGGGATTAAGGAAGGAAGGAAGGAAGGAAGGAAGGAAGGAAGGAAGGAAGGAAGGAAGGAAGAGCAAATCCTCATTCCCAGCCCAGACCTACCAAATCAGAAATTCTGGGGGCGGCCCAGGATGCCATCTGGATGGGCTGACACATGCTCACTGCCCCACGCCCTATGCTGAGTCTGCCTTCCATCTATCACCCTTTAAGAATCACCGTTCTGGAACAGTGGCTCTCAGCCCTGCATCTTAGAATCACCTGCGGAGTTCACAAACTATGGGGACAGCCTGGCTCCACTCCAGAGGTTCTGATTTCACTCATCCTCCAACAGCCCCATCACAGCTGTTCAGACAACTCTAATGGACCGCCTGGGTTCAAAACCACTCATGCTCTTCTCTGCAGATTTTGGCAGCCTTGTAAGTAACCACCTGTTTGTTCCCACTGCCTCCTTCCAGCACAGAAGTAATTTATTCCTCGTGATTCATCATGATCACTCATCAGCCAGAGAGACTACAGGATGCTGTTTCTACCTCCCCGCCCCCTTACTGGCTGCAGGACTTGGAGAAAATTAAGTCCTCTCATCTTTCCATGCCTTGGTTACCTCATCTCTAAAACAGAAATTATATTAATAATTATTTCCTTTCTTCAAGTGAGAGAGCCAGTTGATAGTCTTGTGGTGTCTTTTCTAACAGAAAAATAAAATCTTAGATTATCAGAGCTTTTAAAAAGTCAGAACTTGTCTTCAGCATAGAATTGCTAATATTGATTTTACACCCTCAAGGATGGGCAGAAAATATTGTGAGCTGGTAATTTTGTGTTTTCAGTACTAATAAATATAAGTCGAGTCTAAAAGAAGTTAGTACTCGGGCAAACAGATGCCAGAAAGGAAGCCCTTACAATGGTTTGTATTCTTACTCTGCCCTAAAGTGTCCCAGTGGGCACTTGGCAGCCTCTCTCAGGAGAGCACATTTCCCTGCTCAGCCTGACTCCTCCATGTTCAAGGACACACACGACCTTTCACTTCCACCTAGCTACCCCTTTCCTCCTACCTCCTCTTTTGCTTTTCTTTCTGACCCTGAAAAAAATTGTACAATAATGAGCCTATGATGAGTCTTCATGGAGCTCATCCACCCCACCCCACCAATGTACAGACTCCCAGGAGAAAGAAGTCACGCGGACCCGGAAGGAGGAAGCAAATAGGTCAATTGATAGTCTTGCATTCCTCTCCCTCCCATCTCCCAACAGTAAGTAATGAGATTAGAAGGCTGAGGAAGGTGGTAATCCGCTTTAAGTTGATATTGTATCCACCATACCATGTAAATAGCCAATAAAACCTGTAATGTCTAGGAATCCTTCAGAAAGAAAAACTATAAAAGAAACCCAGGAAGTTGGCCAGAAAACACTGCCAGGTCTTCCCAGCTGTGGCCCAGGTCACTGTGGGGACAATGGTGTTATGTTCCATATCCGGGTGTTCCACCCTCAATTCTTATCCCACTCCCTACTCCCTTTCTTTAATCAGAGAAGTGCAGGAAAAGCCACTCACAGCCAGGGAGCTGCACAGGCTCTAAACCGGCAGCGCGTTCTCAGCGGGAGCCTGGGAGCCTGGAGTGCAGCTGGCCGAGAGTCATCATCATGCTTTCTATTGGGTGTTCTGATCAGGATGAGTGCCCTTTCTTCTCTTTTACATGTTCCCTGGCTGCAGAGACTTGTATTCTGGACCCCAGGTCTGCAGTCCCACCACCGCCCCCAGAAGTCTCTCAAGGAGGCAGGTATTTACATGTATAGACTCTACACATGAATTCCTGGAGCAGACAGCCCATGACTAATGGGATTTTTGTGTTGTTTAGTTTTTGGTTGGGTCTTTGATTAATTTTTTTCCCCCCCTAATTGAGGGGATGTTTTGAGTTCTAACTGCTGTTAAATCCTGATGGACAGAGTCATCTCCAGGACTTCTCCATCCTTCTGCTTTTATAATATGTGTCACGAGACATCTTTTTAAGGCTACTTAGGTGACAAGCTGGCTGTACAATTCTACAATGAATAGAACCTGCCTTATGGTGAAATAAGCTGGCTTGTATGATTTGAGGGTTCTGGAACTGCTGGGGCCCAAATTTCTCTTCCATCTTATTCATACCTGAAACTTTACCCTACTGGTTAGTGACTTATACACTCTCAAGTACAAATACCCCAGGAGAAAGCAGCTTTTTGATTTTGCCTGAATGATCCTTATCATGTCCTTTTCAACATGGCTTCCTTTTGAGTTTTCGGGAGTGGGGAGAAGTGGCAAGAACTTTGTCCATGGAAAGCTGGGCTCTGCTCGGCCAGGGAAGTGTGAGGGTGCCTTCATTTAATCCTCACAACCACCCTAGCTATTGCTAACCCTCTTTTACATATCCCAAACTCAGAAAGGTTAAGAAACTTGCAAAATATAATTCCCTTCTCACCAAATCAGCAATTATTCTTGTGCGACCACACCATTTCTGTAACCATTCAAACGTGCTGTTTCATCTGGGCTTTCCTTCCTATGCTATCGCCATTGCTTTACTTCTCTTTGCCACACAGCTCCTCAGAAGGGCTGCTGATGTGCTGTCTCTCCAGTCCTCCTAGTCTCTCCCAAACCACTTCAGTCAGGCCTTTGCCCTCATCCATACTGGCAATGTCATCAATGACACCCTCTTTCCCCTGTTGGTTCCTGATCTTGTTTTACTTGACCTATCAGCAATATTTGACAGAGCAGATCACTCCCTCCGTGGTACACTTTTTAAATTTGGTTTCCAGGAAAATCTCTTGCTTTTCTTCCTACTTAAGTGGGTATTCCTTCCTGATCTGTTATGCAAATTCATCATTTTCTCTTGTCCTTTAAATGTGGGAGTGTCATCTTTTTTTTCTCCTCCATCTGCCTTGGTGATCTCATGGATCTAAGTAGCCTTTAAATGCTGTCAACTCGCCCTAGCTCGTTGTTCAGTGGTTAGATCATCGGCCCACAGACTGAAGGGGCACAAACCTCGGTTGTAGGCTCGATCCCCGGCCCAGTCAGGGCACATGTGGGAGGCAACCAATCTATGTGTCTCACATTTTAAATATATTTAGAGAGGGAGATGGAGAGAGATAGAAAAATCAATGATGAGAGAGAATCATTGATTGGCTGCCTCCTACATGTCCCCTACTGGGGATTCAAGCCCACAACCTGGGCATATGCTCTTGACTGGAATTGAATTCGAGACCCTTCAGTCTGTAGGCTGATCCTCTATCCCCTGAGCCAAACTGGTTAGGGCTCTCTGATCTCTTTCTCTCTCTCTCTCTCTCTCCCTCTCCCTTCCACTCTCTCTAAAAATTAATGGGGAAAAAATGCTGACAAATCCCAAGTTTCTATCTTCTGCCTGGACCTCTCTGCTGAACCCCATCCATCAGTCAGGGCTCAGTCAGGAGCCAGCCACCACACAGTAATTTGATCATGGATAGTTTAATATGATTGTAACAGGGGATTAGAGCAGTGGTTGGCAAACTCATTAGTCAAGAGAGCCAAATATCAACAGTACAACGATTGAAATTTCTTTTGAGAGCCAAATTTTTAAACTTAAACTTCTTCTAACGCCACTTCTTCAAAATAGACTCGTCCAGGCCGTGGTATTTTGTGGAAGAGCCACACTCAAGGGGCCAAGGAGCCACATGTGGCTCATGAGCCGCAGTTTGCCGACCACTGGATTAGAGTATGGAGGATTGGCTAGCAATTAGTAAAGAAAACTCTAAATATGGGAATAGCAGCTCTAGGGAACAGCCACTCCCCTAGGGCTGAGATGCAGCTAGTTGGAGAGGGTACAGCTATAGCTCACAAGATGGCGGAGAAGTCTGCCGAGCTGCTGCATCAGTGGGGCTCCTCTTGGGCACTGGGGAAGCTGCCCGCTGCTTGGGGCTGCACCCTGGAACTTGCTGCAAAGCTGCATGAGAGGGTACTGGGGAAGCCATCCATGAAGAGGTATCTCATGTTGCTGGCTGCCAGGTGCCGACTATGCCCATGACTATGCGGACACAGTGCCCACTGCAGGGGCTGGGCACTGGCAGACACGGTGCCCACTGCAGGGGCTGGGCACTGCGGACACTGTACCCATTGCAGGGGCTGGGCACTGCGGACACTGTACCCACTGCAGGGGCTGGGCACTGCAGACACTGTACCCACTTCAGGGGCTGGGCACTGTGGGCATTGTGCACATTGCAGGGGTTGGGCACTGTGGACACTGTACCCACTGCAGGGGTTGGGCACTGCGGACACTGTACCCACTTCAGGGGCTGGGCACTGTGGGCACTGTGCCCATTGCAGGGGCTGGGCACTGCGGACACTGTACCCACTGCAGGGGCTGGGCACTGCGGACACTGTACCCACTGCAGGGGCTGGGCACTGCAGATACGGTGCCCACTGCAGGGGCTGGGCACTGCAGACACTGTACCCACTGCAGGGGCTGGGCACTGCGGACACTGTACCCACTGCAGGGGCTGGGCACTGTGGGCATTGTGCACATGCAGGCGCCTGCCAAGAAGAGTTCACAGGAACTCGGAAGAGCACCCCTTCCTCCCGCAGTGTCGCTCCAGTGCTAGGGCCGAGGAACTCAGTACCATGCCAGAGGGCAAAGTAAAATTATTCACCGGGTCTGGCTTCATTACCACAGAGCCGGTGGACTTTGGAGCTGAGAGGCAATTAACTGATAACTGGTACATTCCAGACTTGTGATCATCCGCCAACGTGACATTTCCACTAGGATGTCTGATAGACATCTCAAACTCAGCGTGTCCAAAACGGGACTCGTGTCCCAAAGCTGCCCTCCCCGCACTCTTCCCACCGTCCAGCTGCTCAGGCCCCACACTCCAAGTCACTGTGACTTGCTTTCTCTCACTCCTCATATATAGCTGGTGAGGAAAACCTCTTGGCTCTGCCTTCAAAATAGCTCTGTAATCTGACCACTTGTCACCCTATCACTGTTCCTTTCCCTGTTCCGGTCATCATCATCCCTGTTCTAAACTAGTGTATTAATAGAAGAGCTGGGGTGTAATAAGGCCAACAGGGTCAGGAGATGACTGCCATGGAGGAGAAAGGTTGTTAGACTCAGTCCCCAGAGGGGAAGGCACGCCACAGCCGACCCTGCGGGAGGCCACACGGGAAGCACCAGGGCCTGTCAGGTCAGGAGGCGGGGAGAGGCGGGCAGCGTGGGCAAGCACCTTTATGGTGGTTTCCACGGGAAGGAGCAGGCAAGGCAGAGTAAGCAGGCCCAGGACTGGCCGGTGTTAACAGTTTCAGTGGGCTCCGGGCACAGGGGCCGTCCCTAGCTGTCAGATGCCAGGCCCTGGGATACTTAGGGCTGGGAACAGTGGCCCAGCGTGTGAGCTCAGTGAGGGAGGGGGTTGAGGTGCGGGCTCTAGATTGGTGGGTTTGTATCTGAAAAGCACACCCCCAGAAGGAGGAGTTCTCCTGAGGAGGGGGCAGTGAGGGAGACAGGAGACACACGGTGACTCAGGCATATGCGGGATGTCCAGAACGGGGTGCGTAGGGCGGATTTTAAAACATCACATTTACTGGAGCTAGAAACATGGTTAATACAATCCCTTGCTTGAATTTCTGCAAAGGTTCTGGACAGGTATCTGGGTCTCTACCCAGGCCCCTCTGAAGTCTGTTGTCCACAAAGTGACAAGTGAGTCAGAGTGTATCAGTCCTCTGCTCAGAACTCCCCTTTCACTCAGAGAAGAGGCCAGAGTTTTCAGTCGCCAGTGTGGCTCCATCATCTCCCCACTAACCTTTCTGACTACTGCCATCACCGCTCTGCCCTGCCCCACTGTCACTCTACTCCAAATACACTGGCCTTCTTGTCATTCTTCAAGTAAACAGACATGCAGTCTCCGTCTCACCCCAATACCCTCATCTAAGTGTTCTTCTTTTCAAAAAATGATTCACTTATTATTTATATAATTTATTTAATAATATGTGTCAAATAATATATTATTTATATATATATTGTTTATTGTACATTTACCCCCACTAGAATGAATGCTCCATAAGGATTGGTATTTTTTAAAAAATATATTATTTATATTATTTATTTATCTATTTATTTATGTACATGGACATGCCCTAAGCACTTAGAAAAGTGCCTGGAACTTAGTAGGAACTCAATAACATTAGTTGAAAATTAAAAATCTGGTGCGTGTCCTCAACAAAACATTGTGTCCTGTGGCCACACTTCAGCTCATTACACGGCCAGCAGAAAGTCACTTTCTTTTCCTGTTAAAAGCTTGTCCTTGTATCAAAGTCTCTTCATTTTTTAATCCTCACTTGAGGATATTTTTTATTTATTTTAAAGAGAGGGGAAGGGAGAGAGGATGGGAGGGAGGAAGAGGGAGAGGGAGAAAGGAAGGGAGAAGGGAGAGAAGCGGGAGTGGGGAGAGGGAGACAGGGAGAGAGAGAGAGAGAGGGAGGGAGTGGGGGAGAGAGGGAGAGAGAGAGAGAGAGAGAGATCAATGTGCGAGAGAAACATCCATCGGTTGCCTCCTGAATGCGTCCCTACACAGGATTAAACCTGAAACCCAGGTATGTACCCTGACTGGAAATTGAACTCAGACCTTTTTTTTTCTTTTTTGGCGAACGGGACAACACTCAACCAATTGAGCCACCCAACTGGGCCAAGTCTCTTCTTCAGTGTCAGCTTCTAATCTGGGGAACATCTCTGGCCCTGTCAATGGCTCCAACCTCTCTGAGAATTCATTCAGGTGTCTACATGCTACTCCTTAACCCCAACCCCCACTTCCCAAACCCTGGGACTATTGTATTCACAGAGTAAGAGAAGAGGTTCCTCCCCACAGACACTCATTTGACCAAACTACTGGGTGTGATCTCACACATAATTAATTATAGCAGTTTATATATTTATTTAATCCTCATGATAGCCCTATGAGGGAGGTTCCATTATCCCCATTTTACAGAAGAGACAAATGAGGCACTGAAAAATTATTTGTCTAACTAGCAAATTGAGAAGCCAAAATGTGTCTGTGCCCTGTTGCCAGAGACTTTTGTGTCATGAAAATGACAATTACTGATTTGGAGGGAGCCAAACCTGATTTGAATTAAAAATTGTTTCTGAGCTGAATTACTAGAATAGAGAGATGGAAGTCAAATGAGATTTTCCAAAGTACACCATCCCTAATCAGTCTTAATAGACCCAAATGGAATCAAAACAGCCTGACATCCTCCTGAGCTACCCCAAGACTGGTGAACATCAGCTCAGGCTCCCATTTCTATCCCAACTGTGCCACCTCTAGGCGTTACCCTCCAATGCCTTCCCACTGCTCTGAGAGCAAAGCCCCCATTTCTTCACTTTTTATGATCCCTCCCAGTGTGAATGATCCCTCCCAGTCGCTCACTGGTGGTCTGCGGACTACTGGTGTTCCGTGAGGTCTGAAAGGTTGGCGACCGCTGCTATACACCACCTAGTATATGCATTAACCTTTTGCACTTGGATGTCGAGATTAAAATTACTCTTTGAATGTATCAATAATTTGAAATATAAAAAAATCCAAATAAATAAGTTTGTATGAAAAGAAACTCCAGTTTTTTATTCTACTGCTGCACTTTGTAAAATCTGGGGTATTTAAAAAATTAAATCCCGAGTAAAATAAAGGAATCGAGAAAAAAGCAAGTGAGTGCAAAGGGTTAAAGCACCATATATCTGTGTGGTTTTCTGGATTCATCTGTGTCTCTCTCAGTAAATTATAATATAAGCTCCGTGGGGGCAGGGACAAGTATTCCCAGTGCTGGCACATAGTGGGGACTCAAAATGTTTGTAGAAGCCGCTGGCCAGGTGGTTCAGTTGGTGGAAGTGCCATACACCAAAAGGTTGTGGGCTCAATTTCCTGTCAGGGCACATACCTAGGTTGTGGGTTCAATCTCTGATGGGATGTGTATAGGAGGCAACTATTCGATGTTTCTCTCACATGGATGTTTCTCTCTCTCTCCCTTCCTCTCTCTCTAAAATCAATAAACTTATCCTCGGGTGAGGATTAAAAAAATGTTTGTTGAAGAAGATGAATGCCTTCAGCCCCCCCCCCCCCCCCCCCCAGCCATTTCTATCAAATTCTTTAATATCATGCTTTCTGGGAGAATCTGACAAGCTCTTACATACCAGTACACAAATGGTCGATTTGGTTGAAAGTGTTGCTCTTTCCAGGGCTCTTTACTATTAGAAAGGAGAACCCTCTTTTCTAATAGTAAAGAGCCTTAAGCCAAAGAAATCGCTTTTCAATGCAGAGCAGGGCAGAGGAGGAAAGATTTTGGGGGGACTGCGGAAAACTTACTGGCAAATCATATTGTGTGGATGGACATCTACCCCGAGTTTGTGCTAAGCAGGTACTCTTGAATCAAGACAGAGCTCAGCATTCCCCCAGAGAAGGAAAAACCTGCAAGTGAACAAAAATGTTGCATTTTTTTTCTTTTTTACTCTAACAAACTTCCCCCTCCCCATTTAACCTTTTGCACTCGGATGTCGAGTGTGAATCGCCACGGTAAGCACTAAAATAAAGGAATCGAGAAAAAAGCAAGCGAGTGCAAAGGGTTAAGTTTTACTTATGCCTTGAAAAGTTCTTTTTTTTGATTTTTGTTTTTCTCTGAGAAATGCCATTCTCCTAGAACTTTTCCCCCTTTATTCCTAAATAGCAACTCTTTGATGTCAAATCTGGAGTGAGGGCAAGGGCTCGTTTTTCAGCTGAAAATCAGGCATTTTTCATGGTAAGTGATGAGGAATAAATCAATGAGGAAGCTTGGTTTACTACATGGATCTCAGGATCCTTTGCTGTATCAAACGTACATGCAAAAGATGCATCCGCAATACCTAAGCGCAGGTTTCACACAAGATTATTCCACACGCCACCCCTTTCTTCCTACTCTGTGCTTTTCCTATCATCACTACAATGACTTGGCCCAAGGCCAAGAAGCGAAGAGGATCCTGTTTCTTAAGTCTTACCAAGTTTCTCCATCCTTTTTCCCCCTGTTCCTTCTCCTCCTCCCATTTCCTCTTCTCCCACCTCCCGCTTCCCCTCCCACCTCCCGCTTCCCCTCCCACCTCCGCCCTCTTCACTACATTTTAATCATGATCATTAGCGGAGCTGTTGGAGGATTTAAAGGGGTAGCTTCTCTGTGTTTTAATAGCTATCTTGGATGTTTATTTGCTTTTTAAAAGGAACATATCTAACAGCCTACAGACCTTTACATATGTGTCATAAACTCTACTGCAGTGCTTCTCAAGCAATCTTGTGGCAAAATCCCCAGCTTTTTCTTTTTTAATTCTAATCTGCTGTGGATTTACCTTCTCTCAAATATAATATGAATTACTAGAAAAATGAAATAAAAGACAAACAACATACAAGCCCACAGTTATTATTATTAGGTTCAACAGGCATGAAATGACTGTCACGTTGCTGTAAGTATCCAATGCTTGCTCTGAATTCCTGTACCTAACTGTTGCAGACCCATAACAAGTAGTTCCTTGACCAGCACTAGGCAGAGGGCCACACTTCAAGTACTCTGCTCCAGCCAACCACAGCATCTTGTTTCTGCCTTACAGTGTCTGGTTTAATAGATCAAAACATCTATAAGTTCTCCATCTTAGCCTAAATCTAAACAAACTAACAAACTCTCCATGCACCAAAGAGTAACCCTGCACATACACCTACACTCACTCCAATAACAATACCACTTCACAGGAAGGTAACACAAAGTAACGATTAAGTATGTGGACTCAACATTGACAAGTTGTAGCCACTGGAACCCATTTCCTATAAAATGTGGGTGGTAAAAATACCACTTCTTCGAATTGTGCTATTTAGGACAATTAAATGGCGTAATATACACGCAGCGCTTGGACAGTAGGCACTCAATAAATTTAGTTGTTCTTCTTTTTACTTGAGGGAATAGAGATCCCTGTTGCTTTGCTCAGCATTTTCATCTGCAACAAGATAAACCTGTGGTTTACCTGGCAAGCCACAGCATCTGGAAATACCTGCTGTCCCTTGGTGGAGGCAGAATCCTCCGTGCCCCTTAGGACTGCAGTTCCCTTAGCTTAGTGAGAGGAACATCCCAACCACCTACTTTTGCTGCCCTCTGCTGCTGCCATTGGGAATTACACCGAGCTGAGTTTCTACTGCTGGAAGACGGGCAAAAATCTAACCTCAGGTGGAAGTAATTATCTTTATGTACTTTGTTCAGGATGTGATTGGATATCCTAGAATTTGTTTTTCACAGTGTCTCTAACATCGTAGCTTTGCATTTTTACATGACACACAACCTATAACTGCTCCTGGACATTGCCATCATACGCAGATCTTGGTCACCTCAAGCTCAGCCTACTTGCAATTGAAAACGGCAAGCTCTCAAACCTGCTCCATACTTGCTTCCTCCATATCTAAGATGTTCAAACCTGAGGCTCAAGTTAGCTGTGACCTCTCGTATTCTCTCAGCCGCCCAAATTCTTCTCTTCCTCCCTCTGCAAGGTCTTCCTAGCACCTCCCAACAGGCCCTCCTGCCTCCAAGTCCCTCCCGCTTCCAGGTCTCTGATCTGAGTCACCTCTCCACTGCCCACACTTGGTCCAAGCTCCTTTGGCCTTCTGCATGTGACCTTCACTGCTCTGCAGCCTTATCTCACATGACAAAATCAGTAAGGATACAGAAGTCTTAAATGATAGAATCAATGTGTACCAAATCCTAATTGATGTGTATCAAATCCTCCCCTGATAACAGCAGGATATACTTTAAGAATACCTGGGGCATTTAATCAGATAAACTATTAAACAATTCTCAATAGCTTCAAAATAATTCAAATCATAAGTATATTATCTAACCACAATGGAATTAAATTAAAAATAAAATAAACAGGCCCTGGCTGGGTGGCTCAGTTGGTTGGAGCCTCATCCTGTACACAGTTGCTATTTCCATTCCTGGTCAGGGCACACACCTGGGTTGCAGGTTTGATCCCCTATGAGGGTGCGTATGGGAGGCAGCCAATTTATGTTTCTCTCTCACATTGATATTTCTCTTTAATTCTCTCCCTAAAATCAATAAAAACATATATTCAGGTGAGGATTAAAAAACAAACAAACAAACAAACAAAAAAACACAGGAGAATCTCTGCAAAATTCCTCAAGTATCTGAAAAGTAAATAATCCACTTCTTAATAACTGCTGGGTCAATAAAGAAATCAAAGAGAAATTAGAAAGTATTTTGAACTGAGTGAAAATGAAAACACAACATACTAAAATCTGTGGGATGCTGTTAAAATCATACTTAGGGGGAAATTTATAGTACTAAATGCATATATTAGTAAAAAAAAAAGTCCACTTTATAATCTAGAACAGAATAAAATAAACTATACAAAGCTAAAGAAAGGAAAGAATAAAGAACAGAGTAGAAATCAATGAAATAGGAAATAGAAAAATAATATAGAAAATCAATGAAATGAAAAGCTGGTTCTTTGAGAAGATCGATTAAATTGATAAACCTCTTGCCAGACTGATTAAGAAAAAAGAGCAGATACAAATTACCAATATTATGAATGAAAGAGGTGACATCAGTGTCGGACATATAACTACAAATCCCCAGTCACTAAAAGGATAGTAAGGGTACATTATGTCATAATTTTATGACAATAAATTTAAAGTTAAATAAAATGGAAAAATGTCTTGAAAGACCTAAACTATCAAAGCTTATTCAGGAAGAAACAGATACCCTGAATGCCCTGTATCTATTAAGGACATTGCATATATAGTTTAAAACCTCCTCAAAAAGAAAACTCTAGGCCCAAACGTTTCCCTGGTGTATTCTACCAAACATTCACGGAAGAAATGACACCAACTCTACACAGACTGCCCCACAAAACAGAAGAGGAGGCAACATTTCCCAACTTGTTCTGAGTCAAAACCAAAAACCAACTTGTTCTGATACTAAAAGCAAATAAAGGCCCTGGCCGGGTGGCTCGGTTGGTTGGAGTGTCATCCTGAGGAGCCAGGGTCACAGGTTTGGTTCTCCAGTCAGGGCACATACAGGAATCTATCAATGAATGCATACGTAAGTAGAACAACAAACTGATGTTTCTCTCTCTCTCTCTCTTCCTCACTCTCTCTCTCAAAATCAATTTTTAAAACCCTAAATACTTTACAAGTTAAAGAAAACTACAAAACATTATCCCTCATAAAAATTATGCAAAATTAATAGACAAAATCTTAGTAAATAAAATCCACCAATAAAAACAATATATCATAATTAAGTGGAGTTTATTCCAAGAATGCACAATTTGTTTAACATCTAAAAACCAATCAATGTAATTCACCATATTAACAAAGTACATATGAAAAGCCATGTGATTATCTCTACATATCCGCAAAATCATTTGGCAAACTCCAACATCTGTTCCTGATTTTAAAAACACCTGGCAGAGGTGCGTTTTGCTGGCTCTTTCAGAGATCTGCAGCCGTGGAGCCCCTCTCTTTTACAGGTACCCTGTTTGATCGCCACCGCATTTGGAAATTTCTGCACCTATTTTATAACTAGCGGCCCAGTGCACAACATTTGTACACATTAAAAGGGAATTAATTAGAGGAAATATTTTAATATTGCTATTTGCCCTTTCTCTATAATGTGTCAGAGATGAAAGAAAATTAGTAAAATGTATATGAAAATCTTTCTCCTGTTAGAGTCTGGGGCATGCCGCAGGACCCAGAGTCAAATCCCCGCCCATACCGTGCACCTCAAAATCACAAGAGACTAGACCTGGCCGGGCCCATCTCTGTCAAGCCCTGCCAGGTCTGGATGTGGGGAGCACAGTCTCAGGTCCAGTGCTGGGGCGGGGGTGCAGCCTGAGGTTCCCCTGTCAAGCCCTGCCAGGCAGGAGGCGCGGCCTGAGGCCCCCTAGCCCAGCGCTGGGCGGGGGGTGGGGGAGGGGGGGGGGGCGGGGGGCGATTGCAGCCTGAGGTCCCTGTCAAGACCTGCTGAGCTGAGAGCAGGGCCTCAGGTCCCTCTGCCTGGAGGAGCCGGGTGGGGAGTGCTGCCTGAGGTCCCCCCCGGGGGGGGGGGCATGGCCTGAGGTCCCCTGGCCTGGCGACAGGGCGGGGGTGTGGCCTGAGGTCCCCCGTCAAACCCCAGGGCTGTATTGGAAGTCCACAATCACACCTACAGAATACACATGCTACCAGTTTTGTCCCTTGCCTCTAATAGGACATTCCTGTATACAGTGATACATCCTGAAAAAGGGTCATGAAAACACATCACGAGTGCCAAATGATGTAGGTATAAAATAGGGTTTATTAGAGGAAAAACTTTTAAGTAGAAAGTAGTTGAGTGCAGGCAAACTCCCAAATCTAATTATCCCAAGCTTAGGCCAGGCACAGAGAATCTGCATGCACTGTGGCCAACATGCCAGTGAAGCAGAGCTCCTGTGCCCTTATTTGCATATTTGCAGTGATGAGGTCTCGTGAGTTAAAGTAGAGAACTGCTATGGCACTAAAGGAAGGCCACCCGATCAGAAAGTTGGAGCCTCCGGAGTCCCATGGCTGGTATCTGCCCATTGAGCCAGTTCAGACCGGCTGAGCCAGTTCTCTGCCAAATGACTAAAATGAAGAAAAAGATGAGCATCCAGGACCACCCAGATGTTTCTCTTCAGATGTCGAGAAGTGATTTGATACATCAATTCCCTGAATTCATATGCGTATTCGCCAATCATGCTGTGATGGATTTTTTTACTATATTAATTTTAGTTACTACTGAAAATGAAGACAGTTGCCTCAGCTATAACCTCACTGAGTCTCCATTTCCTTATCTTTTGGAAAAGGACGGACAAGATGTTGAGGTTAATGTTATTTGATAATTTCTATCCTATCACAAGTGAATTTAGTAATTGAAAGATGTAATGCCATTCCTAAATATATTCTTCTGTCTTCATATCATGAAATCTAGCTCTCTACACTGCACTTAATGGGATGGCTAACCTTTGAATCCTTTTAGACCTTGAGATTTGATTGACTAGCAGTACTATTATTTCCAAATTTAATAAGAACCATTAACCACTAGAGGGCAGTCAGGTTCCAAGGTAGTAAGGAGTGTCTCAAGCCACAAATGGACATCAAGTGCATTCACAGGAAGTGCACCTGTTGTAACCCGCCCACCATTCTTGTGACATGTGTCTGTAAATGCTGACTCTGACCAATATGTAACTTGTAGCTAAAGAGCATGTTTGTATAAGCATCCTAGGAACTAACTTCAAAGGATGCAGACTCCCAACCTTCAGACATTCCAGCACTGGGAGATTTGTTGACCTTCAACTGTAGAACCAGGATGAAGTAGAACCAGGATGCAAAAACCAGGGTGACACACACCAGCCCATTGCTGACCAGTTTCGAGGTCCTTATCAGAAGAGACTCTGCTGGTTTGCTTGTAGAGAGTTTTTCAATCCCCCCTTCTCACTTGTTCTCTGTTCCTTCTCCGTCCTTATACAAACCTCTGCCTGCATGGAGATGTGAAGGTGGTCTTTGGGACGAGGGTCGCCATGTTCTTAAGCTGCCAGCACTTGCATAAACTCTCTTTCCTTACATCAGCACCTGTCTCTTGAGTCTTGGCTTTGAAGCAACAGGAAGCTGAACCTGGGTTTGGTATCACTGTGACTTTTAAAATTCTTATTTCAATTAAATTTCATGAAAATGTTTCATGATTTCAGCTAAGATTATGTCACCCAATTATGATGTGTTCATGTATGCTGGGGGGGGGGGGGGTGTCGTGTTTCCCCACACCACTGAGCAATTCTCAGACACCAGTTGGGTGTCCTACAATTTAACTCAACTCTTCTACCAGACAGACCATCAGATTCCATATAGTAAGGGCTCTGTCCTACAAGACTGCTCCCCGACCCTCACTTCAGAATCCAACTGCAAGTCCATGTTGTCACCTGAGCTTCTAACCCACCATTATAGATTGTAGGTTCCAATGGCTTCCTTATGTTTGATTAATTTGGTAAAATGGCTCACTGAACTCAGAGAAATATTTTACTTACTAGATTACCAATAGATTATAAGAGGATATAACTCAGGAACAGCCAGATGCAGGTGGGAGAGATGCACATAGCAAGATATGAAGACAGGGGACTTTTGACCAAAATTGAGGTGAGGGAATAGGCCGTGTAGCTCTCTGGGGAAACAGCATTTCAGGCAGAGTGAACAAACATGAGACAGGAGCGTCCCTGGTAGTAGATGAGGTTGAGGTAAAAGGAGGCAGAGAACAGAAAGACTTTGTTTTTTTCTCTGAGTGAAATGCAGAACCATCACAGGATTTTGAGCAGAGGAAACATTTTTAAAGGGTCACTCTGGCTGCAGTGTTAGGAATAGTCTCCAAGAGACTTACCTCTTATAGAAACTGCCAAATTTTCTATTTAACAGCTCACCAAAAAGCACAGACTACTAGGCCGTAAAAAAAAGGAAATATTACCTTTTACAACAGCATGGATGGATCTGGAGAGTATTATGCTAAGTGAAATAAGCCAGTCAGAGAAGGACAAGTACCATATTATTTCACTCATATGTAGAATCTAACGAACAAAATAAACAAAATAGAGACAGACTCACAGAGAACAGACTGATAGCTGTCAGATGGGAGGGGAGTTGCAGGGCTGGGTGAAAAAGGTGAAGGGATTAAGCCAAAAAGATAAACCAAAATTGATAGACAACAGTATGGTGATTACCAGAGGGAAAGAGGGGTGGGGAGAGGTAGGAGAGGGTAAAGGGAGGATAAATGTCAATGAGAGGAGATGTGACTTGGGGTGGTGAACACAATACAACATACAGATGATGCATTATAGAATTATACACCTGAAACTTATACAACTTTATTTACCAATGTCACCCCAATAAATTCGATTAAAAAAGAAAGCACAGAGAATTTCAGTTAAAGGCAACCATATTCTGTCACAATTTAGCTTACAGCAGTCAATTCAGATATCCTCACTGTGCCAAGTGCTTTGCAAATCTTCTCATTTAGTCTTTCCAATACCTCTATACTGTCACCCCTACTAGCTTTATTTTAAAGAAAAAGGAGGTGGTAAGTTTGACTGATCCGCGGTCTGGATTAAGAACATGGAATTTTTAAAAGCTGTAACTTGAAGAGCTCCACTTACACATGTGAAGAAACACAGCCTGAGGCTCAGTGCCCTAGTGCTGAGGAACTAAAGAAGGTGATGGTAGGGGAGCTGGGAGAGGCGTGATGTTTGATTTCAACCACCACTTCCTTATTTTCAAGTTTCGTCTAGCCATGACACCACAAACTTGCCATCATGGTAACTGGACTGACTTCTGTACCGTTGATTTCTAAGTTTCTCTCCAAGGCCTGGCCTCTGTGTGGTCTGTTCTGTACATGTTTGCGCTTTTAAGGAGGCAGCATCCATCACTGAACCAACTTTTCTCTAGGGCAGTGGTCGGCAAACTCATTAGTCAACAGAGCCAAATATCAACAGTACAACGATCGAAATTTCTTTTGAGAGCCAAATTTTTTAAACTTAAACTTCTTCTAATGCCACTTCTTCAAAATAGACTCGCCCAGGCCATGGTATTTTGTGGAAGAGCCACACGCAAGGGGCCAAAGAGCCGCATGTGGCTCGTTAGCCACACTTTGCCGACCACGGCTCTAGGGGATTCCTCTTAAGTCTCAGTGGTTTAAAAACCCACTCAGGCAGTGCTGCTCGGAGGAATGTTTCAGAACTAGTGAGAGTTGGTAACAAGGTAAGCAAAAAAAATTGGAAGTATTTATAAACTTTAACAGCCATGTTAAAGAGTAATTTTATGTCTGCTGAAGCCAATAAATTTGGGCTTATATTTAGTATATTGCATTTTTAAACTTCATTATTCATAGAACTTATTTTTATAGTGTTTTACTTGAGAGGCTGAATGTACACATGACCCACAGCCTGAAGCAGCCGCCTGCCTGGAAAAACCACCTCTTATCTACGATAATCAGCCTGGGAAGGCTGCCTTCAACTTTCAGAAAGCCAGATTGCCGGCTTTAGTACCAACCCAGGAAGCGAAACAGTAACTTCTCTGGCAGGTGGCCCCAAATGGCCCCAGAACAAGATTAGTAACTCACAGCTGCCCTAATTGTTGTCCCTGCTTCCAATTTAGAAGCAACCAGAGAAAGCCAGACATGGCCGGCCAATGGCATGGGATGCCCTGCTTCTAACAGGTCTGTCTACCTACAGCTTCCCCACGCCCACAGCCTCCACTGAAGGCACACCTGAAGCCTTCCCTTCTTCCTTTCTTTCTTTTTAAAAATACATTTCTATTGATTTCAGAAAGGAAGGGAGAGGGAGAGCTAGAAACATCAATGATGATAGAGAATCATCGATCGGCTGCCTCCTGCACGCCCCACACTGGGGATGGGGCTGGCAACCCGGACAGGTGCCCTGACGGGGACTAGCACCGTGACCTCCTGGTTCTGAGGTCCAAGCTCAACCACGGAGCCAGGCTGGCGGGGCCCCCGCCTTCCCTTCGTTCCACTATCAACCTCTCCCACTCCTCGGCCAGCCTCTGCGTCTCTGCCAAAATGACAGTGACGGGGTAGCAAACTCTGAATAAAGTGCCTCTGCACTTGGGGTTGGTCTTCATTTATTTCCACATCCCATAAAAAAGGAAAGAAAAACCAAAAACAAAACCAAACGGGTCCTCCACCAGACAGCTTAGCTCGATGAGTACCGTCCTGGGGTGCGGCGGTCGCCTCCAGGCAGGGACCTGGCGGGCCAGGGAGGGGAGAGCACCCCGGGCACGCACCGCTGGGACGGCGAGGACAGGTGGTCGCGAGATTCTCTGGTTAGGAGTGGGCGCGGGGGGCGGGGGGACGGGAGTTCGGGGCGGGGACCACCGGCTACCTTCGCTCTCTCACGTGTCCGGCGCTGGGCGTCTCAGAGCCCCGGCGCAGTACGCGGGCAGCTTCTGCGCACGCTCTCCGCGCACGCGCACTCTCGGCACCGACGGTCGGGCTGAGTGACGTCACGTCCGCCGAGGGCGGTGGCGGCGGCGGCGGCGGCGGCGGCCGGGGGCTGTTTCCTGGTTGGACCGCGCCGGAGGCTGATGCCCCGCCGTTTCCCTCTGCCGCGCGGGCCCGCCGCTGCCGCCCGGGTCCCCAGGCCGGCCCCCACGTCGCCCGCCTGCCCGCCCGCCGGTCAGCGCCCCTGGCCCGGTTTCCGCGGCCTCCCCCGGACCACTTGGTCTCAACCCGGGTTCCCGCTGCTAGAGGTGAAGCGCCGTCGAGAGGGGACGGGGCCTTAGGCCAGGTGCTTCCTCTCCCGTCTGCTGCACGGTCCAGGGCAGGAATGCAATTTGCAGTATTTCCTCCAGGAGGACGCCCTGGCCGTGCTGCAGCCTGAGACTGGCTGTAGACCTCAGACACGTATCGCCGTGTAGCTGTTTGGATGCTTCTTTTAAATAAACCCCCAAATTCAGTTAGGGTTTTTAATGCTTTGGCATTTTGTCCTTAAAAGAACATTTGGTCCCCAAAGCTCGGAACCCTCTAGAATTTCTCATTTTAAGCGAATCCTAATCTTTCCTGTGATTGCATTGACTCAGCATATCTTTTTTATAAGGAAGACCTTGGCTGTGTGGAACTCAACCCTCCTGTGCCGGAATTTCTGAAACCTGAGGATTATGTTCTTTTTTGCACTCACACTTGAAGCATTTGGGTCGAGCAGTACAATACTTCTATGGAAAATGCATTACACCCACTGTATTCTTAAAACAGCAACCTAATTTGACCTTTTCCTGAAGACTTGCCATCAATCCTATGAAGGTTATTGTGAAAGAACCTAAGACTATTAAACTTTTTGAGTTTCGAAGACAGATTATAAATTGTTATTCTGTCTCCAACTTTATGCCATCACTTATCAACCAGCTACATTCCTGCCCCTCTTCAGGTTTATCATTTAATGCTGTTAAGCTTTATGGGTTTTGAATTTTGATAATTACCTTTGGTAGAATTGCATTTAAAGGAAAAGTGAGGGACTTGCAGCTTTTACTTTTTATAACTTAGTTTTTTCATTTTACAAAATGCCCATTTTAGAAAACACAGCTAAGCAAAAGAAAATTTAAAATCACCTGGAATTCCACTACCTAAAGATAACCATTGCTAACATTTCAGAATATAGTCTAATTTTTTAGTGCATAGTTTTATAAAACAAGAACAGAATCATAGTGTATATGTTTGGTAACACCTTTTGTAGGACATCTTGTCTTCCTATTTCATTTTTTTTCTTCGAATATGTGGTATGGCTAGGTGCTCTCATAAGTAAAATAGGATCCCTAGGCCTTGAGCCTTGTGCCATCTATTTTAGCAACTCAGGACGCTCGTTTTATGTCTTGGTTTTTGGCCAAGGTGCATAGGTGAGGTGGTGGTAGAGTTGTGTGAAAAGAAAGATTTAATATTGAGTCCCATGCAAAGGCAGACAGCTTATTATATCAGATTCACTGAAAAGTTGGAGAAAATCACTGAAAAGTTTTAATTCTTCGTTCTTTGTTTCTAAACTCCCTCCCCCTTTCTCCAAGAATGAAACATGACTGACGATTCTCAGAGAAACTTTCGTTCAGTATATTATGAGAAAGTGGGTTTTCGTGGAGTTGAAGAAAAGAAATCATTAGAAATTCTCCTAAAAGATGACCGTTTGGGTGAGTTTATAAGTAAAATTAAGCCTACTACTTCTCAGTCATCCCATATATTCTGAAATAAATGTTACCTGAAGGGGCATCCAGAGGTATTTGTTACTTGATGTATTTTTTAGTGATAGGATGACCACAGAATGGTGTGTGTGTGTGTGTGTGTGTGTGTGTGTGTGTGTATGGAGAAGTTATGGATTTTTCAAGTTTATATTTCTATTGAGACAGAGTTAGATGGTTTTGAAAGGCCTCTTAAGAAGTCAATATTTTTTTCTCATATTAGACCCACATATTTTCTTTTCTCAATTTTCAGAGGTGTCATCATAGCTTCTGGGTAATTTACAGCAACTCTTGCCATGATTTTCCTTTATGGAAATACTGAGACTGTGTTATGTATTAACATTTTCGTTTCTTCCAGGCCAGTAATAATAAGGTCTGTTCTGTGGTTGACTAAAGTAAAATAAACTGAACCATAGTTAAAAATAGTACTTTACATGCATACAGTGCTTTTAAAGTTTCAAAAACATTTCCCACCTGATCTTTGATCCTGGCTAGACAGTCTGTGCCTTAAGCATGTCTGGTATTGTCATTCTCATTTGACAAGCAGGGGAATTTAGATCCAGGACCAGTTGAGTGTGCTTTCCGGGAAAATGTGGGATTTGAGGGCTGACTATGCCACTCACTTGCTGTTAACTCAGCCAAGTGGCTTAACTGCTTTGAGCTTCAGCTTTTGCATCTTTAAAACAAGAACTAGCCAACCAGCTTGCAAGGTGAATTCAATGAAATAAATTCTATAAATACTAACTACTGTTAATGTTATTGTAAATGTAGTAATATATGCAAAGTGTATTTCCTATGCTGTCAAACACTAATTGTTTTTAAATAACTAAAAACAAAGTATAGTAAGACAGTTGTGGAACCTCTTTCTGACAATACTTTAACTTGTACACAATGAAATGCACAGAAAGCTCCTAACTATTGTGTTTTTTCCTCCTTTAGATATTGAGAAACTTTGTACTTTTAGTCAAAGGTTTCCTCTCCCGTCCATGTACCGTGCATTGGTATGGAAGGTGCTTCTAGGTACGAGACCAAGAATTGGAAATTTATCTTCAAAAATGTTCATTTGTCATTGTATCAGTCAGAAAAAGGAAGAGTTACTGAATATTGGGCCCAATCTTAGGAGACTGAGTTCCTGCTCACTAGGATTACCTTTAAGGAGGTGGCTTCAGTGGGAAAACATTAAATATTACTCTTGAGTGTCAGTTTATTAATGATAGAAGTGAAAGTAAAGTATGTTCCTGAGACAAGGTGTGGGAAGAGCATTGTACTGGGAGAAAGAACTGGTCTAGACTTTGCTGTCAACTGGGTAACCTTGAGAAAGACTTAGCGAGGCCTCATTTTTTGCTAAATTGACTTTTCGGTTTTAGCTCTCAATTTGTCATTCCTGTGATTCCTAG
Organism: Eptesicus fuscus; assembly: GCF_027574615.1. Taxonomy (NCBI): domain Eukaryota; kingdom Metazoa; phylum Chordata; class Mammalia; order Chiroptera; family Vespertilionidae; genus Eptesicus; species Eptesicus fuscus. The sequence continues at coordinate 82,428,081 of NC_072481.1, forward strand.
TCATAGATGTATACTCATTAGAACCCCAAATGAATTCAATTCCAGTGATGAGTGGCTAAAGAAGGAAAAGGGACCTTGCTCAGTGTCTGTGGGAGAAAAGTATATCAGGTTCCACAAGTGACTGACGCTATCCCTTTTAGCCAAGGTCTTTTTTTCTTTCTTTAATTGCTGAGCCTGCTGAATATATACCACCCTTCTTTTCTTTCTTAAAATAAAAAAAAAAATTTTTGCCCTGGCCTGTGTGGCTCAGTTGGTTAGGTGTTGTCCTGTGCACCAGGAGGTTGCAGGTTTGATTCCTAGCCAGGGCACATGTATGGGTTGCTGGCTGGATCCTCAGTTCAGGGTGTGCGGGAGACAAGTGATCAATGTCACACTCTCACATCGATGTTCCTCTCTCTCTCTCTCCCCCTCTCTCTCTCAATCAGTGGGCTATTCTTTAAAAAAAAAAAAAAAAATTAGAGTAATCCTAGAATTTCCCTGTGAGTATCCCGATTTTGCACGTGGGGAAAAGGATTGTGGGTCTAAATAACTAGTCTAAGGCCTTATAGCCTGTCAGTGGCAAAGCTAGGTTTTGAACTCAGGTGCGTAGAGCCCATTTGAAGGTAGGATAGATTGATTACAGACCTTGTCTTTACAAAATGTACTGTATTTTCAGGCCTTGGCAATCTTAGTCCTGAGTCTGACTACAAACCATTTCAGAAAGCACTGCATAATGACTTTTGTTATGCATCTTTGTACTTATATTTCTAGTAGGTCACTGTGTAGTTGAAATCTAGAAAATTAGTGACAGCTATTTTAGTTTTCCCCCCAGCATTTTTCTTAGTGTTTCCAGTAGTCATCCAAATAAGGATGCTTTTTAGGTGGCAGTGTAGATATTATCTATTTCTGTTGGGAAATACTATGTGTCCTATTAACTAGTAATGCCAGTGGATTAATGGGAGAGGCACAGTTGTACTTTGTGACACTTCCCGAGGGCCAGGCTATCTGGCTTATTCCTCATCTGTGTTTCCTCACCTGTCTTTCTCAGGTAAATCTTTGTTGTTATTTTTGCGGTAGAGGCGCTGGAGGTTTAGGCCTGCCACGCTGTGTAAGAGACAGGCTGACTCTTCCTACATAGGCTGTGGATTACTCAGGGACCTTGTCATGCCCACTTCATGATATTGTTTTAGGTAAATATCAGAAAAAGACTTTCTAGGACTAGGTCTTAGAAAACAAATGTGAGGTTTGACATGGAACATTGTGCTGCCTCTAGTAGTATGATAAGAATTTAATTACACCTATTTAATCTGTACTGTCTTAGTCTAAATTTGGAGGACATTTTAGTGTATTTCTCTGGCTTTTCTGGAAGCCTGGCACAGAGCCCCATAGCTAAGGTAAATAAAGATTTATGTCAGGAAAATGAACATTTAAGCAAGTTTGGTTGTAGCATTAACATAGCATCATGTTAGCTAGAGTCTTCATGTTAGCTTAGAGTTAGTTAGAGTCATCCAACTTTTGTTTCCCAGAATGTTCTTTAGGATACTGGATGCGCGGCGTTTTGTACCAAAGAGTGATCCATAGTTAGGTGTACTTTCTAAGTGCTTTATGTATATAAATTTTTTATTCATCACAACAACTGTGTACTTTCTAAGTGCTTTATGTATATAGCTTTTTTATTCATCATGACAACTGTGTACTTTCTAAGTGCTTTATGTATATAAACTAGAGGCCCGGTGCACGAAATTCATGCATGGACGGGGGTGGGGGTGCCCTCAGCCCAGCCTGCACCCTCTCCAATCTGGGACCCTCGGGGGATGTCCGACTGCCGGTGTAGGCCCGATCCTAGGGGCCTACACCGGCAGTCGGACATCCCCCTTACAATCCTGGACTGCTGGCTCCTAATCGCTCACCTGCCTGCCTGCCTGCCTGGTTGCCCCTAACTGACCCCCCTTGCCAGCCTGATCGTCCCTCACTGCCTCTATGTGCCAGGCTGGTCACCTCCAACTGCCCCTTCTGCCGGCCTAGTTGCCCCCAACTACCCCCCCCCCCCGGCTAGTTGCCCCTCACTGCCCCCCCTGCCAGCCTAATTGTCCCCAACTGCCTCCCCTGCCCGCCTGGTCGCCCCCAACTGCATGCTCCCTGCCAGCCTGGTCACTCCTAACTGACTCCCTGCCAGTCTGGTTGCCTCTTACTGCCCCCCCCCTGCCAGCTTAGTCACCCCCAAATGCCCCCCTGCTGGCCTGGTCGCCCCCAACTGCCCCTGCTGGCCTGGTCACCCCTAACTGCCCCCCCGCTGGCCTGGTCGCCATTCACAGCCCCCCACCAGTCTGGTCATCCCTCACTAACCCCCCTGCTGGTCTGGGCATCACACACAGCATGCTTGTTCAGTCATTTGGTCGTCCCTCACTAACCCCCCTGCCAGCCTGGTCATAGGCAGCCATCTTGTGAGGGCGTGTGGGTCAATTTGCATATTACCTCTTTATTATATAGGGTTTTTTATTCATCATGAAAACTGTGTACTTTCAAAGTGCTTTATGTACTAGTATATAGATTTTTTATTCATCACAATAACTGTTTGAGAAAGGTATTATGATTCCCATTTTTCTGCTGAAAAAGTGAAAGGAGATCAAAGGAGTTGCTGATGGTTACCCACCAGTTAATTGTAGAGCTAGAATTTAAACCCAGGAACTTTGACTTCATAGTGTGTGTTGCTATACCATTTGGTTAAGTTTAATGGGGCTGGAATAAATAAAGTAACATGTTTTTATTTATAGCAAAATTTAGAGCCTTGAAAATTCATTGTCATCACTTTCCCAATCTATTTGACCATGGCACCTTTTTCCATGAAGACTCTAGGAGCTAGTGTCCTGCAAAGCACGTTTGGCGAAATGCTTACCCTCCCATTGCCCACCCCTGACGGGTGAGGAAGGGCCCAGGCCGATGTTCCTCAGAGTCCTGCTGTTAGACCTGGGGCTAGACCTTCTGTGTTCTTTCCACTCTGTTTTCTCCATGCCATTTGTTTGTAAAAAAACACGTGGTTCTTGCTCCAAAGCTATCTTTAAGTGAGTTAATAAATATTAAATGGCATCAGAATGTAATGTATGGTGGTGTTGTCAGTGCAGATTAGAGATTTCTGTGGTCCTGAAGGTAGGTACATTGTGAGCAAGTTTTAATTGTTGGGGAGAGAAGGATTTGATGGGTAATTGGTGGTTCTGAGATGAAGGGGGCTATATTGTCAGCTAGTGCTGCCATAACAGAATACTACAGACTGGGTGGCTTAAACAGTTTATATTCTCATGGTTTTGGAGGCTGGGAAGTCCAAGACCAAGGTGCTAGCTGATTTGATTCCTGGTGAAGCCTCACTTCCTGGCTTCCGATGGCCACCTGTGACATGGAACACCGGGGAGAAACTTTCATGCCATGTCACTGTGTCTTCACATGACAGAGCATAAGAGCGCTCTGGTATTTCGTTTCTTAGAAGGCGCCAGCCCTATTGGATTAGGGCTCTACCCTTGTAACCTCATTTAACTTTACCTTCTTATAGGCCCTATTTCCAAATATAGTCACGTTGGGGGTTAGGGCTTTCACATATGAATTTGAGGGGACACAAGCCAGTCCATAGCATGGGCCAAGTGGGAAAACTGGATGTGGGCCTCCAGGAGCTCAGGGTGGCCCCAGGCTGGCAGCCATAATTGAATTAAATCATTATAATTGATACGGTTATTATCTTGAATTTAGATGACACACTTATTCAAGGGCTTTATGATGCCATTTCATTTCTCTTTTATAGCAATGATACAGTTGCCATTCAAATATTGAGGTTATTTAAAATTCTTTTATAGTGAGAATTTCTAAAAGAGAATCTATATGGTAAATACTTGTGTGAGCTTTAGTTTAATTTTGATGGGCGGCTTCTTCCAGGATTCTCTTTAATGGAGGAGGGATTTGGATTGGTGTCTCAGTATTTTGACCTGTATTTTTCTGGGTCTCTGTATAGGGATCCTGCCTCCACACCATGAGTCCCACGCCCAGGTGATGATGTATCGTAAGGGGCAGTACTCGGATGTCCTTCATGCCCTGAAAGTCGTTCGCTTTGTCAGTGATGCCACACCTCAGGTTGAAGTCTATCTCCGCATGTATCAGCTGGAGTCTGGAAAGTTGCCTCGAAGTCCCTCCTTCCCACTGGTTAGTGATACTTTTGTTCGACACTTAGCTCAACTCTACACTGTCCCATCTTTCTAGCCTTTGCATCATATTTTGCCTTAGAAACTTTCAATGGCTCCCCTTTGTCTATAGAATAAAAGCAACACATCTTTCCCCAACATTCATTTTACCCTATCTGCCTAATTATTTCAAATACTACATTTTATTTTGAAGTAATTTCAAACTTACAGAAAAGTTGCAAGAATACTGTCAAGAATTCCCATATACTCTTTACCCATGTTTCCTAGTCATCTACAATTTTAAACATACACTTTGTCATTTTTCCTATATATGTATACACTAGAGGCCCAGTGCAGTCCAGGAGCTCTTGGAGGATGTCAGACTGCCGTCTTAGGCCTGCTCCTTTTGGCTGCTGCAGGTCACATATTCTCCTTATGGGGTGCGGGCCTAAGACGGCAGTCTGACATCCTCAGCGCTGCTGCAGAGGTGGGAGGGGCTCCCGCCACCGCTGCTGTGCTTGCCAGCTGTGAGCCCGGCTCAGGGCTTCTGGCTGAGCAGCGCTCCCCTTGTGGGAGCGCACTGACCACCAGGGGGCAGCTCCTGAGTTGAGCGTCTGCCCCCTGGTGGTCAGTGTGTGTCATAGTAACTGGCCGTTCTGCTGTTCGGTCGATTTGCATATTAGCCTTTTATTATATAGGATATTTTTTCTAAACCATCCTATATAATAAAAGGCTAATATGCAAATTGTCCCTTCGACCACAAGTTTAACCAGGAGTTCAACCAGGGGGCAGGGCTGGCTGGCCAACCGCTCGCGGCCCCTCCCACGGCCGGCCTCACCCCTGATCAGCCCCCACCCCCCACCCTCCACCCTGATCGGGACAGGCCAGCCAGACCCCACCTGTGCATGAATTCCTGCACTGGGCCTCTAGTTTGAGAATAAGATGCAGACATGATACTGCATTACTTCAGATTCCTTCAGTGTATACTTCCTAAAGATAAGAGCACTCCCCTAGCTAACCAAGAAGTTGACATTGATACAACATAAATATCTAATCTTCACACTTCATTCACATTTGACCCAGTGTTCCAATAATGCCCTTTCTTAAAACAAACAGTAAAAGTTTTAATTCAGAACCTTTTCAAACTTTCCTATCAAACTTTTACCCACTAATTTTATGATTTGTTGATTTCAAAATTTTTTTTTTTTTTTTAAATATATTTTATTGATTTTTTACAGAGAGGAAGAGAGAGGGATAGAGAGTTAGAAACATCGATGAGAGAGAAACATCGATCAGCTGCCTCCTGCACACCCCCTACTGGGGATGTGCCCGCAACCAAGGTACATGCCCTTGACCGGAATCGAACCTGGGACCCTTGAGTCCGCAGGCCGACGCTCTATCCACTGAGCCAAACCGGTTTCGGCGATTTCAAAATTTTTAATGTTCTAACTATTCATTTTGAAATCATTTTAAACATAGAAAAAAGTTGCAAAAAATAGTCTAGTGTTCCCATATACCTTCATCTATCACCTCAAATGTTACATCTCACCTACTGTAGTGTAATGATCAAAACCAGAAAATTAGCATTGACAAAACACTGTGAACTCCTTGGAGGGCATTACTGACATTGTGCTGATTGTCCCACTGATGTCCTTCTTCTGGCCCTGGATCCAGTCTGGGATCCCCCTTTATATTTATTTCCATGTCTTCTTAGTCCCCTTTAATCTGGGACAGTTCCTCTGTCTTTCTTTGTACAAACTTTCAGAACCTTGACATTTTTAAAGAGTACTGGGCAGTAGAGCATTGCTCAGTTTGGGTTTGTCTGATGTTTCCTCATGATTAAAATCTCGTTTTGAATTTTTGGCAGGAGTATGATACTTAGTACTGTTGCTGCTAACTTTGATCACTTGGTTAAGGTGGTGTCTGCCAGCTTTCTCCAATGTAAAGTTACTATTTTTCCTATTATGATTAATAAGTAACTTCTGGGGAGAAAGTTTCATACTGTGTTAATATCCAACCATTAATGATTTTTGCTTGAAACAATTTTTGCTGATTGCCAAATAGTGATTTTCTGACTCCTTTATTCCTTTTGCATTTATAAGGAAGGTTTTCCCCTCTCCCTCGTTTATTTATTTATATCAGTATACTTTTATGTCTTTTTGACAAGTCCCCATCATTTTGAGCATTTTCTTACTTTCTGGTACAAAAAGATATTCCAGGTTCATCTTGTGCTTTCCATCTTGTGTTGGACCTGGAATCTGCCACTCCCACCCCCGTGGAGTGTGGTATTTAGAAACCAGGAATAGGGCGCTAGATATACTCATTGTTCCTAGTGTATCATTGCTTCTAGGCTCTCTCAGCAGGTGCAAAGAAATATATGTGTGTACACACACATTCACATACACATTCACACACACCTGTGTATGTATTTATGTATCTATCTCAGTATATTGAAAACCCTGAGTTCACACTAATACTTCCAAATACAATCCATTATCAAGTTTATTCTTGCCTTTACCCTTTCTGTCTTGTAAATTCTTCCTCTGACAGTTGCAAATACCCTCAGTATACTTACTTCTTTGCTTATTCCTCTGTAACCAACCCGGCCAGCCACCTCTTGGCCCTGACACTCCTCGGCCTCAGCCCCAGAGGCTCCAACCTGCTTGGTAAACTTCATCTTCGATAAACTCCTTACCCTAGTTACTTGGACTACTTGTTGTCTGAAAAGGGAAGAGATGGGGAGGAGGAAGAGTTCAGGCAAAGGAATGATTATAGGTTTTGAGCTTTGGCTATTTTAATGCAATTTGCAATTTATTTTAGGCACTTTAACAATTTTGGGGGTGAATTGTTCAAAATAGGGATTTGCCTGCAAGCTGTACCATCTATAAAATTTATTCTATTCTTTCATTGCAGATTGCAACCTGCCACTATAGTGGTTTGAGCTTTGAATTGTTCTTTCTTTTTTGAAGTTAATGGTTCCCACGGATGCCCATAGATCACCATCTTTATTAAGTATATCAAGAGAATGGCCCTGGAAATAATTTGGACTTTTAACAAGTTTCTTTAAATTTTGCTTATCTTTGGCAAAGTGAAGTTGGTAGTACTGCACAAGTTCTTAAAATATATGTCAAAGTAGGTTAGATTATTTATTAGTTCAAGAATGATAGGTTAATATTATACTATGTTAGTACAGTTTTGGTAATATATTTTAAAATTTTTTCTTGAATATTAATTTTTATTGCATGTAATATATTTAAAATCATTTTTCTTGAAATATTGTTTATTGCATGTAGCAGTATTATATTTAAAATCATTTTTCTTGAAAAAAAAAAAAAGAATGATAGGTTATGGTTGTCACCTCCGCCCTGCTCAGCATGTCCATTCTTCAAGCCCAGACACCTCTACTGCATCTCAGGCAGATGTGCTGTGAGTGTTTGCGTTGGGCTCTATGCCACGTTTCCCTGATCACCAAGCCCCTCTCAGCCTCATTTTCCTTATCCGTTAATGAGAATGTGTGACAGTGCTTGGCCCAGGGCCGGTAGCACGGTCAGTCAGGACATCGGTCCTCTGCCCTGGCCACATTCAGGAGCACCGAGCCCTGTGCCCGGTGCACAGTGCTAGTCCAGGAAAGGGACTTCCTCCCTTTCTTCTCCCCGTTCTCTCTTCCTCTGACAAGCTAGTTAATGTTTAGAAAAATGCATTTTCTACAATTCTGTTATTTGACATTTTATAGAATATTAATAGGTTGAAAGAAGCCTAAAATGAAGTTCTTGTATTAGAATAGGAATTTTGATTTAACTTGGAACGTCTCAGGAGAATAGAAAGATACTTTTAGTTTCTTTTTTAACATTAAAATCACTGAGCTCTTAAATCCTAGATGAAAATGTTTTTTTAATGTAAGATACGGTGTTTGGAAACAAAATTTCGAACAGATTTTCAACAGATTTCACTTTTTATAAGGTTTCTTTGTTGAAGTTTCCTTGAGGGTTTACTTTCATGTTCTGAATCTTGACACGAAAGTTTGAGAAATGCCATTCTTCTGAATCCTAACATGCTGATTCGAGGGGCATTTTAACGTTTTAGGTGCTTAAAGATAGAACAAAGTTCTAAAGGTCTATATGAACACTTTGAAATAAAGAAAATGCTTTCTTAGTCCTTTCCAAGCCAGTTAGTGTTTAGAAATTGCCTTGTTGACAAACGTCTCCAGTTATGATGTGTGCAGTGTAGCACATTGTTTTGAAGGAAATGCTCCTCAGCACCAAGAATGTTTTTGGGTGGAGAGAATCAGCACCTTCTGGCGTGCGCTGATGGACGCTTTTATGGACAGCCTTGGCGTTAGAAGCTGGCAAACCTCCGACTGCACGCGTTTCCATCGATTTCTGTGGTCGCTCATTCTCACCTCCTCCTTGCTCCTCTCCTTAGTGAAGGACTGGGTGCTTTTTGGTTCCACTCTGACTTATTAATGCAGCCTCTTCAAAGTTTAGGGAGTAAATTTTCATTTTTATCGAAGAAATATTTATTCCTCTCTGCTCCCTCCCTCTTGAGATTTATTACTAATCTTTCAGAAGCCAGAAGATGAAGTGTTTCTTGCCATTGCTAAGGCCATGGAAGAGATGGTGGAAGATAGTGTCGACTGTTACTGGATCACCCGATGCTTTGTGAACCAGCTGAACAACAAGTACCGGGACTCCCTACCCCAGCTGGTGAGGGACGCTTTTTTTGGCTGTTGGTGGGGAGGGGAAGGGAGGGAGGGGGGTGAGCAGTGGTATTGGGAATCTTAGGGAAATACTAACCTCTTGGTGCTGCTACAATTAGGAGTAGACCCCCTCTAGTAGGAATCAGCACGTGTTTTCTGTAAAAGGCCAGGTAGTAATGCTTTCCAGCTTGGCGAGCCAGATGGTCTCTGTGTCTCTGTTGCAGTCATTCAGCTCTGCCGTTGTCATACTGAAGCAGCCGTGGACATGACATAAAGCAGGGGTCCTCAAACTTTTTAAACAGGGGGCCAGTTCACTGTCCCTCAGACCGTTGGAGGGCCAGACTATAGTTTAAAAAAAACTATAAACAAATTCCTATGCACACTGCATATATCTTATTTTGAAGTAAAAAAAAAAAAAAAAACACGGCAAAAACACCCGCCTGTGGCCCGTGGGCCGTCGTTTGAGGACGCCTGACATAAAGGAGAGGTCATGGCTGGATTTGGCTGCTGCAGGTCACAGTTTGCCCACTCCTGCCCTGTAGTATTCCTTATGCTGGTCTAGAATCCACTGGCTTTATCTAGAATTTTCCCTCTGTATGAGGTAAGGTTTAAGTTTGGCTGCACATAATAGGCAGACCCCAAAACAGAAGCCTTATTGTTTTCTTTCCTGTAACTAGAAGTACAGAGGCAAGGCGGTTCAGAGCTGGCGCCCCAGCACCACGGTCTCAGAAGGGACCCAGGCTTCTGCCTGCTGCAGCGTGCTCAGGTGCGATCCTTCCTCTTGGGCTCACCAGGTGGATGCTGCAGAGACAGTGGTGACATCTAGGCAGGCAACAAGGGCAAGTTGAAGAAAAAAGCACAGGAACACAAGGGGCAAGGCAGTCAGGCCTGTCCTTCTGTACAGACTTTCCTTCTGCATGTCTGTCAGTGGAGGACAGCATTGCCCATCCCCGTCTGTAGCGGAGGCTGGGAAATGTGCTTTTATTTAACCGGACACACTGGGACCTCCCATTAACACAGGATTCTGTCTGCTGTACTCTCACTTGGGAATCCAGAGAACCGAATGGCATTTACTTCATCTGCATAAGCCAGTGGGCCTTTGCCATTCTCTTTGTCGTTTCTTTCCTTATTTCTCTCATTATAAAAATGAATCTGTCTTTTTTAAAAAAAAATAATTGAGTTGTTTTATTTGTAAGTTCTGTTGAAGCAGCCACTGTGACTTGGGTTGCAGGGCCCAAGGAGGAGCACCACGGATGAGCCCTGTGGCTCACTGCTCCAACTGAGTCAGTCAGCAGGGCAGCTGGCCATGCCTTCAGCTTTGAAGAGCACTGTACAAGAGAGGGTTTTAAATATTTAAATTAAGTAAAATATGATTTTTAGAACCTTAAAATTTAACTCATTTAGTTCATTACAATGAAAATAATTTAAGCATGGCATTGGAGCATCTGTAAATATAATGTTGCCTCATTAAATCAAGATGTCCAAATTATTCCATGATTTAATTAGCCTTCTTACTTATTATTGGAGTAAATTCAGTAACATTTTGAAAGGTTCTTTTTAAAAATTCATCTTTTATTTTTGATAACACAAGTAACAGACAAATATATTCTTGAAGTATTCAACAATCCAAATGAATCCTGTGTTCCCATAGATATGTGACACAGTACCTCCTCATCCCCCATTTTCTAAGAAGTAAACCCTGTTATCAATTTTATGTGTATTCTTCTACACTATTTTATGTACATTAGGATGGGTGTGTGTGTGCATGTGTGCATATACACACATCTACACTAATAAAAGAAACATGCAAATTAACCATCACTCTGCTACGCCCACCAGCCAATCAGAGCGAGTATGCAAATTAACCCAACAAAGATGGCAATTAATTTGCATACGCAGAGGGAGTGAAGACTGAAGACAGCATAGAAGGAAGATGGAGGGAAAGCGGAAAGGGAGGTGGCGGTGGCGGCAGGAGGGAAAGCATGGGGTGGGGGTCAGAGGCGGTGGGAGGGAAAGCGCGGGGGGTGGGAGGGGTGGCAGTGGCAGGAGGGAAGCCCACCAGAAACCCTGTTCTTGCAGGTATCTTCTTGCAACGGGCCTCTAGTATGATATATATTTTTACATATATATTTGTAAAAACATAAATATTACCCACTGCTTGTATAACCCTGCAATTTATTTATTTAAATATGTTTTTATTATTGATTTTTAGCAACAGAGGAAGGGAAAGAGAGAGAGAAACATTGATGTGAGAGGGTAACATGTCAGCTGCCTCCCGCATGCCGCTTCTGGGGATCGAGGCCTCAACCCAGGCTTGTGCTCTGACAGATAATTGAACCTGCGATCTCTTCGTGCGTGGGATGACGCTCAGCCAACTCAGCCACATGTGGGCCAAGGCCCTACACTTTATTTTTAATTTAATGTCTTGGAGGTTTTCCAAGTTAGTACAGATAGATCAGCAGTTTTCAGCCCTGAATTCCTATTAGTACCATATGGGAGCTTTTAAAAATTTCCTCTATGCAGACCAATTAAGCCAGAATCTCTGGGGGTGGGGCCCCAGAATTGTAATTTTTCAAAAGCTCCAGGTGATTCTGAAGTTTGGCTCAGGTTGAGAGCTACTTATTTAGAACCAGTGTTTTTTTATGTCCTTGTAGTATTTCTTGCTAAGAATTTGCCATAATTTACCATAAGAGGTCCATGCTGACCTTCAACATGCCCTTGTCCATGTTCCTTTGTGTATGTCTGTGCGTATTTCTCTAGAAGGGGTTACCTATAAGGGGAGCGTGCACTTGAAGGAGAGACACATTTAAAATTTTAACTGCCAGGTTGCTCACTAGACCAATTTTGCTTCCTCCAAGAGATTATGAGATTTCCTGTTTTCCACTCCATTGACAGTACTTGATAGTATCTATCTCTTAAATTTTTGTTAATCTGATAGTGCAATGGTACCCACTTTAATTTGCATATCTTCATTTTCTAGTGAAGTTGAGCAGCTTTAAATATCTACTGGTCATTTTTATTTATCCACCTTTTTAATTACATTGTTTGGGTCCTTTTTTCCTTTGTAAGAGTTAACGATAACTCTGGATGTTTATCCTTTGTCTGTTACACGTGTTGAAAATATTTTCTCACTGTCTGTTGTACAAAGATTTTAAGTTTTGATACAGTTGGATTTGTCAATATTTTTATCTTGTTTTTTTTTTTTGTATCTTATTTAGGAAGCTCTTTCTAACCTCAAGATTAAAAAAGTTTTGTTTTTTTAGTTGCCCTCAATAAGAAATTTACTTGTTTTAAAAAAAATCCAAATGCTGGCATTGTACAAAAAAAAATTTGACAGGTTATTTATATTGTTATAAAGTTGAACTGCTGAAACTTGTTCACTGAAACATTTGACTTGCTTTAATGCTTTATGTCTCCACATTTATATTACAAGAACTCACACACAAATGAAAGTGGGAAAACTGTCTTGCTTGTACTGCAACCCAAGTGTCTGGCATGGGCCCTAAGCATACAGTAGGGGCTCACTGAGTAGCTGCTAGATGAACAGATGAATGAGTGAGTTGATGAATGGATGGTTGGGTAGATGGGTGGGTACGTAAGTTTAATATAAATTCCTCTCAGGGTAGTTAAGTCTCTTTTTGGTCAGGTTTTGCCTTCTATTGATGAGGTATGCTTTATTTTCTCCATAAAGTAAGAATTTAGGGTCATAGAAACATTGTAAACAACCTAAACCTATTATATGTAAAAATAATAATCACATCTACCATTTGCTAAGTACTAAAATTTCAGGTAATATAAACGTTATCCCCTTCCACTAAAAAAAAGCATACAAATATATAATTTCTGTTCACCCTCTTCCTTAGAATTAGCAGTAGCACATGATACCCATTTTTCTTCATCCTGCTGTTTTCACTTGATATATACAGGAAATCATGCCCTAATAGTATAGAAAGACATTCCTTATTCCTTCTCATGGCTGCATACTACTCCATTGTGTGTATATATGCTTGTTTATTCAACCCATCCTCTATTATTGGCTGTTTGGGATGTTGCCTGTCTTTTACTATGATACAATGTTATAGATCAGCGGTCAGCAACCGGTGGTCAGGGACCACTGGTGGTCCGTGAGGTCCGGAAGGTTGGTGACTGCTGTTATAGATAATAGTTTTGTGTGTATATCTTTTCATATATCTGCCAGTATACTTTTGGGATAGATTCCCTAGAAATGGATTGACTGATCAAAGGGTAATGCATATGTTACTTCGCTAGACATATTCATATTCCTCCTCATAAAGCTTACTCTCTTTTGCATCCTCATGACTAATGGATGAGAGTGCCTGTTTCCCACAGCCTTGCCAACATGGTATGCCATTCTTGCCAATCTGATAGGTGACAAACAATACCTCAGTGTAGTTTTAGATTGCATTTCTTTTATTAACAGCATTGAGCATCTTTTCATATGGGTAAGAGCCATTTGCATTTTTTTTTCTATATAATTTGTGGCTTTTTTTCTTTTCTATTTTTAGAAGTTCTCTTTATTTAGGGTATTCATCCTTTAAGGTTGTTTGTTAATCTGGGAAAATGCCCACAATATGTTGACTACAAAGAGCAAAATGCTGAATTATATATTCAGGGTGAGTTCAACTGATAAAAGAAAAGTGTGTATGGAATGTATATAGAAAACAATTGAATGCTGTACAACCTAAATATTATCACTAGTTATCTTTGGGTAGTGTGATTATAAGTGATCTTTATGTCCTTCTTTATTCTCTCCTGTATTTTCCTTTTTTTTGTTTTGTTTTATTAATCCTCACCCAAGGATATTCTTTCCATTGATCTTTAGAGAGAGTGGAAGGGAGGGGGAGAGACAGAAAGAGAGAAGCACCAATGTGAGACTCTCATTGACTGGTTGCCTCCCAAACAGGCCCCAACTGGGGCCTGGAATTGAGCCTGCCCTTGGCTGGAATTGAACCCAGGACCCTTCATTCCACAGGCTGATGCTCTAACTGCTGAGCCAAACTGGTTAGGGCTATTCTCTCCTGTATGTTCAAGATTTCTTATAATAAGCATATTATAAATCAGGAAACATACTTTAGAAGAATTTAAGACTAGCTAAAAGATGTACATTGAGTTATTATCAAGATGTTGATTAATACATTTCAAAATTTCATTTAATTCCAATATTTATTCATTCAGTAGTTATATATTGAGTACTTATAATGCCAAGTAATGTTCTAGATACTTGAGAACAAGCTGTGAGCAAAACAGATACAGCCCCTGCCCTCACTGAGCTTATAGTCTGATAAGGAAAAAGACAATAAATAGTTTTAGATCTTCACTCATCTATATTTTGTTTGTTATTTGTATTGCCTTTTGGAAGAAATTTTCTTTGCTGTGAGGCGTAATATATAAATGTGTTTGTGTATGTTTTCACCCATGTCACTTCGTGGAAAAAGCATAACTACATGCCACTGGCAGGACCTACCAAAATTCTAGAATAGTTTCAGAGGTGAAAGGCTAGAGCAGGAGCCCTCTGGCAATTTGTACTTAGAGAAAAGCTCCTGGTTTGGGGAGCTGTGTGGGGTGTTCTTGAGAAGCTCTAGGAAATGTTAAGTAGGAGAGGTAAGGTGGATAAATAGAAAAGGTTAGAGATCCTCTGAACGAGAGAGGGGAGAACTGGACCAGATATTAATACGCGGGCCCACTGGGTGAACTCCTGTGCATTCTGTGGGCCAGCTAAAGCCGGGGTCAGGATTCCCAGCTGGGTGTGCCCACATCCTGTGGTTATCCCCATCATAGCTTTATTACAGTGTGTTCCAGTTACCTCTTTCCTGGGCTCCGTAAGCTCCTCGAAGGCAGGGACGTGACCTTTTCTTTTATTCCCTGTATGTAGCAGAGTCTGGTTATAATGGACACAGCGGGGTTTTGAGTCACCTCTTTGGCAGAAGCATAGAGATGCAGGTGTTTAGTACAATAAATATTTGCATGCACTTGGTGATAAGGTTGTGCTTTTCCAGATAGGGAGTGTAGATGTTAGGGTTTAGCCCTTCAGCCCATTTGTAGCCAGTGGACCTTAAATAGAGCAGCATGGGCCGGCGGATGGGGCCTGGTCTGGGGAGCCCGCTCTGTTAGCCTCTCCATAGAGTTGGCTGCTCCCCTTATGTGGGAGAGGCTGCCAGTCCAGGCCCTGTGTTTCCCCTGCGGCATTCCTCTGATGACAGTTCTCACGCACATTTTGTTGGGTACAGAGCTCCTCCTCTGGACAGTCCTGGTGGCTGAACCTCCTTGGCATGGTGCACAGTGGCGCTCAGCACATGTGTAATCAGTGACCCATAGGCCCTTTTCACCTCCAGCTCTTTTTCTGATCCTTCCTAGTTCTTGCTCCCACTTCATTCCCATTCTATTTCTCTGGCCCTCTCTCTCCTTCTCCCCCTTTTCCTAGAGCAGCCAGGAATATCTAGGGCCTTTCTAAGCTCCCCAGAACAAATTGAATTTTGCTTTGGACTTTTGCCTTAGGCCAGTGGTCGGCAAACTCATTAGTCAACAGAGCGGCAAACCGCGGCTCGCGAGCAGCATGTGGCTCGCGAGCAGCATGTGGCTCGAGAGCCGCGGTTTGCCGACCACTGCCTTAGGCCATTGAATCTGGTTAAGGCAGTTAACATTAGGGTGACCAGCTGTTCGCTTGCCTGGGACTGTCCTGGGAAACCCCTCAGTCCCTTGGGTAGTGGTTCCGGATATGCTGACTTGGGAAGCGCTGCATCACCAGTGACTTGGATGATTCTGAAATTTTGGTTCCTAGCACTTCTTGCATTCATCATGTACAGTTTTTCTTCATAGGCTGTAAGAGGGGGTAATGTTATGTCCCGGGAAGTGAGTAATCTCTTCCTGTTTCATCACTAGCCAAAGGCTTTTGAACAGTACTTGAGTCTGGAGGACAGCAGGCTGCTGAGTCACCTGAAGATGTGTTCTGCAGTGTCCAGACTGCCGTATGATCTCTGGTTCCAGAGGTGCTTCGCAGGGTGCTTGCCCGAATCCAGTTTACAGAGGCAAGTTTTTCTTTCAAACGTACTGAAGCTGGAGTTGGAGAAGAATCCTGGTTTTCATGTGATCATCCCTCACAATATAAATTTGGTCTAGAACAACACAGTAATCTAAAGCTAACTTCTCTAGTAGCTAACATAATAACACATGATTCTGTTTGTTATATATATAATTTAATTTAATAGTAACAAATTTATTACAAATATTAGAATACTGTATATAATTATAAAAATTGAGGGCCCTCAATATGTCAGATGATGTATAATATTTATATCTGAAACCGTCTCCAGGAGTTTATAATGGCACAGCCTTTTCTTTTCCAGGAGTGTGGTGAGTCCTAATCAAGAGAAAATATTGGTACTTTTTAGTTTCATCATGACATCGTGAAAGTGGCTGAAGGCAGTCCAGATTTGAGACTCAAACAGAGTGTCGCTAAGTTTAATGAAAGCACTAGTTTCAGACGTGTCATTAGTGTTATTTAGGAGGCCTGGCCCTTCCCCTCCACGGTGTTAGTTATACTGTAACTGCGCAGGAGGGAACACAGAGAGCGTTACAGGACAATACATAACTAAGCATAGAGTGCAGTACCAGCTTTAAGAGTTGTAGGAATTATCAGAGTAATTATTTTAGAGTGATTGCAGATCAATAACTAGCTTCTTATGCCAGTGGAGAAGTTGAAGAAATTGGAACCACTGGAAAATGAAATTGAATTTATCTCATGTCATAGGCTGCTTTTGTTTTTCCTTAATGTGTTATGGTTATATTAGCATTACAAAATATTGTAAAAGCTAAGCTTTGGTTTAGGGATTCCCTTGCCTCCTTGAAGCCGTCAGTGTGAAGCATTAGGGAATGGGCATTGGGTAGATTCCTAGCAGAGCAGATACTTTTCAGTGACCATTCCTTTCAAGTGACTGATATATTTTGTTGTTTTTTGGTGATTTCATTATGGCTCTTCTGTGAAGCTTATACTTAAAAAGGAGTGATTTGATTTAATTTTGTAATTTGAGATGTCTAGGTAAACAAATTTTAACCTCACCTAATTTGATTGTACATCTCTTCATTTTTGTAGGGTTTGGGATAAAGTTGTAAGTGGATCCTGTAAGATACTTGTTTTTGTAGCAGTGGAAATTTTATTAACCTTTAAACTAAAAGTAATGGCACTGAACAATTCAGAGAAGATAACAAAGTTTCTGGAAAATGTAAGTATGCTTCATTTTATTTCATTTTGAATCCAGAAAGGAAGTCTGTTTAGCAGGCCGGATTTTCCTATTCATTAAATTATTTCAGGGAAATAACACAGTATATTTTTACATTATAAGCAACAGATTTCCCCTTGAAACCGTGTAGCTTACAGTTGTTCAGTGGGTTACAGTTTGCGTCCTTTGTTTGGGGGACGATGGCCTGAGCAGCGAGGCTGTCACTGTGACTGTGTGCACTCTGCCCAGTGGGGCTGCTGGGCGGCCTGTGAGGAAAGGGAGAGGTGAGAGCTGCCACTTTAGGGTGAGTCATCCTCGCTAATGGAAGAGGAGTCCTGGTGTTTGGGGGATTTTGTAAGCCCTTTCATTTCTGTTACCATCGCTGTTGGAATCCCAGTTGGGTTTGTTAATGTGCTTAAGTATAAACTTAGTGCGTGTTGGGAAAGGTCTAAAGGAATCAGCTTTTCCCTCTGTGTATCTCAGAATACCTTTAACCAGGCAAGAGTTAGAAGTGAGGAGGCTTATGCCTGGAGGAATTTCACTGGATCCAAAATCTGTTCTTTTATTTTTATCAGTCAGTATTACCATTTGAACACTGGTCCGGTAATGGTAAGTACTACAGGAATGTGTGTTGAATAACTTACGCACATTATAATAGTTAATGGCTAATAGTGCCAGGGCTGTGGTAAGTGTTTTTCATGGATTATTTTATGTAATCCTGTAACAGCCCTATGGAGTGGGCCTACATCTGCCCCATTTTAGGGATAGGATCTGAACCCACGTAGCGTAGGTAACCTGCCCAGGTGCACACAGCTTAGTGGGCAGTGCAGGGTTTGAGCCAGGCCGTCTGAGTGCCTAGCATGTCCTCAGGTGGCCTGTGAAACAAAGATCCTGGCAGCAGCCTTTTATGCGATCACTTTCTGGAAACCAGTGAGAACTCCTTTGGAAGTAAGGTTTATGCACAAGGAGAAGAGGGAGAGGCTGAAGTTATAAGCACTGAAACCTCACGAAAACTGGTTTGCTTGTTCACAGATTCCTCAGGACAGCTCAGATGCAATTGTGAGCAAGGCCATCGACTTGTGGCACAAACACTGTGGGACCCCAGTACATTCAGCCTGAATGCCGTGGACAGCCCACCGGGCCTGCACTAAATGTTCTTTGTGGGACTGGTCTAAGCCGATTGAAACAGGATTCTTGCTTTGGTGCTCAAAGTGTAATTGCTTTTCCAGTAAAATTATATAATTAAGATGCCTGGGATGCTATGCTGTGGAGCAGCATCTTTTGGTCACACAGATGTACAAAGTTCCACTCTGAATACAATTTAGAGGTTGTTGGAGTTTCTAAGCAGTTCAGTGGAGGCGGGAGGGGGGGTGGTGGTGTGGGGGGTAGGTGCTTTAACAAGCAGTGCATGACCACACCCTGCCCTGCTTCTCCCTAATTAGCACCAAGCCAGTGACCTGCTAAGGTCTATTTCTGGAATAAAGAATAACTTCCTTTTGTTCACAACTCTGAGTCGGCTTTTGTTGATGTAGCATTTGTTTAAATCTAAGCTGACTACTTTCTGAGGCTTCATTTTGCTAAGTAGATTTAAATTAAGGACTTGCATTTTTTTTTCTCTTTGTTCCATTTGTAGTGAAACAGATATTGAACAAAATATGTCTAAATTTACCTCCCAGGAGAGAGAATATTTGTTGATATTTTGCTGGCCTCATGCTTTTCCCTGATGGGTCATTAAGTGTTGGGTGGGCTTCGGGGAGCACTGTCACCCAGAATAGGAGTGGGGGGAACGGCGGGTTCGGGTTAATAGCTGATGACCCAGGCCCTGTGGTGCCACATAATGGCAGCTGTTCACTGGGCAGTGGCAGGCTCTGGGACTGTGTTTAAGACCCATTCAGCTATCAGACATGCAGGAGCCTGAGTGGGGAGCTGGATTCCTCACCCCACCCCACCCAAAAGAGGAGGGAGACCATGCATTTATGGAGTCAGTCCTCCTTAATGTGTGAAATAACTGTCCAAAATGAGTTCAGAGCAGCCTGAGTTGTTAACCAGCGTGTCCTTCTGAATAGTAGCATATCTAAGAGTATTTAAGGTGGTTTTAACTTTCATCTGGGGATATGTTTTTATTGATTTGAGAGAGAGAGAAACATTGATTGATTGCCTCCCATACGCGCTTCCACCGGGGATCAAACCTGAAACCCGTGTATGTGCCCTGACTGGGAATCGAACCCGTGACTTTCGGTGTACAGGATGATGCTCCAATCAACTCAGCCACCTGGCCAGGGCCTAAGAGTATTTAATTTTTTAAAGCAACAATAAAGAAATACACTCAGATTGGGAGACATCTGTAATACTATCAACAATTAAATTAAAAAAAGAAATATGCCTTCTTAAATATAACACAGATATAATATAAAGCTTACTTACATTGTGTTATTCCTACACTAGGGGCCCAGTGCATGAATTCGTGCACCTTGAAAGGAACTGTGGGCCACGAGGCTGCAGTGGGCACAGGGCGGGTCTCGGCCCATCCTCCATGCCCCCGCCCGGCCCCTCCCACCGTAGCCCTCCCCCCCCAACCCCCGTCTGCCAGCAGCCCTGCTCCCGCCACTGCCACTCGCACACGCTGAGGGCGCTGAGTGATTGGGGCCGGTGCTAGCAGCAGGTGCGAGTGGGGCCAGCGCTGGCAGTGGGTGTGAGCGGAGCTGGTGCCGGCAGCGGGTGCGAGAGGCGGTTGCCGGCCCCAATCATCCCTCAGGAGCAGGGGGAGGTGGAGAAGCCCTGAGGGGTAATCAGGGCCAGCAGCTGCTGCTCACACCTGCTGACGGCACCAAGCAATCGGGGCCGGCGCCGGGCACCAGCAGCAGGTGTGAGCGGCAGCTCTGGCGCCGGCAGCAGGTGTGAGCACCAGGTGGGACCGCAGTGCGCAGGAGCAAAGAATTTGCAGCAGCCACCAGTGGCTCGCCCCGATGACAGCGACCAGTGCCCCGCCTTGGTCTGGCATCCTTGCTCACCTGCTCCACCATCCCGCCATGGCTGACGCCTGCCATGTTCCACGCGTGCCCCCTGGTGGTCAGTGCACGTCATAGTGACCGATTGTTTGGTTGTTCTGCTGTTTGGCCTATTTGCATATTAGGGGTTTATATATATAGATTACCTTTATATTACAATTAAACTATAAGGTTCATTTTTAAAAATACACTCAGAAGAAACCCTCTTAAAGCCACTGCTGCCTACAGTTAATGCTTTCACTTTATTCATTGATTCCTCTGCCCTGAAGAACTTTCAGTCCAGATAGGGACGTAAGAAAAAAGCACGAGGGAATTCCTGCTCCAGTGTCTGCTCTCTGGTGATCTTGGGGGATATGTGAAATTCAAAGAGACGTCATAAAGCAATAATCATTTTACGTCTGTTTATGCACCACATATCATTTTTGTAAGTAGTAAAATAGAGATTAGAAAGTTAGGTGATGTTAGTGAATCTCTATTACAGAAAAAGGAGGAAAAAAGAATTAGCCATCTCTCAGGGGGATAATTTCAAGATTTTTGATCCTGCTTATGCCTAAATGCTGGGAGAAGACTAGCATGTCCGAGAGGAAGGGTGGGAGGCAGGGGAGACCGACCTGAGGCTGTTGGGTGGGGGGGGGGGGAGGAAGCTGAAGGGCTGAGTGTGGGTTGCACAATCGGGGGAGGGTCTGGGGGACCTGGAAGGGGGGACCGCTGCTGTGCTGCTGAGGAATTGGAGCAGGAGCACCGTGTGCCGCAGGTGGGCCTGCACACCTTCGGCAGAGCTTCTGGCTAGAGGTGGGGATCATTTTTAAGTGAGTCATTCTGAAACCATCAAGAGAATTTTCTTTCTTAGAAAACTAAGCGCTTCCCCTCAGGAGGAGGGTTTTTAAAGGCGCCCTGTGAGGACGGTGATAGAACTGTGAGGATTCAGTTTCACTTTAATATCAGAATTCTCTTTAGCTAAGACCTGAGTATTTTGAAAATGTTTCTGCCTACTTCCTTTGATGAGAAGCACAGCTCCTGATAAAATAACCCCCTGCTTCCCTTTATGCAAACATTTGGTCAGGATTCTGCAGAATTCCTCCTCTGTTAAAGCCCAGGCTTGCTCTTGTAGCCAAACTTGTGGAGTTCTCCCTTGGAAAACCGGGATTTAACATCATTAAATGTACTTCCTAGTCCTTCCCTTCTACAGTGTTTTCTTCTTAAACACAGGCGAGAGAATCCCTAAATCTGCTCTGATGGAAGACTCCGAGGGAGTGTGTGTGTGTGTGCGTGTGTGTGTGTGTGTGTGTGTGTGCGTGCATGCATGTGTGTGTATGTGTATGTGTGTGCAGCTTCTGCCCAGTGACAGATGGAACTGGTAAATTGTATGTACACAGGCTTGTGTATGTGTGAGGCTACTTCAGAAATGAGGTCAGGGTTCATTCACATGAAGTGCTTTTGTTGTTTATGGAAAGTTTGCCTGAAAATCGTGGGCAACACTGAGCTCACATGGTGTGTAAAAAGCGCTCTGCAGGCCTCCGTCCCCTGCTGCTCTGGGGTGAGAATTGCTAAGAATCCTCCCTTGCTCTGACCAGCCTCTGGCATGCGTGGGTCATCACCTCCTTACCGTGACTTGAGGTTTCTTTTCTGTCCCTGAGAGAAGAATCTGGAGGGAAGTCTGTGGGGATGAGGAGGATAAAAAGAGTGTCTGCTGAAGGTGACAGCCTCTGCAGGGGCTGGGAGGTCTCAAGCAGGAGCGGTGTCCTGAGTTCTTCAGCCAAAGGCATCTTTGTGGGGTTGGGGGTGGGGGCGCGGGCCGGGCGTCCAGCTCTGCAGCTGCATCTGGCCCCGGTGGCAGGTAAGGCCTTCGCCTTCAGTGGCTTTGGCAGGGCTAGAGGACATGTTCTCTGCCTGCCTGACGGGAGTGTGGGAATTTTTGTAGCAGGCGTTGGTGGCATTCTCTCTGGTGGGTGAAACAAAGGGCTGTTTCTCCTTTAGAGCCTGTGCCAAGTGAAACTGCTTGTGGCTCTTGGCAGGGACTGCCTCTGCATCAGCTGTTGCTGCTCCAGAGCAGCGCCAGTTTGAGGAGGAGGGAGGGGTGAGGGAGGGGGAGTGATGAGAGCCAGAGGAGGCGGGACTTCTGGAGGCCAGGCGTGGGGTGGGTGCTGTCCTTCCCTGCTTCCCTGCACTTCCTCCCTTGCCAGTCTCTCTCTCAGCCATGTCTTACGGAGGTCAGAAATGAAGTGGACACCGAGTTGCTAGTGATGTTACCGTCCCCCCTTTACTCCTGGGGACTGGTTTTATTGCAGGGCACCCACAGGGAGAGTGGAGAATGTGGTCTGAGAAGGACCTGGGAAAGAATCCTTCAGGAAGCCTGTTCTGACTGAGGGGACTCCAACTAGAATATCACAGCAGGCGCTTAGTGTTCACCCCAAAATCACACCTCAAGTTTAGGCATTACTTAGTGCTTTACCAAGAAAACTCTCTCTCTCTCTCTCTCTCTCTCTCTCTCTCTCTCTCTCTCTCTCTCTCTCTCTGTCTCTCTCTCTCTGTCTCTCTCTCTCTCTGTCTCTCTCTCTCTCTCTCTCACACACACACACACACACACACACACACACACACACACACACACACACGCTGGGGATAACTAACTAGAGCTCTCACTGACTTCTAGTCTCTTCCTAGTCTTCTCCTGTCGCCCTCCTTTTCCTGGTCCTTGTTGGTGGCTTTAGCATCTCTCTCTCCTCCCTCTGCCTGCCCGCTGGACATGGCGCCACGAAGGTGTGTGAGGGAGGCAGCAAGGCCGAGGAGAGCTTTGTTGATTTGCTTCTAAATGTCAGAAGGCCGCACTGTCCTCCTTTAGCCTGCATCTCCGCCTCCCATTCCTCCCTCTTCTCTTCTGTTTGGTTCATTTGTTCTTGTAGATAGTCTCATTCAATCATGAAATAAATGTGAATGCACTCCTTGATATGGGACGGGTACTGGGCTTAATTGCTGACCAAGTCGTATGCTATCTGCCCTCTTGGAATTTATAACCACTCAGGGAAGACAAACGTTACATTAAGCAAGGACATACTTTTGTCCTCTGTGTCTTTTGTCCTTTTAGTCTTTCAGTAAAGCACCTTGCAACACAGGGAGAAGCTCACCTGGGCTGGCCCAGAAGCTCCAGCGGAAGGTTAGAATACTCTGAGATGGGTGGTTCTTTGTCCCCTGCCCTTATTCATGGAAGAGGTGCCAGAAAGAACCTTCGCTGGAGGAAGACGGGGTGGGGCAGGGCCTGAGCCTCTGCCCACTCAGCCTGTGCCTCAGTTTCCCCACTGTCAAGTGGCAATTCTATTACATTCCTTACCCCTCAGTGTGCTTCAGGACATCAAATGCATTTAATGTGAAAGCACTTTAAGAAACCCGGAGCTCCGCCCTGGCTGGCTTGGCTCAGTGGATGGAGCGTCAGCCTGCGGACTGAGGGGTCTCGGTTCGATTTTGGTCAAGGCACATGCCTTGGTTGCAGGCTTGATCCCCAGTAGGGGGCGTGCAGGAGGCAGCCAATCAATGATTCTCTCTCATCATTGATATTTCTATCTCTCCTTCTCCCTTCCTCTCTGAAATCAATAAAGAAATATTTTTTTTAAAAAAAAAGGAAAGAAAGGAGCTCCATGGAATGCTGGCTATTTTAATAGACGGTTTGCCAGAGCGTGGCCAGCACGGCCCCTGTTGGCATCTGCACTGTGCTTCCAGGCCTGGCTCAGCTCGGCTGGCGCTGCATGTCTCCTGTCCACGTCCAAGCAGAAAACACATTCTCCTTCCTCTGGCTTCTGTAATGTTTCAGGCCCCTCATGTAGCCAGAGTTGTGTGGAAGCCTCTCATCTGGTGGTCTTGAACTTGTATTGGCCTTCCCATGCGGTTTCCCTCTAAGGCAGGCTTCTTCGGCCAGAGGCTGTCTCCTTCCCTCCCACACACTCTGAGTTGCCTCATACAGTTCCTCAGGCAGGTTTCCCCCCTGAAACCAGGCCCCCCACCTGTCCTTGGGCACACTGTCATCTCTGTCAGGAAGTCCTCTTCCCACAGCGGGGCTACATCCTCCGATCTCTAAGATTCAGCTCAAGCACCCCCTCCTTCAGGAAGCTCTCCTGGCTCTCTGCCCTTTCCTTGTTTCCTTCCATGGCACTCTGTATCCTTTTCACCACATTTAATGCATGGGTTCAGAGTGACCAATGTAGTTATGTCCCACACTAGCCTGCAAGATCCTTGAGGGTGGAGATCCTTAAGGGTGGAATTCCTTGAGGGTGGAGATCATGTCTTATTCTCTCTTTCACTCCCTCAGTGCCAAGCACTTCCCAGCCTGCCTGGGCTCTCCGTAAATATTAGCTGAATCCATGAATGCCTGGCTCAGTGTTAAGACTTCTCTGGTGACAAGTAACAAATTGTTCTGGTGCCAGCTTGCTTACAGGAGACTTTAGTATAGGGTACAAGGGTGAGGCTCAGACCCAAGGGAGTGGGGCTGGGATCTGGGACAGGACTAAAGAGACGGCCCTTGGACCCTCTTCTCTTTGATCTCTCTCTCTCTCTCTCTCTCTCTCTCTCTCCCTCCCTCCCTCCCTCCCTCCCTCCCTCCCTCCCTCCCTCCCTCCCTCCCTCCTTCCCTCTCTCCCTCTTTCTCTCTCTCTCACAGTCCAGATTTCTCTGGTGAAAGACGCCTTACCCTCAGATCTGAACCTTGTATGGTCCAGGTTTAGTCTCTCACCTGGGGGCAGAGGCTGTGTCCAGTGTGGGTCATCCGCAGCCATGGAGACAGAGGGCTCATACAGTAAACACATGGACAAAAGGAACCCCTCGTGTCCGTGGCAGTGTAGGGGTGCTGAGTGAGGGCCGTTGTCACAGGGTCCACTGAGAATTGGAAGGACTCTCTCAGAAGCTTTCCACTCCATTTAGCAAACCCCTTGACTGCTCTGTGCCCTGCAAAGGTGTTTCTGCCTTGAACTAAGTCCTTCATCACTTACTCCTGGTTTCCTTCAACCAGTCTGAGGGAAAAAGGCACGCCAGCCCTTTGCGATAGGGGTGGGCAGAGGGGGCATACCCCACTGGCAGTGCCGGGAAACTCTCACACGGCAGGTGTTTCCTTTGGTGAACATTCCACATCAAGTCCAGTTTATTCTGGAAGTCTGCGGAAAGTCGGCTTTGCCCGGCTCCTTCCCTGGCCCGGGGTGAGTGGCCGGCAGCAGCTGTGTTTATTGCCTCTGGTTGCTGGGGAGGGTGTATGGGTCCCTCAGGGTGTCCAGCATCTGGGTCTCTAGAGCAAGTTGGGCTCCGGCCAGACCTGGTGACAGTTGGGTGAACCTGAAGGAGGTCAGGCAGGGTAGCAGCTGCTAAGGCCGACTGATTTAAGACCCCGGGCGGCACACCTGGACCTGAGGAATGTTGGAGCTGAGGAGACCGTGCTGGTCCCTCCCAGCACACAAGTAAGAAGAGTGAGCTTCCTGGGGACCAGGGGTTACACCAGGTCGCGTGGGTAGCCCCGCAGCCTCTAGAACCCAGGCATTCCGGCTTCCTGTCCAGGGTGCACTTTACTTCAAGCTGAAACACTACCCAGGCTGTTCTCTAAGCCTTAAAAACCCTCCACCTGGGAGAGTGGAGGAGGGGGAGGAAAGAGATCAACCAAAGGACTTGTAGGCATGCATATGAGCCTAACCAATGGGCATAGACACTAGGGGGGTGAGGGCCTGTGCTGGAGGGTGGGAGGGGCCGGGGAGAGGTCAATGGGAGAAAAAGGAGACCTATGTAATACTTTAAACAATAAAGAATTTTGAAAAAATTGACAATGATAAATAAATAAATAAATAAAAACCCTTCACCTGGACAAAGCATTGTAATAGTCACGTCACAGACTTGTTAGAGGCTGAAATGCAGGAGGACACACAGAGCCCTTAGCTCAGTGCCTGGCAGGAGCAAGCCCTCAGTGGCCATTAGGGTTACTGCATCACACATGATAATTGCGTGTTCTCAGGGAGAGGCAGCGTGACTCACAGGGTCACCAAGACCGTCTCAGAGGAGTTTGCTTCGAGAGAAGAGGTCTGAGGACATCCAAGGCACATTACAGGTTCTGAAGTCCTAATCAGAAAGGAGCTTCTGACACTGTAAGGGCACAGGACTCCCGGGGCCCTGGTTAAAGTGCAGATCCCACGAGCAGCTCTGGGTGGGGCAGGTTCTGCATTTCTACGTCTCCCTGAGGCTGCCAGTGCTGCGAGGACCTAGGGAATGTAGAGTTCACCGAGTACCAGGTTTAGCCCTGATTGCTAAGAAAGAAATATGCCACCGAATGCCACCTGCCTGTGCCATCTGACTCCATTTCTAGGAGATGGTAGGGATATTGCTTAAGTTTATAAAGCACTTCATCAAAATCAGAAGACAGTCTCAGTACTGAGATATGGATGTTCTCTACGGGTTGTTGTCTTCCCGCTCGGTCACTGAAAGTGGTTTCACTATAACCTTATCCCAAGGCCGCTCATTACCAACGATAGCTCTGGGGCCGCTAACCAATCATATGCACCCTCTCCTTCCTTACTAACCAGACCTAAAAGTAATTTGAAGTTAGGAAAACTTTATTTCCCAGCCTCTCATGCAAAGAGGAACGGACAATAGGATGGAAGGCAAGGTCATTCGGTTGGACTTCCAGAAAAGGTTTTTATTTAAAGACGGTTTTCTCAGCCAGCAGGTAACCTTTCCTCTTTCTTCCTGCTTGGAGCACATATTAATGACGGGAACTCCAGCAGCCATTGTGGAACATGAGGCAACTCTGAGGGTGGAAGCCACATGATAAGGACGGTGGGGCAGAAAACCAGAGCTGTGGCACATTGATGGTGTCACAGCTCATCCCTGCTTAACTCCAGACTTCCTTTGCATTAAAAAAAAATTCCAGTTGTTTTAGCCACCACTTGGGTTCCCTGTTTCGTGAGGCTGGATGAACCCAGTGCTGACTGACAGCAGTTAGCAGATGCAGCTCAGCAGGGCAGCCACAGGTTAAATCTGGGTCTAAAACTATCATCCCTCTGAGAGGCTTTTGTGGGATTCCCTAGTCATGTGGGGGCAAGGGAACGGGTCGAGAGTCAGAACCCTGGGTGCTCAGCTCGGCTCTGCCATCAACTAGCAGTGTGATCCTGTTCCTGGTGTCAGTCCCCTCCGCTGTAGGATGGGGATGATGATGAAGGTAGTGCCCGCACTGAGCCAGTTGCCCAGCTTGGTGTGCTGGGGGCAGCAGAGCACTGCTGCCTGCTGTAACGAAGAGGGTTGAACTAAGAGCCCATTACCATTCATGTTCTGTGAGTGCGATTTTGTTCAGGGGAAGTGGGGGAGGGGGAGCACAAGTAGCCTTGCTTTGGGTCTTGAGAAACCCGCCTCAGTATCTTCCCTCCACCAGCTTGTGAGCTCCCAGCTGAGGCTTGGGGGTGGGTGGGGGAGAGGGGGGCTGTTCAGGCAACATCTCAACTCCTCCCATTGCTTTGCTGCTGAAACCCAAGGACTCTACCCCAGCTCCTTGCGCCCGAGCCAGCCGCGTGGTGTTCTCGCTCTTCTACTGATTGGCACCTACAGCGAACGGTTTTCAACCACTGCAGAATGGTCCACACCTCTCCTCTGTCCGAATCAGAGACCTTTTTTTGCTTCCAATTTTGCAAAATCATCCTCCAAGCCTGGAGCCACTATTTTTGTCCTTCCCTCTTTTCACCCCAATTAGTTCTGTTTGGCACCTTGCCCTGTTTCAACTCAGGCAGAGCCAGCTGGTCCCTGGAGGGCAAACCCCTGTCTGTACAGTGACCTGAAACTACCCAGGGCATACTCATCTCTGGTGAGGAGGTGGTGGCAGGGACCTGCGATAGGACTGCTGGCTGGGAACCTCTGCTTCCTGTGGGGCTCCATTCTGACCAGCTGTAGATGGTCTGAAAAATGCATGCTTTTCCATATCGTGGCCTGTTCCTAGATTTTAACCCTTTGCACTCACTTGCTTTTTTCTCGATTCCTTTATTCTAATGCTAACCATGTCGAGTCACACTCGACATCCGAGTGCAAAAGGTTAAAATTTGATATGATTGAAATAGGTTTCTCCGAGTAGACATGTTATACACAGGTAAATGTCATTGTTGAGTAAGACTAAAGACAACCAGCACTGTATGTACTTTTTAAAAGTATAATTAAAGTTTTTAATGGAAAAGGGATATGTATATGTGGGATATAAGGCAACCAGGCCCTAGCTGGTTTTGCCCAGTGAGTAGAGTGTTGGCCTGCAGACTGAAGGGTCCTGGGTTCGATTCCAGTCAAGGACACATGCCTGGGTTGCAGGCTCAATCCCCAGGAGGGGTATGCAGGAGGCAGTCAATCAATGATTCTCTCTCATCATGGATGTTTCTCTCTCTCTCTCTCTCTCTCTCTCTCTCTCTCTCTCTCTCCCTCCCTTCCTCTCTGAAATCAAATAAAAAATGTAAATATATATATATATATATATATATATCCTAATATATAAAAAGCCAGGGGCCATCACAACTGAAACAACCGGACAGATGACCAAACAGCAGGCTGCGTGGGGTGACCAGGCCGGCAGGGGGTTAATGAGGGCTGACCAAATGACTGAACAGCAGGCTAGGTGGGGCGAGCAGGCTGACAGGAGGGCAGTTAGGGGTGACCAGGCTGGCAGGGGGGCAGTTGGGGGCGATCAGACTGGTGGCGGGGGGGAAGTTGGGGGTGACCAGGCCGGCAGGGGGGTTAGTGAGGGATGACCAAATAACTGAACAGCAGGCTGCGAGGGGCAACTAGGCTGGCAGGGGGGGCAGTTAGGGGCAACCCGGCCAGCAGAGGGGGCAGTTGGGGGATACCAGGCCGGCAGCGGGGCAGTGAGGGGTGACCAGGCTGGCAGGGGGGGGGCAGTGAGGGGCAACCAGGTCAGTGGGGGGCAGCTGGGGGCAACCAGTCCTGTGGGGGGGACAGTTGGGGGTGACCAGGTTGGCAGGCAGAGGTGCTTAGGAGCAATCAGGCTGGCAGGGGGGTCAGTTAGGGGTGATCAGGCAGGCAGGCAGGTTAGCAATTAGGAGCCAGCAGTCCCGTATTGTGAGAGGGATGTCCGACTTCCGGTTTAGGCTCAATCCCCAAGATCGGGCCTTAAACCGGCAGTCGGACATCCCCCAAGGGGTTCCCAGATTGGAAAGGGTGCAGGCTGGGCTGAGGAAACCACTCCCCCCGTGCATGAATTTTGTGCACCGAGCCTCTAGTGTATATATAAAATCCTAATATGCAAATAGACCAAACAGTGGAACAACCAAACAATCGAACAACCAGTGGCTATGATGTGCACTGACCACCAGGGGGTGCATGTGGAACATGGTGGGCATCAGCAGCAAGCAGCAGAGCGCAGAACATGGCAGGCGTTAGCCGCAGTGGGACGGTGGAGCAGGTGAGCAGGGGCACCAGACCAAGGCGGGGCACCGGTAGCTGTCATTGGGGCGAGCCTTTGGTGGTTACTGAAATTTCTTTGCACCCATGTGCCATAGTCCCGCCTGGCACTCGCACCCACTGCCAGCACTGGAGCCACCACCTGCACCTGCTGCTGGCGCCCTGCACCGGCCCCGATTGCTTGGCGCCATCAGCGGGTGTGAGCGGGGAGCGCTGACCCCTGTCGCCTCTCAGGGCTTCTCCACCTCTCCCTGCTCCTGAGGGACGATCGGGGCAGCAGCCACTACTCGCACCCACTGCTGGCGCTGGCCCCGATCGCTCGTGCCATCAGCGTGTGGGAGTGGCGGCAGCAGGAGCGGGGCTGCCAGCAGACAGGGGACCGGGGCCTGCGGCGGGAAGAGCTGGGCAGGGGTGCGGAGAATGGGCCAAGACCCACCCCTATGCCCACTGCAGCCTCGTGGCCCACAATTCCTTTCAAGGTGCACAAATTCATGCACTGGGTCCCTAGTAGCAGTGCTTTATATAAGGCAACCAGGACAAGAGGGAGAGCAATGCTTTATATAAGGCAACCAGGACAAGAGGGCTTACAATGAATGGTGACTCTTCACACTCTAGCCCAAGTTCCCTTCCTCAGAGGCATGTCTGTTAGCCTGCCTCAGAGCGTGGTATTGCGTGTATCTTTCCAGGAAGGACGAAGGGGCAGCACCGTGGTTTATCCTGCCCATTTTGGGGCTGTTGTGAGCGAGCAGTGAGAGAACCGAGGAAAACCTGAGATAGTTAAACTGCAGCAAGGGACTGTTGTTGCCACGGCTGGATGGGTGTTAGCAGGGGGGTGAGGCTGGGCTGGTGCAGGTGACGGTAAGCATTTTAATGCCGGCTAGGAAAAGTGTCCCCGACACCCCATCAGCAAGGCAGCACCGAGTGTGAAGAGGTTAGCCTCTTGCCAGATGATATTGTTGCTATTTTAACCCCAGGGCCTTGTAAAGCCAGCACACTGAGCTTTTTAAAAAATCCTCGCCTGAGGCTATGTTTCTATTGATTTTAGAGAGAGAGGAAGGGAGAGAGAGAAGAAGGGGGTAGCGGGGGGTGGAGGGGAGGAAGAGAGAGAGGGGGGAGAGAGAGAGAGAGAGAGAGAGAGAAAGAGAGAGAGAGAGAGAGAGAGGAAGAGGGAGAAGCATTGACCTATTGCCTCTGGTATGCACCCCAATGGCGGATAGAACCCACAACCTAGGCTTGTTCCCTGACAGGAAATCGAACTCAAAACCTTTTGGTACACAGGACTATGCTCAACCAGCTGAGCCACCGGCCAAGGCCACACCGGAGCTTTTGTGAGGTTGCCAAGGACTTCAGCGGGGCACAGGTGCCGGGTGAACAGGCCTGGGAGCGCGCTTGTACAGGCTGCTCCAGGCGGCACAGCGGGGCGGGCCCACGGGGATGCTGGGACCCAGCCCTTTACCCTGGTCCAGTCTATGGCGGAGCTTTCTGAGACAGTAAGCTCATTCGATGCGTAAGGCATTTTTACCTGCGTAGCTGAAGAGACAGGTATGGGGGCAGGGGGGGCGGGGCTCTGGAATCACAGCCTCGTACAGCCGTGGCCTCTCCTGGACCCCGAGACCCCCACCGGACAAGGTGTCGGTGACCACAGATGGAAACTTGCTCCCTCCCTTCCACCATTTGTCTCTTGTTTTTTACTAAAGAAACAACACCAGCGGCGACATTACCCTGCAGGAGCGACTGAACCTCCTAATCCACGATGAGGGAGGAGGAAGGAGCTGGCGTCTGGGTGTCCAGCTCAGCACATGCGTCGTCACTGGCTGCCAAGCCTGAAAGGAGAGTGGGTTCAATTCCGCTTTCGCGGTTTCCTCTTCCTGCCTCTTCTGCAAACGGGTTCGTTAACAGGGGCGCCTCGCCGTCACCTGGGGTGTTGCGCCATGAAAGTGTTGGGTGACTTGCTATTATGACCTCAGGAGCGTTTTTTGATTAATGGCACCTAAAGGGCAGGGCCCTTTCTTACCAGAAGTAGCATTTAGGACAGGGACTGGCTGTCTGCCTGCGGTTGATGGACAGATACTCTTCCTGTCTGGCACCAGCCACAGGCTGTTCTCTCTGCCTTCGCCGCAGCTCTAGGTGGGCCCCATGCCCTGCACGTGCCTCCTGTGACATTACGTCCTTGCAGGAAGTCATAAATAGTGGCTGGCTGTCTCCTGGTTGTGGGCGGTCCCCACTGCTGGGAGCCGCAGCCTGCCCACGGAGGGGCAGCGCCCGGAGGGGAGGGAGGAGCTGGGTGAAGGAACAGCTTCTGCGACCTGCAGGCTTGGTGAGAGGGGGTCTCTTCTGATCTGGGTTCTCAGTCTCGGACACTGATGTGATCGCTTAAGATGGGCCGCTGGGGTAATAGGAGAGAAGCTAATAGGCAAGTGTGAACAGAGAGTGTAGGCCTAGCAGGGAGAGGGAGAGCAGTGCTTTAGCGTCAAACAGACCTGGGTTTGGAGGCCACAGGCGTTGTAAGGGTTAAGTAAAATCGCGTATGAAAACGGTGTAGCACAGCGCCGGGTGTACTGCGTGTCTGTTGTGTGGGAGCGGCCAGTGGTGGTGTGAACAGGAACCGAGGGCCCAGAGAGCCAGAGGTCAGGGTGCACGCATCAGGCACCACAGGGGACAGTTTGTTCGTACTATGTGGCCTCTGTTGCACGCCCGAGTGCCCTGGCCGCCCACCGGAGTCCACGGTCACCTGAGCGAGGCCTCTCTCGGACTCCGTCCCCGAGGCCCCTGGTCGGACCTGGCTGTTCCTGGGGTGATCGGTACCGCACAGCCCCCCGCAGGGCTCCAGAGCCACACAGTGCAGCGTACCCGGACCGGTGTGCAGGAGGACATGGCTGGGCGGCCCACACTGACGCCAGGGTGCACCCTGGAGCTGGGTTTTATGGGAAGGACAGTGGGGGCCACGGCAGACGCCAGGCAGGAGTGTGGTGTGAGCGAGTCTGCTTGCTAGAGGACTCAGGCGGCCGGATGGGAGAGGTGGCCGCCGCAGGCGAGGAGGCACTACTACCGTCATCCGGTGGAGAGGAGGCCTCAATGAAAGGGCGGTGGAGTGGCTCCCAGAGCGAGGTGGCAGGTGTCTGTCACACTTCCAGCTGGAAGTGGAGAGGAGGCGACTTCTGGGTAATGCCTTTCCCCGGAGAAGGGAGTAAGAGGAGACCCAGGAGGGGCAGAGGGGTGGGGTTTGAAGATATGGAAACAATCGTCTAGGACAGTGGTCGGCAAACTCATTAGTCAACAGAGCCAAATATCAACAGTACAACGATTGAAATTTCTTTTGAGAGCCACATTTTTTAAACTTAAACTTCTTCTAACGCCACTTCATCAAAATAGACTCGCCCAGGCTGTGGTATTTTGTGGAAGAGCCACACTCAAGGGGCCAAAGAGCCGCATGTGGCTCGCGAGCCGCAGTTTGCCGACCACGGGTCTAGGACATACCGAGTTCGAGGTGCCTGTGAGAGACACACATGCAAAGGAAGCATAAGAGCTAACATGTACTAAGGCCTACCTTCATGTCAGACACTGCTAGGCCCCTTACATATATCGTTTCCTTTTACCAGCCCTACAAAATAGATGCAGTCATTCCCATTTTACAGATGAGGAAGTTGAGGCACAGTGAGATTAAGTAAGTTGACCAGTTACACAGCTCATAAGGGGCGAAGCCACAATTTGACCCCGGGGGGCGTGTGGGCTCAGCACTCTCTTCGGCTCTTCATGTCTGACAGCTGACCCCTGGGTCAGGAGCTCAGGGCAGAGTCAAGCTGCAGCTGTAGCTACGGTCACCTGAGTCCAGGATTGCTCCCAGGACCCACAGAGAGCCAGCCAGGGAGCGTTCATTGGATTAATGAGCAGGTGTAAAGACCACGTCTCTGCAGCGCCTCGCTGGGGTGAGGGAGAGGGCAACAGGCAGTGTGTGAGCATCACTGCTCGAGGCCCATGAGCCCCTCCAGGGTGCTTTGCGCAGAGGAAGGGACAGGCAGGACGAAGCAGAGTTACCTGGTTGACTGCAGCTTTAGGACAAGCCCCCACAAAGATGTGTGGGAGCAGGCAGGTCTCAGTACCAACCAGCCCCCCAGGAGGCCAACCCAGGGCCGGGAGGGGCGCAGGCAGGCACGGCAGACTTGCAGGTGGTCTGGCGAGGAACCCAAACTGTTCTTTGGGAGGCTGCCTGGGCAGGACTTAGCCGGAGCTTACTCTTTCCTAAGCACTAAGTCTAGTGTCTTAAAAATTCAGATGAACCCAAATCTTAGAAATGGGGGACATCTAATTCAGGGCTCCCACGTTCCAGACAAGGCCACAGAGGCCCAGAGAAATTCAGTGACTTGACCAAAGTTGTCCAGTTAGATGTTGCGACCGGGAGACCGCTCCTCTCCCCGAGGACGGTGTAAACAGGTCCGAGGGGGACACACCAAGCGCCTCCACCTACTGAGAACGTGCAGCCACGCCCTCCGTCTCCTTCCGAAAGGGCTCCCTCTGGATGGAGGCCAGTTTCCTTCCCTCTCGCAAGGCAGGGCCTGTTGGGAGTTCTGCAGAGGCTTTTCTCTCTGGCCCTTTCACTCACCTGGATACCGGCAGCCAAGCCCTGACAGTTACATTTATTACGTGGGAGCTCTGGAGGTGAGAAGGCAGAGTGAGGAGGAGCCTGGAATGGGAAATCCTGCACACCACACGCCCTCCTGCTGTGGCCACTCCTGCCCAGCCTCTGGGCC
Organism: Eptesicus fuscus; assembly: GCF_027574615.1. NCBI lineage: Eukaryota > Metazoa > Chordata > Mammalia > Chiroptera > Vespertilionidae > Eptesicus > Eptesicus fuscus. Next base: position 82,462,323 of record NC_072481.1, read on the forward strand.
GGGAGCCCGTGGAGCTGAGCGCTTGCAGACACTCAGATGCAGTGCTGCAGGATGCCGACTTCCCACGGGAAGGCCAACCCAGCAGACGTCACAGCGCACGTGGTCTTCTCCGAGGCTGGAGATTCCCAGGCAAAGGAAAAGCGGCTCCCCTTGGACTGTTCTCCCCACCTCTCCCTGGACTAGGGGCCCCCGCATGCTCTGGGAGCTAGTTAGAAGGACAGATTCTCAGGGCCCCACCCTCCACCCCCCAGACCTACTGAGTTGGCACCTGCACTTTGACAAGCTCCAGGGTGATTCCCAGTGAGGGTCAGAGAGCAGCGATGAGCTGGGTTCCTCCTTCCCAGAGCCACACTCCTACGTTTGCGGACCAAGGATATGTTACCCAGCAATTTCACCCCCTAAAGTGCAGCCAGCAAGTATTGCAGCCCCTCTTGCTCCCTGAGACCTTCGCTTTACAGGACAAATTCTCAGGCTTCTCAAGGAAGAAGTCAGACGTCAGTATTCAAAGAGTAAAATGGTCTGAGGCTCTGGCTTCCGGGCAGTGTCGCTCCAAAGGCCCCCCAAGGCACTGCTGTAACTTAAGGCCGTCTGGTGTCTGATACTACCCAGATGACTGAGCTACGAGTTAATGCACTTTCATTACTCCCAGATTACTAAAGGACAGTTGGACAGTGCATTCTAGACATTCTTAAGAAAATATTTGGAAGAAAAAAGTCCTGGCTTACAAATGTTATCTAGACAGTTAATTCACGTGCAACAATCCTTCCTTCCCCAATCACACCAGATGTATGAGGTTGGCCTGTCTCCACAACTCAGGATTTTGCTGATGGGCTGCCCTGCCCTGCCACCGCCCCCCCCCCCCCCCCCCGCCGCCTTCCCCGGGCAAGCCAAGTATTTTCCGTGGTTCCTGTAGTTAATACAACACACAGGAGGCAAGAAAATGGTTTTTTTAGACTTTTTTTTTTTTTGGATTTGTTTTTAAAGAAACTGCATACATCATCAGAGACAAACAATAATTTAAATACCATGCAGTTTCTGTATGTACAAAACCTAGGCCATAGAGGTCCAGTTTAACTTGTATTCTATTTACATCGTCTTCCTCATACAGCCGTCATCTGTGGAATTAGAACACGAGCACGCGCTCCTATACAAAGACAAACTATGTACAGACACCCGGGGAGCAACTGGAGAAAAGCAACCGGTTTGGGGATTGACAGACAAATGGGAAGAAAAAGTCATTTCATGTAAGGTGACCTTCGCACACTGGCTGTGCACAGGGAGAGCGGACATCCGCTCATCAAGCACACAGCACGATTTTCATTCAGCAAATATACACGTTCGGAAGCGGGAGAAAAATAAACTCAGAGGTTCTCACCACAACTACCGTCACACCGTTTGGTTTCTCTAATCTGACATAAAGGCTAAAGTTTTAAAGGTTTTCCAGGGCTTTGAGGGCCTTTGGGAGAAACACAGCAATTTCGAGAAGAGCACGCAGGCCGGGCCGGCCGATGGCACTGTTCTGTCGTAGACAGGCGGGGAGGTCGGGGCAAGGTCTCCTTTTCAGAAGGAAACATTTTGATCTGAGGAGTTTCACACTTTTCCTTTCATGATAAGAGGCCCAATTGGAAATTTATACACACAAACTAAACCTTTACTTGAAAACAGCAGCTTTTTCAGACAAGGAAAGCATTGTAAAGCAGCTAGACCATCTCTCCCCCGACCCCCCACCTCTAGTAAATGTCGATTTGTCATCTTGGGAATTAACACACATTTTTCAACTGTCAGAACAATGTGGCAAAAAAGAAATTTGGACAGATTCCTACAAATTTCCTCAAGATTTCAGGAAGGGAAAGGGACAGCAGAGGGGCCACACTGTGGTCCACGGGGGTTGCTGAGCCACATACAGTGGGTTTGAAGCTACCCACATCTGGGTGGGTGCTTTCACTGGCGTAGAAAGTGCAACCCTAAGTCCTGCAAGTGGAAAACGGTGCTCTGCAGGAAGAGAAGGGGAACGTGTTCGATTCCTTCTGTGCACAGTGGACTGCACAGTAGAGCACTTTGGGAGGCAGGTGGGCCGCAGGGAAACTGACTTGGGCCTCATGTCCCCAGGGAATCAGAAAGGCCCAAGAAGCAAGGCCAGCAGAGAAGCCACTGGCCTGGGTGGGAGGAGTCCAGGTCATGGAATGAGTTCCCCTAGGACTCGCTCCTGGGCCAGGGGAAGGCCTGCCCATCCTGCCAGGGCACTGCCAGTCGCCTGAAGCACAGCAGCCCGTTAGAGGAAGCGCAGACTCAGCTCTGGGCAAGCTCCGCCCAGAACACGTGCCCGCTGCAGAGAAGTCAAACGCAAGAGCCCTACATCTTCCGCCACACCATCTGCACATTCAGACGTCAGGAGGCCTTTTGGGAAGATAGTGCTTACAGCCACACATTTCCCCTGAACGGTACTTCTACTCTCATCAAGAACTATTAAGATTCAGCAAAGAAGACAGGATCTAGTGATGGGCAGTGGCATGTGCCAGGCGCTGTGAGGAAAGCACAGGACAGCTGTGCAGCGGCTGGTGGGCACTGCCTGAAGAGCTGCCCGCGCCCCCTGCACCCCCCCGCACCCGCACAGCCCCGGGTGGTGCCGGCCGCAGGAGCTGCGGATGCCTGCAGGAGGTAAACGGCCTCACTGGAGGGCGCACTCCCAGCAGTCACTCCCTTCCCACGCAGGTCGGGGTGGGGACTGGTTAACTCTTTGCTATAAAGGCCAAGCTGGCATCCTTCTAAATCCTGGGCATGTGTGGTGGAGAGGGAACCATCGCCTGGAAAGACTGTGAGACCACGGTGACAGTGGGAGGCCGGGCAGAGCTTCGCGATGGGGGCCCTACGAGCTCTGTCAGGAGGGAAAAAGGGGCTGCAATGGGCCTCCTGACAACTCTCAGGGTCTGGGGCTTGTCCTTCCTCTCACGGCACATGCTACCCTCGGGGTCCCTCAGTCAACACAGCACTGCTTCCTATGGTCCCAGGTGAGGGGGGCAGTTAGAGAGGCATCTCCAATCACCCTTGCCAACATCACGAGGGAGAAAGGGTCCCCCCTGGAGAAACGTGAACAGGGAAGGACAGCACAAGGCGGGCACGGCTGCTGTCTGCCCAGTTCTGGCCTATGCCAAACCCACAGAGACCCCTCAGTGCAAAGAAAGGAGACTGGAAGGCCATCACGTGGTTCTAGAGTACCAGTCCGTCAGTGACCAGAAGGCCGGTCCTTCAGGAATGGTTTCTGGCCTACATGTGTGTGGGGCGGGGCCTGTACTCGGGAGCCATTAACTTCCGAGCCACACGGTCACCAGCCCTGGGGCAGGCAGAGAAAATGAAGACCAGTAGCCAAGCGGAGTTCCCACCCCAGCCTTTATGCCCTCCAGGTGGTCCTTACGCTCATACACGTGATGCCATAGGCGCACCTTAGCAGTGGCTGTTTGTGTGCAGAAGATCACCTGTGACATCGGGCTGTTCACTGAGCAGATGACAACTCTCCCCTTCTAACCCAGAGCTTCCCGCGGGCAGCTCCGCCCCGCCCGAGGGGACAGGATGGGTGTGACCGTCATCCAGACTCCCCCAGACAAGGGCTCTTCCCTTTTGTTCACTGGAAGGAGGGTGGCTGGAGGGAGAGGACAGGGCAACTGAGACAGTGCTCCCTTCTCAGCACCCTCCTCCTGAGGGGACCCCAAACCAGAAGCCAAGCCTAATCGGCCAACCAGATCGTTTGCTTCTCGAAGTCATTCCCAGGCCACGCCCAGTGCCTCAGCTTTCTTTGGACTTAGGTGACAGGTGCTTTTGAGGAAAGGTCGCTGGAGCCTAAGTGAAGGCGGCACCCGAGGACCAGGGCTGAGCGTCTTCCGCGAGGCCGGGGACGGGCACGGTTCAGGGTCCGTGGTGGTGCCAGCAGCTCTGACCACGGAGCGGTGACCATCGCGTTTCTCAAACAGAATCCTGATTGTATTTCTTTTCCTTTCCTTCTCCTTCTTTTAAAAAAGGCAGTTCAGAAGATTTACATCGTGATGGGAAGTGAATAAATACCAGCACTTATGGTTCTTATAAATTTATGTTTTGAAGACAGCATAGCACTCAAGAGGAATTTGACTGTTAAGGTCGGTGAAACCTGGGAAAAGAAATAAGTGAATCAAGACCAAGTGGCTGCCGAGGTGTCCGGTTCCACGGCCCACTTCTTCCGTCCTCAGAGTCCTTGCCTCTGGCAGCAGAGCGGGGTATACATCTCCCACCAGGGCACACCCCACAGAACCCTGAGACCCACCCAATCCACCTTCGGTTTGGAACAGTTTAATCAGAATTCCTACGGACTAGTCAGATGGCCCTGGTGGCCCGCAGCCCGGACTGGGCAGTGAGGTGGAGACCTCAACCTTGTGTCTGCAAGTCCAGGCACCATTTCTCAGAATGCTCCCCCAAGGGGAGTGTCTAAGAATTGTCAGTTATTCTGTCACTGAGTGACCCTACATAAGCTCATTACCTCTCTGTGCTCAGTTCCCCAAGCAGCACCACACAAGACCACCTGGGAGAATGACAGGGAATGAACGAGGGTTGGCCTTTGCCATCTGGTGGTCAATCGACAATGATCTTTTCTTCTCGGCTTAAGTTTTTGTGAAACCCACCTCGGGGTTAGTGGTGGTCTGGCACTTAGCTCTTCAGTTTGAATGAGTTAAAAGTGGCTTTCAGCCTGGGCCTTGAATGCCCCTCACCCCAGTTTCAGTGGCCACAGTGGGAACTGAATGCGAACCTTTATCTTCTCCTTCACACACCCACCACACTGCTTGGACCCAGAAACAGGCAGGTCGATTGGAAGTAGGTATTACAACTTGAGAAGGAAAAACACACCACGATACTAACCTTGTTAGATGTCTACTCAGCTCATGAACTTCCATCTCAGTGCTTTTAAATTCATTCAGCTCCTTCCGAATGGCAGCCTGGAATGGAGAGAAGCCCATGAGTATGCCGAGGGGGCAGATGGGAAGGAGCTCACTTCTTATTTTATTTCTATTTTTTTCCTTTGACAAAGCCATACAAAGTGGAGTTTTCACTGGGAGAAAAAAACCCAATCACCTGAGATATCTGTTAGACCTACTATGACTCTCCCTGCCCTTAAATCTAAACCGAGAATGATTCTGTATGGGATATTGCCCAGGGCGTCGTCTTCTTTCTCTCTTCACAGAGCTGTTTCATCTGGCATCCATAGTGTGCACACCTGCCCACACTCCTGGGCTCCTGAGTACACACTTCAATGTCCCTGGCCAATGTAGCTCAGCGGTTGAGCATCGACCCAGGAACCAAGAGGCCACGGGTTTGATTCCAGGTCAAGGCACATGCCCAGGTTTCGGGCTCAATCCCCTGTGAGGGCTGTGCAGGAGGCAGCCGATCAATGATGTTTCTCTGTCATCAATGTTTCTATCTCTCTCCTTTCCTCTCTCTCTAAAAAAAACACACACACACATATTTTTAAAAATAATATGTCAACCTCTCACCTTCCTTTAGGTAAACAATCTGAACTCATCACAGCCACTCAGTGCCTCACAGTAGATACTTCTAGAAGGGCAGGGTCGCCCTCCTTCCCTTTGATTTGTAAACCCTCTGCTCTTTCATGACTCTTGAAGCTGAGGCAGTATTTTTCACCATTACGGGTAGATGGGATGTCTTGAAGAACCTTAGTATATTCTGCGATAAACTTGAATAACCTCATCTTTCCAGCACTGCCCACCCACGTGGCTGCAGCCCACCTGGAGGGCTGGGGAGCCAGGAGCAGGGACAGATGAGGAGGGTCTGGAACACAGGAATGCCAGGGGCAGAAGTTTTAAATGTGTGCCCTTCCGCAGAGCTCTTCCTAAGGTCGGCATTTGCTTTGGTGGGAATGTCAAAGCACTGAGAGTTGGAGGCTGGAGAAGTCTTTAGGGAGCATCACAGTGGCTCCTCTTGAAAGGAAGGCACGTGAGCGTCTAAGGGCCTCTTAGAAGGAAGGCACCCTGTCCAGTTTCCCATCCCCAGCAGCCTGGGAGGAGCTGGGTCCGCTCCCCACCCAACAGCTCCTCAGAGCTGGAGTCGCCCTTGACACCTGCGGCACCCCTACCCTTGGTGAGCAAGCGCACCTCAGCCAGTGTGAGCAAGAGAACCAGGGCCAGGGCCCTCCTCTGGGGTCTATACAGAAACCACCGCCTGGGGGGCAGGCTCTGTCTGGGCCAGTTCCTGGGGCCTCACCGAGTTCCTGCACAGGGAAGAGATGGTGCTGCATTTAAGAGGAGGGCAGAGTTTTCCACTCTTCAGAATCTGTGGGTTGACCTCATGTGGGAGGCCATTTCCGGGAGGTCTCTGCCTCTGACCTCATCAGTTTCCTTATGTGCAGCGGCTCCCCTGCCCGTCCCAGCCCTCCAGTTCCTCATGGTGACTGGACTAGAATCACAAACAATGACCAAGCAGAGTTTAATTCTAATACGAGGTCTAATGGGCAGGGAAGAATGGCATCATGTGCATCACTGCATTTCTTATAAAACAAACTCAACTTCAGATTGTTTGTATTCTGCTTTCTAATCGATGGAGGTTTAGTGCAGGGACATGTTTTGCTGTCTCTGTGGTTTGTGTCTTTACCAGGACAGTGGCCTCAGCCCCTTTTGGTTTTGGGACACCCCTGTGGGTGCTACAGCCGGTGGCTCTACCCAGAAGGTCAGCTGGGTGCCCCACAGGTGCTGTTCTTTCCTCTGGGCAGCATCTCCCACACTGCCTTTCCTTCTCCCGTAAAACGGCACAATATTTATGTGTCCGTCTTGCTCCTTCTCCGGAGCGGTGAGGAATCAATTCAGTGACCGCTCCCAATTATCTGGAGCCCTGGTGAAAGGTGGTGGGGACACGGCACTCCCAGCCTGCCCAGCGGGCACTGAGCGCTCCATTCCTGAGACCCTGGCCGTGCTTTGCTGTTCGTTTCAATGCAGCATCCCAGGCAGCAAGCGAGGAATCCAGTGTAGGGGCGAAACCTGGGTGTGGGCACCTGCCCCCCTCTCCTTGCCCCTCTCCTTACTTTGTCGGCAGCGGTGAGGCGGGTCCACGGCTTGTCGGCCCTGCGGTCATAGTCCTGGGCGTCAGCCACCTCCACGTAGTCGCTGAAGCGGATGAGGATCTTCCTTTCCCGAAGTTCTTCCACTGTGGGCCTCTGGCTGAGCTGCAGGCGGAAGAGGGGGGCACGGTCATAAAGAGAAGTTTGGATCACTTGCCCACCCGTGGATTTACAGGTGAGCAAAATGAGGTCCAGAGAGGCCACTATGCATCACGCAGCAAGGGAGGGGCAGGGCTCCCTACTCCTGCACCTGGACTTTCCTAGGAGAGAGAGAGTGTTTTACTGTTCATTGAGCTACATTATTGCTGGAGCCACCTCGAGGCCTGTGCACAGCCGGACTGTCTGGTAACATGGCAGTGTCTTGGTCTCTGCAAGCAGCCTGCCCTGGGGGGATGGGTGTCTGTTGAGGGTTTTCCCACATTTGTCTCATTTCTCACATCAAGGTGACAGGAATCTTACACAAAGGTTTTACCTTAGTTTGGATTTGTGAGTCCACATATGTGTCAAATGTAGTGCTCTCTGAAAGATGGGCTAGTGCATCATTTCACATACAAAAACGTTTCAGACACAAAAACGTGGTCTGCAGGTCGGAGGAGACTCCGGTCCTCAGGAAGGTCAAGTGAAATGAAAGGCCAACCCACGAAGGCAGAGCTAGGCCCAGTTTGTGCCAAGGAAGCCTCGGATGGGCCTTTCGGATCGCTCTGCGGTGAGGGACGGAAACCGTGAAAAGAGAACTCAACCATCTCCCGATGTCACCCACCGACACCCTCTTTTGTACTTCAGTCACATAAGGCTGATGTTTCCACTGCCCCCTCCTGTCCCTGGGCTTCTCTCTTCTGGAGCAACATAGCTGCCCTCTCCTTCGGATGCTGTCAATTCACGTTTCACCGATATTATTTAAAAGCAACTTTTTTCTCTAGGCCCTGGGCTGTATTTAGTCCTATTAATGGAAGACACAGGTAGATGCAATCCTACCACAATGGCCTACAGAACACACACACACCAGGGAATCCAGCCACCTGGCTTGTTTACTGTCTCATGCCGCTGCCATACAACTTCCTGGTGCCGAACGCTCCACTCGCTGCCAACGGCCCGCAAAGGAAGGCACGACTAGATGCCTGTCTGGCTGGAACTGAACAGGATGGCGAAGGGTTTACAAGGCTGCAGACAGGACCAAGGCAGCCGCAGCTCCCTCCAGGCCCGTGGTGGGAAGACCTGGGGATCAGAGGCCTCTGGGGCCAGGACAGGGCCCACCTGCCTGGACGATGGAGCTCCCCCTCCAGGTGGTTCTGGTCTGCCCTAGAGCAGCCGTGGTTCTCCTGGGACAGGACATTTCGGCCTCAGTGCTGGCCCCTCACAGGAAACCAGAGGTCTCCCGGGCTCCACGGGCAGGGCTGTACACTGTGAGTGTGGGAGCTTTCATACTGTCATTAAAATACATAAAAACATTGAACGTTTACCTCATTTACCTCAGGCACAGGAGGGTTCCCACGCAAAACCCCCAGTTCGTGCTGCTTAGGACTTGCAAGGTTTACCCCAGGGTGCTGGACAAAAGGTATTCTTTCAAAGTGTGCCACGATACCAAAAAGTTGTTAAGCATGGAATTTGTGGTTTATATTTCTGCAAATCACGACCTGGATTTTACTAATAGCCTGTCGATGGCAGAGACTGGTGTGAACAGAAAACTGTTAGCTCTGAAGGTCAGGGAGCATTTTTCATGCCTGAGCTCCCTGGGAACCTTAGACACAAGCTCTCCAAGTCAGCAAAGCACCTCCCCAAGTGCCGAGGGAGGCGCTGAGGAGGGGACTTCTGCCGGGAGAGTCTCAGGTGGTGTGTGGGCCAACTAGCCAACGGCCTCAGGACTCTGTGTGAGCGTGGGCTCGAGCCCCTGCCACGTGGGGCTCGGGAGATGCCCCTTCAGCTTGTGGCTGGTTGTAGCCACCGGGGCATGTGAACCCAGGGTCCTTCCTCAGATGCGGAGGAGGTGATCTTGGAGTCAGAGTTGATTTTCTAGGGATAGTGGACTGGAGGAAGAGGGAAGAGCAGGGGTTGGTAGTACTATGTATCAACCTATGGCAGCAATGATATTTGCAACCAAATAATCAACAAGAGTAATTAATTGAGACCCATATTTCAGTATTAATATAACCTGACTGAAGTGGGTTTCCTTCCTTCCTTCCTTCCTTCCTTCCTTCCTTCCTTCCTTCCTTCCTTCCTTCCTTCCTTCCTTCCTCTCTTCCCATCTTTCTGTCCATTTAGCTAGATAGCATTTTTTTTTTTTTTTTGAAGGGGGAGGAAGGCATTTATTAAAAGACAACACAATTTTTAGGTGAGTACCAATCTGGCTGGAGAAAAGGGCTGGTCTGTGGCTGTGAGCATCAGCCACTGTGTTTTATCGTTCTCACGCGTACATTAAAATGGACTAGAACTGCCAGGAGGGAATCCTCGGGCTGCGGGAAGTAACTGGACAGCAGCCACCAGCACTGGCGTCTGGTCTTGGTGCCCAGAGCCCGGAGGTGTGGGTTCTCCACCTGCTGGGAGCTCACGTCTCTCTCCACAAAGAGAGGTGAAAGCTGCTTCTAGTCTCTCCCTTAAAGCTGACCCCTTCACTCAAGCTCATTATTTCCATTTCCCCAAGCCAGTCCCCGGGGAAGGACAGGAGACCAGGAGGAGGAAGAGGCATTTACCTTCCCTGGGAGACCTGTCCCTGTGCACCCCCCCCCCAGGGGAGATGGGTGTGAGAGGAAACCCTCCTCCCTTTCCCCTTGCCAAATGATGCAATTTTTCTCTACAAAACTATATATACTTTTTAAATGTGATTTTTAAAATTGATCTTAGAGAGGAAGGGAGAGGAATAGAGAGATAGAAACATCAACGAGAGAGACATGGATTGGCTGCCTCCTGCACGCCCCCTATTGGGGAGCGAGCCTGCAACACGGGCGTGTGCCCTGATCGGGAATCAAACCGAGGACTCTTGGTTCATGGGTCGATGCTCAATCATTGAGCCACACCGGCCAGGCTATATACTTCTTTCAAAGAGAGAAGAATTAGCTGGATATTTAAATATTTACCTATTTTTAGTTTTTGGAAACCCTAAAGTGTAGGAGAATTTTTGGGTGCCAGCAATCAACTCCAATGAACTTCATGAAAACTGGATTTTCAATTTTTTCTGAGGGCATAGGCCTTTCTGTATCAGAAATGAACCTCTCTTTGATACTGTAGTCATTTCAAGGTCACACTTAGAACAAGCTAATACTTCCCCTCCCATCGTCCTCACTACTCACTCTCAGGACAAAGGTGCCCTGTGTCCAAAGACTGGACGGCAGTACGGTAAAGAATCAGATGGTGGCTGAGGTAAGGGCGCCTGGATGAAGTGAGCTCACTTAGCTCTTGCTCTAGTTCCCACCAGGAGCATGCCAGCCTGTCGCTGGCCTCAGGCACTTGTGTATCCTGCTCCTTTCCATTGGGATGGCATTTGGCTCATCGCCAGAAGTCTGGGATGCGCTAAGGGAGAGGAGCGTGTTGAGAAACACAAGTCATCACCTCCGTAATTGGTGTGATATTTTAGGATCTTTGAATGTCTTCCTTTGCATAATATTTCTAGGGAGAAGCATCCATTAATAAACCTTTTAAAAATTAATTTTAATGCGACTTGTAACTGTCTCTGAGTTTTGAGAACCTTGGTCACTGCAGGAGGCTGACTGAAACCACTCTCGTCTGACAGAGCATACTATTATACCTTGTGTGTCATCAATTAATTAAACTTGCCAACAGCATCCAGGAACAGCCTCAATAAGAGTTTCTTATTAAAGAGACCACTCATGTAGAATTAAATCCATTTGGGTCTACAGTGCATTGCCAAGCCAACTATTTTTGGGGTTAAAAATATATAAAAATTCTAGTTTATGGCTTCTATCTTAAGTGCTTTTCAAACATCTTCAGATATTTATCAGTACTTTAGGCTTTTTCCTGATTCAGTACTCCAAATTGATTTAGCATAATCAAGTTAAACTGTTCTTAGTTAATAGGTAAGGAGGCAAGGAAATAGTATCAGGGAGGCAAGGAAAATTCCCAAGGTCATAGCAAATAACTTATATTCGAACTACTACTGCTTTTGACTATGAGTTTCCGATTGCTTGATGGCTAATGGTATGCTTTTAAAAATAAAATATTCACTGTCATTGAAAATGTAATGCACTTGACATCAAGTTGCTTGGGGGCAGGTGAGTGTCACAGAAATCAAGCACCACAGAATGTCACCAGACAAGACCGAAGGTCACGCAGCTGAGTTGACCAGGCTCCTGTGGAGAGGTCCTGGAGAGTCAAGACAGCTGCCCACTCTGCCAGGGGCGATTCTCCCCGTGGGCCGGGCAGCTGCAGGCCACTGCGGCCAGCAGAGGGCACAGGCGCGGACGGCAGCCCTCCCTCTCCTGCCCCAGTGCTCGGGAACTTCCTCACCTTTCGAGTTAGCCTCCTCTTGATCTCCCTTTTCTCCTCTTGTTCCTCTTGTTCGTTCCGAGCTGAAAGAAACATTTAAGATGCTTTCAATTCTGTAGACAGTGTTGCACACAGGGGCATACTATGAGCCTTCGAGGCTCCGGGCCGAGCACATCACGGTTAGGAGAGGGGAAGAGAAACCTTATGCTTCCTCCCCTGGCCTTGGTTCTGCCTCAGGGGACACTTTCAAACTGGCGGTGAGCAGGCTGACCTGCCTATTTTGCTTCCTTTCTGTCACCTGGGGTTTCCGGTCTCCCGGCAGCATTGCTGGGTGAGAGGTGTAGCTTGTAAGACAAGGAGGGAGGTCCTAAAAGAGCAGGGTGCTGTCAGCAGTGAGGTGGGGCTCCCTTCTCTGGACAGCACAAGGGCCCCCCTCCACTCTGCCCCAGCCTCACAGTCCCTGCAGGGCTCATTGTGATGTGGCCCTCGGGTCGGTGCCCTGTGGGAGTAGAACCCAAGACCGGCCCGTAAGGGTGCCTGTCACCTGCGCAGAAACAAGAGGAGGAACTCAAAGGCCAGCCTGGCTGCACGAAGAGGAATTTCAAAACGCTCACCTTTCGCAAGCCCTGCTTCCATTAATTCTTTGAATCTTCCGAGAAGTCCACTGAGCATGTGTGTGGCCAGAGTGTGGGGCACAACTGCCTGCATTGGGACTTTTAAGGAGTGCCTTAGAGGAGCAGGCCCCGGAGCCTGCACGTTACCAGCTTAATATGTGGGTGACTTGCTCATCAGATGTTTACAGGACCGCAGCTAAGAGGGTCTGGGGAAGGGAGCAGAGGTTTGCAGGACAGAACCCGGGGGCTTATTTCTCCTTTCCAGCTAACGGAGTGACCTTGAACATCACTTCCTTCTGGGAAGCATGGCTCTAAGTATAATATTGTTTAAAAGCATGAGAGTCAAAGGTCTCTGCTTTTCACCTGCTGGATCTTGAAAAAATCACTAGTGTTTAATTGTATTTCAATAACTGAATTAATGTATCGTATCGTGCACACTTGCAATTCAGTCGTTTCAATATAGGGCAGATCTTTAACAGAGGGAAGCCCCTGTGCACAGAAGTGGGTCCCACCCTGCCCTCCTGTCAGCCCTGACGGCAGGCAGCAGCCACAGCCACTCCTCCCGCGGGAGGAACCGTGCCGTTCAGCGCAGAGCTCAGGGGCACGATCCCTGTGGGGATCAGGATGCTGTATGGGGGCAGCACCAGAAATGCCATGGCCTGCCGTGGGCCGAGGTCCCCGCGGTAGCCTGCCCCACAGCGCCCCCTAGCCACCCACACAAAAGCTCCTTCCTTTAGATGTAAAGATCTGATCTCCCTCTCAGAGTTCCTATAAAAATGCAAATTTCTTTTGGATAAAAACCCATGAAACCAGTTAGCCATTAACATCTTAGTATGCACTAACCTTACAGAGATAAATAAGTTGGGCGGCAGACAGCAAGACTCAGCAGAAGGGGAGAGCCCAGACAGCTGCATTTGCAGGTGGCAGGGAGGGAAAGGTCTAGTCTGGGTAGGGGGTGCCCGGGGCTGCTCGGGCACTTGGTTAAAATGTGCAGAGTATTAGGGCCACGAGGGGCTGAGAAACCACCAAGCCTCCCACTCCGAGTTTGTAAATGAGGATGGGAAAGCCCAGAGGATGAAGTGGCTGCTCACAGGCTACACGGCCAATTAGACAGCCAGCACCACTCTTTTCTCACCAGGGACACTGCCCTAGTGTCTGGCCCTCCTCCTTGTTACTGGTCACTGGCCTCAGGCTCTAGTCAGGGCTTCCTCACCCTACAGGCCCCTTTCCAAGCCTTGAGTGGCATTCTGTGACAGAGCACAGAGCTGTCATCGCCTATGTGCAACTCCTAGGTCCCTCTCAGGGGTGGGGCCCCAAGACCACCTATGGAATCTATACCTTTAGTTCAAAGCCATTTACAAACCCAGGGTAATGTTTTCTCAGGCCAGTGATACCAAGGCAACCCCACTAGGCAACTGGGGGGAGAGGCCAGGCCAGGCCCATGACGTCATCACACCTGCTGTCACCATCAGAGTGTGCTCATTGTGTGCTCAGGTGTGCACAGTGCCTCATTGGCTGCTGACAAAGCAAGCACTGACTGCAGGGCCGGCAGGGTGGGGCTGGATGCCAGACCCAGACCATGCTTCATTGAGTGCCTTGCCTAGCACCCCTGGAGAGATGGCTCCTCACATGATTTAAACTCAGAAAATAAGCTTTAGAGCGATTCGATGGAGGGTCCACTAAAAATTTCTTGCTTCACAATCAGATGGGGAAAAAAGAAAAGAAAACATGTTTAGGAAACAATGTTCCAGAATGAAGGGGAAAAATAAGAGCCAACAGGAAAAATGGGTTTATTTCCAACAAGTTTTGGAACTGTGAAATGATCAAGCTGTTTGAATCCGGTCAAGTGGTTCTTTAACATGCAGCTATTTGTTTTGTTTTGTTTTTTTAAAAATATATTTTATTGATTTTTTACAGAGGAAGAGAGAGGGATAGAGAGTTAGAAACATCGATGAGAGAGAAACATCGATCAGCTGCCTCTTGCACACTCCCTAATGGGGATGTGCCCGCAACCCAGGTACATGCCCTTGACCAGAATCGAACCTGGGACCCTTGAGTCCGCAGGCCGACGCTCTATCCACTGAGCCAAACCGGTTTCGGCAACATGCAGCTATTTGAACGAGAAGGACCTAGAAGGAAAACATGGACACACTCTTCTAAGCTGCCTGGATCTCCTGAATCTAAGCCTCCCCCAGGCTTACTCGCCATGAGCAACTGCCTCTAAGATGTATTTTTCTGGATGGCAATAAAAACCCAAGGCAAGGGGCGAGCCCACGATCTCCCAGGGGTCTGGGTTAGCGGGGGGGTAGGGGTGTGGGGGGGTGTGGGGGGGGGCGGTAGGAGGGTTGGGGAGTGTGAGCTGTGGGGTGTGAGCTATGCCTTCAGGAAGCCAGAGGTGAGCTGGGGCTTTGACACCACCTCTTTTCAAAACCCCCGCTTTTGCTGAGAAGAACTATTTTCTGAAACCTGAAGTTTTTAGCTTCTTTGGGTTTAGGAGTCAGTCAGAGGCCCCAATGTAGTCTGGCCCATGTATAGACGTTCCTTCAGAAGACAACAGATCCCTGTTAGGCCCGTGCGTGGGGGTGAAGTGGCAGAGGGAGGAGGAAGCACATTTACCTGATTTGTTATTTTAGGAATAAATAGAAGCTTTTCTGTTTTTCTTTCTCTCCAACGACGGAGAGTGTATAATAGATCAGGTGTCAGGTTGGGGCCAAAAGTGCTTTCTTGACCATGGAAATCATCTGAAAACATGATTTCCAGATGTTTACAGCATATTAAGCTTTCTGTTTACAGCATATTAAGCTTTCAAACCTTAGTGGGTGCCCCTTGTTAGAAATATATACATAAATTCCTAGAGACCTAGGAAGTCTGTGAAGTGCACTCTAGACTGAGAGAGGCCAGACCTAAATATAGCAGCCACTGAGGAGGGAAGCAGTGGCCCGAGGCACAGGTGGCAGGCAGGGTGCCAAGGGCAGTCACCCCGGTGAGAGCTCTGGAGGGACTGCCCCGGCCCCCAGCCCTCCCGGGGGAAATGAACAGCTCACCCTCAGTGAACTATCCCACGCCGACCAGGTCTGCTGACCAGGTCAAAGACCGCAGTGAGGAAGGGGAGAGACGTAAAACCAAGAACATTTCAGTCTGCTCTGAGTGGAAATACCCTCCCACGCAAACAGCTTTCACATGATTGGAGCGTGTGTGAGCGCGGGCGCACGTGCGCAGCTGAGCATTTCTATGAAATTCTAGTTCTCTTTTCTGGAGAGAAATTAGCAGGGGATGTGCGGGTAGGAAGACAGGGTAGTGAATTACACTAAGAATATTTGTTGGCCATCTTGCGAAACCTGTTTGTGAGAGTGGTAGCAATGGCTGAGTAGAATGTGAGCAGAGATTTTACTATTTAATTGTACCTGTGTCCATGAGATACTTGATTTCTTTTAATATTATATACAGATTATGTAATATTAAAATTATATATCCATACATTTTCAAGCACCAAGTGGATTCTCTGTACACAGTCAGATATCTCTGTGTCCTAAACCAAACAAGGGGCTGGTTTATTTTTTCTGTCCACAGCCACAGCAACAGTGAGTGAGTTTTTCTTGAATGAGGGCATTAGGCAGATACCCCAGCAGCCAGCTTGCGGGGTGGGGGCAATGAGAAATGAACACAAAGCATTTTTTTCTTGGAAATGCTTCCCTAGACTTTAAATTCATTGTTCAGAGGGAGGAGGGTTTGATCAACAGCAGCCAGATGCAACGGGAAGTCACATCTTCTAGTCCCAGGTTTCAAATGGCCATTTGCCTTATTTTTGCCTTCAATGTAGTATTTGCAGTTTGCAAGGCAATTCTGGTTTAAAGGTCACGCTAACTCACCTCACAATCCTTGGGTGACCAGTGCTCTCACAACACATTTTCAGCTTCTCTCTGACTTACAGCCCACCACAGGGAAGGGGTGTCTGGAGCTTCTAAGGAGCCACGTGGATTGGAACCTGCCCTCGGTGGGGAGCTGGCCTTGGCTGTCCTGACACGCAGGGATGGAGCCTCAGCCGCCACCTTCCCAACCGTTTCCACCCAGGCACAAGGGACAGACCTTGCGGCCGGCCACTAAATCATAACTAAAGCCACCACACAAACATCAGGGTTGCCACGGGCTTAGTCACTTACGTTTCAAAATGTTCCTCTGCTCCAACTCCTCTGCAGTAGGCCTCTGGCTTAGCCGCCTGCGGAAAAAGTCCAGGAAAAGTTTTTGGACCATATCATATCCTCCGTGGGTCATTAATCTCTCCCCTCGTAGGTACATGAGGCAGAGCCGGTGGCCCCAGTTCCTGTTCCATCCTGGGCTGTGAAGGACTGACTAGACCACAGACTCAGTTCCTCAATTTCAACCCCAGGACAGGCGCCCCACGTCACGGCACCAGCGGACCCTCCCCCTTCCTCCTGCAGGCCCCTCCCAGCCTGCTCCTCCAGTGCCTCAGGCGAGGGACTTCTCTCCACAGAAGTCCCTTTCTTTCCTTGTGGCCTCCACACTTGGGACCTTGGCCTCTGCCTTTCTCTCCAGCCCTGAGGCTAGAGCCTGCTTCCTGCCATGATTGTGCAGAGCTGTTAGAATGTAAAGAGGCCCATGGCCCCAGGGAGATGCAAGAAGCTTGTCTGTCTGCAAAGAACAATAGCTGCTCTTCTTCTCATCTCCACCCATCACTACAGGCCAATTAGGCCTGGAATGACAACTGAACAGGAACCCAAGCGACACTCCTATTGCCCGGCACATAATTTAACCATATCTAGTGGAACACACCAAGGCCATGAACCTGAGATGATGCAACAGCAGGGGGTGGGGACAGACAGTGGGCAGGCACCGCTAGTGACCGAGTAGAATTCACCAGAGAATGGGAAGGGCACCAAAGGGGAGGAACTACGTGCTTGTACGCCTGTGTGACGTTCCAGGAATGGCCAACACAAACCCAGTGGGCCTCGGCATTCTGAGGCATTCGTATTTTTGGAGCTCTTGGGAATTCTTTCACAACCCCTCCATTACCCAGCATTCTGCATCCCCCATTGGGATGAGGTGTGCGGGTAATCGTGGAAGGGGCTGGAGGCTTCTCGAAGTCTTCCTCTGGGACCTATGGGGTGGAAAGGAGCGCTCTCCTCGCAGTAGAGGTTCTGGTCCCTCCCCAAGTATCTGCAACTGGTGTCTAAAGTGCCAGATCTTCACACGTTAGGATCGGGACACTCAGATGTCAGTGCAAATATTTTAAATTCGATGCTATTGTCACTTGCAGTTCTCTCTATTGAGCTGGGCCAGAAAACAGTTGGCTCGTGATACCCCAATATCAACACCACATGCTACAGACAGCTAGGAGGGGGCTTCAGCGCCAGAGAAAGAACTTTTGGTCAGCATTCTGGAAACTGCTAGAAACTGTATTCCAAAGCATTTTAAGTTTACAGCTGCACGTTTGGAAATTCACAGTATCGGAGGTTCTAAACTTGGACTCAGCAGTCTTGAAGTCCTTTCTGAACTGGGTTCTCATCTGCAGTTGAGATCACACAACTGAGCAAACGTCAGGGGTCTGGAATGCAGCCACTGGAGAATGGTCTGGAACTTTTCCACTGAGAATGAGCTTCTGAGAGGCTCTCAATTTATCTTCCCTAAGAAGACTTGCTTCTTTTACAGGGATGCACAGCTACCTGGATGGGGCCATTTGGTAGCACCCAGGTGTTGAATGAAGCCAGGGTTCTGAGACAATGTTTTGAACAAGCCCTCCAGATTCAAGGTGGAGCTTGCTTCTTGGAAGTCAGGCTACTGTTTTGGAGTCTAGGCCAGAAGTGTCTGCAGAATTCACCCATTGGCTCGTGCCAAGCAGCCTATCCGTTCCATTTCAGACACGCTGCCTGCTTCTGTCTGGGTTTCATTTTTCTTATGGGTTATGTTTGGAGCGGACAAGACAACAGTGACTCAACTATAGCCAGAGAAAATTCTGTTATTAACCAGGCGGGCGTTTAGTCAAACACACATGATTTCTAATGAGGGCCTTTATGTTTTGTTTCTCTTGAAAGGGTCTGAGGACCTCCAGGCTAATCATAGCTGTAACATGTAGTTAAGTCCTCCTGAAGGGCATGTGCTATAATTAGCTATTTGACTTTGAAAATGAGATTCGGTAGGAAAGTGATATTTCGCCATTGTAATGACAAAGCTGTAAACAGCATAGGGGCTAAGAGGTCTGGGTTCTAGTTGTGGTCTGCTCTGAGCCTATTTTCCTTGGACAAAGCACTGGATCCTGCTGGGTCTGTGCTCTTTTTTTTCTGCAAATAATAAATAGTGATTTAATAAGCTAATGCTGATGTTATGCCTAAAATGTGCAGGCATGGTTCTAAGAACTGTATGTGTGCTAATTAATTTAATCTTCATAGCAGCCCTTTGAGGTAGTGTGGACTATCATTTCCATTGTACAAATGGGGAAACTGAGGCACAGAAAGTTGCGTACCTTGCCCCAGGTCACAGGGCTAGCACAAGACAGAACGAGGACTTAAATCCAGGCATTCTGTCTCTGTAGTCTCAATATTCTTAACCAGTGTATTAGCTTCCTATGGCTGCTGTAACAAGTTAGCACAAATTTAGTGGCTTAAAACAACACAAATTTATTATCTTACAGTTCTGGTGGTCAGAAGCCCAAAATGCTTTTCATGGGGCCAAAAGCAAGCGTTAACAGGAGTGTGAGCCTCTGGAAGAAGGGCAGAGTGTTCCCTGGCCTTTCTCAGCTTTGAGAGGCTTCCTGTACCCCCTGTGCCTGTTCCAAACCAGCAGAGCTGCTCCTGCAACCCTTCTCTGACTCTGGCCCTCCTGCCTACTCATTTAAGGACCCTTGTGATTACAATGGGCCCACCCAGGTTATACAGAGTAATCTCATCTCAAGAGCCTTAATCACAGCTGAAAAGTCCCTTTCGCCATCAAAGGTTACATGCTCATAGGTTTGGGGATTAGGACATGGACATCTTTTAGGGGGCCGATATTCTGTGTGCCACAACCATAATGACTTACTAGTCAGAAGCTGCAAACTGATCTCTGCTGGGCTGGGTTTGACTCTGCAAGTTCTCCTTAGCATGCTCAGATGCTAGAATTTTCCACCTGAATGCCTCTAGATTGGGCGATAGCCCAGTCCCCAGCACTTAGATATCATGTGTGAGTATAGCGACCTTTGTCCTAATTCTTTTCCTTTCCAATCATTCTGGCCCTTGGGCTCTGAGTTTGAGAGCCCTGGATGAGATCACCAAGTCATAAGAATTTTAACCTTTGTTTTCCTTCTTTCATCCACCAATCTACCCATTATCTACTAAGAGCCCCATTGAGGACGAGCACCCCACAGTTCTTAAGGAGCTGACAGCTAAGAGGAGCACAATAGTGATTAAAATTTTGCATGTTAAAACTGGGCCAACAATTTTCAGGAGCTGGACTATAATAATAAAATGATAAGGAAGTTGGAGATGATATAGACGTCCATGGAAGTTTAGAAGGCACTCTAGATTCTTGCAGCACCTCAAGTTGGCACTCCGGAGAGTTAGCCAGATTAGTACCTACATGGAAGTAGAGCTGGGCACACGGCAAAACTGTGAAGGAGATAATGTGGGAGTTCTGTCTTGACTCTACCTCCTGAACCCCCCTCTCTTCCCTGCCCCCCCTCCAAGTCCTTGGAATTAAGTCATCAGCTCTATCTCATTCCTGTCCAGATCTGTTCTTACAAACAAATGCTATCTACTCAGCCATATTCAAATGTAAATTCATTCTTTCATTTCACAAATTATTTGAGGGCCAGCTCTGGGCCAGGCTCTGTGTTAGGCACTGGGGTACAGAGATGAGCAAAAACGGATCGAGGCCCTGCCCTTCTGGAACTTAAAGACTGGAAGGGCTGGGGGAGACAGTCATTAACCACATACAGAACTATCTATAAGATGTAACTGTAGGAAGGGCTTCTATGGTGAGTCACCGGGGCAGCGATGCTGGGATCTCACCAAATTAGGGCTTTGGGAAAAGCTTCCCAGAGGAAGTGACACTGTGCCCAGATCTGAAGAATGGAGGACGCCGGGTTGCTGGAGTGGAGAGAGCACGGGGAAGAAGAATGGAGGGAAACGAAACAGGGGCCAGCCAAGTGGCCACACAGGTTCTTTTTCTTTTTTTTTTAATGTTTTTATTGATTTTTAAGGAGAGAGGAAGGGAGAGGGATAGAGAGATAAAAACATCGATGAGAGAGGAACATCATCGATCGGCTACCTCCTGCATGCCCCCCACTAGGGATTGAGCCCACAACTCGGGCATGCAAACCGGGCATGTGCCCTGACCAGGAATGGTACCAGTGACCTCCTGGTCCCTGGGTCAATGCTCAACCACTGAGTCACACCGGCCGGGCACCAAACAGGATCTTGATCTTTTTTTTTTTTAAATATATTTTTATTGATTTCAGAGAGGAAGGAAGAGGGCAAAATATCAATGATGAGAGAGAATCATTGATCAGCTGCCTCCTGCATGCCTGCCACTGGGGATCAAGCATGCAACCCGGTCATGTGCCCTTGACCTGAATTGAACCTGGGACCCTTCAGTCCACAGGCCGACGGTCTATCTGCTGAGCCAAACCAGCTAGGGCAGGATCTTGATCCTTATCGGAGGAGCAATGTGAAGCCATCAAAGAGTGTACATTTTAAGGTGGGTGAGGAGAGGAGTGAATGAACATTTCAGATTTATATGGCACCACATTGATCGTTATATGGAGAATGGATTGGGGGAGGCAAGAGGCAGTTTGAGTAGAGTCTGCCTCAGAAGGCTGCTTGCACACCTGGTAGAGGCTGATGAGCACGTTTTTAGGCAGACACGTTGACAGATTATGGAGACAACCTAAATGAACGGAGGGGGAAGAAGGAGGTACACAGGATACCTCCTAGGTCTCAACTTACACAGTAGGATGAATAGTGATGCCAGTCATTGAGATGGGGAACACTGGGAGGGAGCCAGCACATTCAGGGGAGAACTGAGAAAGGGTAGCAGAAAACTGTGAGTTGGAGTTGGGATCTGTTGAATCAGAAAGCTTTTGTGATATCAGAGTAGAGATGTCAAATAGGCAGCTGGATATTGAGATCAGTGGGCAGATGTTTGAGCCAGTGATAGAAATTTATGACAAGTCTGCAGGAGATGATATTTGAAGCCAGGAGTATGGAGAGAACATAGAATGACAAGTGAAGGGGGCTAAGGATTGTGAAGGAAAAGGGGCCACATGCTAACCTGACTAACTCAGGGAAGGTCTGCATGGTGGTCTTGCAAACTCAAGAGACCTAAAGTAGCCACAAAGGATGGTCTGAAATTAAAACCTTTTAATTAACAAGCAGTTTATATCCTTTCTGACACCAATCAGAAAGGATATATGCACCCCTATGTTCATAGCAGCACAATTCACCATAGCTAAGATTTGGAAACAGCCTAAATGCCCACCAGCAGATGAGTGGATTAGAAAACTATGGTACATCTACACAATGGAATACTACGCTGCCATAAAAAAAGAAGGAATTCTTACCATTTGCAGCAGCATGGATGGAACTGGAGAACATTATGTTAAGTGAAATAAGCCAGGCAATGAAAGAAAAATACTACATGATCTCACTTATTTATGGATAATAAAGAACATTATAACCTGATGAACAAAAAGATAGAGACAGAGGCAGTAAAGCATCGAACAGACTGTCAAATTACAGCGGGAAGGCTGGGGCGTGTTGGGGAGGGGGGGAAAGAGATCAACTGAAGGACTTGTATGCATGCATATAAGCACAACCAATGGACACAAGACACTGCGGGTGGTGGGATGAGGGCATGCGACAGGGGGTAGAGGAGGCTGGGGGAAGGTCAATGGGGAAAAAAAGGAGATATGTGTACTACTATGTGTAATATTTTAAACAAAATAAAATTTTTTTAAAAAGCAGTTTTTAGTGGGTAGTCATGTCCTAGTCCAGTATCTTCTCTGACAAAGATCAACTTTACTGGGCCTATTGTCCTTTTGCATCTAAGATAAAATATCTATGGAATGTCAGGGTAACATGTAACTTCCCTTTTTCTGGATCCCTCCAGGCATAACAAATGGAACAAGGGCAGCCGCAGACCATAAATTCCTTCATGGTTAGTTGTCTGGTTAATTGCTGACTGTTAACTATCCTATGCCCACCTATGTAAAAGAGGTATGTGTCTATCATATTACTTTTTATCCAATCCCAGAGCTTTCCCTGCTTTGCTTTCTCCTACCTGCCTAATCTATCACCAGTGGATTTCATGTAACCCATTTATGTCTCTTTCTTTGATTGTATAAAACAAGGTGAAAAACCACCATTCTCCAGAGCATTATCCCAATACACTGAGATTCTGCTTCCCAGCAATTGTCAACAGTCTGGCTCAAATGAACTCACAAAAATTACTTACAGGTTTAAATGTTTCTTATGTTAACAGGATGGAGCCTTATAGAATTCCAATAGTTAATGCTAAGACTACGGAAGACAAACCTGCCAGGAAGTTAGAGGAAAGGCTGTGCATGGAGGCAGATAAAAATTAGATTGTCCCACCAGGAAGACTGTCCCCTCTTTAAGGAAGCAAATCGATGGGTGTGGCCAACAGAGTGCCGAGTCTGCATGCTGCTCAAAGGTTGCATGAAGCCTGAAAAAATGCCCAGTGGGTTTAGCACCAGGTAGGTGATTAGCAACCTCACCTGGAGCTCTTTCAGGGGCTGGTGGGATGGAAACCAGGCTGCAGGGGGTTAAGAACAGAGGTGAGAGAAAGGACCTAACAAGTATGGAGGACTCTTCCATGGAGCCTGACTTTGAAGGGGACCAGAGAATTGGAATTGAAGGAGGCTGTAGAGAGGTTTATATTTTTTCATGGGAGAAAACTGAACACATTTAATGAGAAGAATCCAGATTTAGTGGTGGCGGCGGCGGTGGCGGTGGTGGTGGTGGTGGTGGTGAGAAACTAAATATATACAGAGGGAGAAGTCTCAACTGATAGTGCAGGTGCCCTGAGAAGGCAGAGGGCGTTGGGACCCAAGGGACAGAGAAGGTCTTACCTTTCACGTGGAGGGCGGACAGCCCTTCATGTGACAGGAGGAAGTAGGGTAAAGGGTGTTGTATGAAGGTTTGTATACTTGGGTATTGAATTAAGAAAGGAGTTCTTAGTTGATGGCTCCTTCTTACTCTTTCAAGTTGGAGTATAATAAAGATGACTTATGTTACTTGAATATATTACCTTTCCTTGAGGGATGTGTCTTTGAACAGAGACAAATTCACAGGCCAGAGGGAGAAAGCTCTAGGTTCAGAATTCTAATCATCAGAATTTTAGGGGAACGCCCAGGGCTGCCTGCCACCAAGTAGAGCAGTCATTACTGGGTTCCTTGTAAGATCTACCTGGTGCAGAAGTATTGGTTAATAGAAAGCTAAATAACAGCACAATTGCTATGTTAACAAAGTGATAGCTTTATAATTCCAAGGAGCCCAAAACTCCAAGAATAAAAGTAGAGATGCCTGCTGAATGCTCTGTCTCTCTTACCCCCAACTTGCTAATAGATTTAAGTAATTGTATCTGATTTAGGCTAATATTAAATAAAAAAGTTTTCCTGACTATATATTTAGACATGACCATTTGTAAGCTAGGTGGCAAGGGAAACCTTTTTGGGAATTAAACATTTATATGAAATGAATCCAACACATTTGCCCTGGACAGCATGGCTTAGTGGTCAGAGCATTGGCCTGCACACTGGAGGGTTGTGGGTTTGATTCCTGCTTGTGAGGGGAAGAGGCAACCAATCCATGGGTCTCTCTCACATCGATATTTCTCTCCTTTCTTCTCTCTTCTCTCTCTCTCCCCTCCTCTTTCCTCCCTCCCCTCTCCCCCTCCTTTCCACTCTCTCTCTAAAAATCAATGGAAAAAATATTCTCACTCCTTGGGTGAAGATTTAAAAAAATTTAAAAAAATGAATCCAACACATTCATATGAAACAAATCCAAAAGTAAACATTTAATGTACTTTCAAGTGATCTATTTTAATAACTTTGTTATTACCTGGTTTATAAGATACCTCTTAGTAGCAAAATTGTTTCCATGGCTCAAATGATTTCTTCTCTACTGTAGACCACAGTTAAATGAGTTCTATTTACTGTGAACTGAAAAATCACTGAATTTCCATTTCAATGCCACATGCCATCAATCGCCACATATGAGACTTCTATTTTATTTCAACTTTGAGAATAGATCGATCAGACTTAACAACTATTATCACACCAGTAACCACAAACAAGCAAACAAACAAACAGCACTTCACTTTGGCCTTGGGAAATGGAGAATGCTAGAGAATATAGTGGCAAGATGCTTTAAATATATGCAAAGCTGGGGAGCGCTGTCTTTGTGCATCACAGCATCTCCCCAAGAAGTGACAAAACCCATGCCCTTTTTGCTGGCCCGACTCTTGGGGGCCCACAAGGATTCGTTCACCTGTGTGTGCTAATGAGCCTTCTACAGGCTTTAGAACAAGGTCACAGCTTTCATTAGCCTTTACAGCTGCTTATTGTTTTGAGAGCCCTGATTTTAAAGTTTGGATCTCTGAAGCTGTATCTCATTTCAGGAAAAATAAAAGCGGAATTAACTTAGGTTTTCTCCATCTCAGCTCCAGAGGGAGATCATGCCTTTTCAGACAGATGGAAAAAGAAGATACAAAGGTATCTCATGGACAATGATAGAAAACAAGGTCTTGTCTCCTAAGACAGGAGGAGACAGGTTTTCCACAGATGCCCTCCGTGGGAAATGCAAGTGGACATGGGTGTGGGGAGAAGCACTGAATTTTCTCCCCTCCACCTCCTTCAGAACTTTCCTGAGAACCTGTCTGTTCCATGAGAACTGGGGATTTCTGTGTTTTGTTTTGTTTTCAAGATATGTTTTTATTGATTTTAGAGAGAGGAAGGGAAAGTGGGGGGAGAGATAGAAACATCAATGATGAGAGAGAATCACTGATCAACTGCCTCCTGCACACCTCCTACTGGGGATCAAGACCACAACCTGGGCATGTTCCCTGACCAGAATTGAACCATGACCTCCTGGTTCATGGGTTGATGCTCAATCACTGAGCCACACCAGCCAGGTAGAACTGGATTATTTCTGTCTGGCCTTGATCATCACTACATCACCACTTCCTACAGGGCCATGGAGAACATAATCTCATTTGGCAATTACACATGCTCCTTGGATGATCTCAGCAACAAGCATGACTTCAGGTAGCATCCAGATGCCAGTGATTGCAAAATCTGTACCTCCAGTTGTATTTCTGAGTTCCAGACCATCTTTCCAGCTGCCGCCTTTTACTCCTACAGGCTGTCAGACTTAAAGGGTTCCAAATGAAAGAATCCATTTTCTTTTCTCTCCTGTCCAGATAGTTCTGGATCCCACCCCCAGTGAGCTGCCCAGACCAGGACACTGGGCATCATCATCATCTGTACTTCCCTCCTTGACAGCCAATTAATCAAGTCCAGACCATTTCTCTCATTCTGTCCCATCACCTGGGAGAGCAGGCCACCGGCATCTTTCCTGGTTGCTGTCAGCCTGTCCCACTCCGGTCCTCTTTCAGCCCAGAGAGAATAATCTTTCTAAGAGGCAAGTTTGATCACACACACTCTGCTTGAAAACTGTGCGTGCCTTCCCAGTGCCTGTAGGAGGGAGTCAAAACACTCAATGTCCTGTAAGAGTCTTCATGATCGGGACGCTTGCCAAGAATCTTCCCCATCCTGTCCTTCAGACATAAAGGTCCATTCTTGCTTCATTCCAGATTTGCACGCTCTTCCTTATATCTAAACATTCTTTCCATTCCCCTTTGTCTGGTTAACTGATGATAATCCCCAGTGCAGCTTAAACCTTGCACATCATTTCCTCTGTAACCAAGCTTTTGGTTAAGGTGCCTCTACAGCATGTGCTAGTAGTCCTGCACCCCTTATCCTGGAGCTGCTTATACTTCCCCTACTGTCCACCTCATGCCCTGGACCCTGGGGCTGAAGCTCCGTAAGGTGGGACCATGCCTACTCCACTCAGCACCAGGGTCACTTCCTGGGCATATAACTTGGGCACTTGCACAGGGACCTCTGCTTAGAAGGGCCCTACGCTTGGGGTTTAACGCTCTGCTGTCATTTTGGAAATTTCCATAGTTTTTGAACCAGAAACCCCTCATTTGCTCACCGTGGCATCTGTAGAGCCTAGCACTGAGTCTGGTAACTGGAGATATTTAACGTTTATGAAGTTATTAAATGAATGCTGCCCGTGACTATCCCTTGTCTTTAATCTTTCCCTCTTTCTAACTCTTTCCCTAGGGCAAACACGTGTGTTCTCATTTGACAAACAATGAGAACAAAACAACACCATCCCCCTAACCCTACCTCCTCCTCCAGTGAACTCCATCTCCTGCCTGCTCCTGGCTGCCAGGCCTCTCAAAAGACCCATTGCAATGTGGCTTCTGTAGCCACTCTACCACACTGGTTCTCAACTGGGGACGATGTTGCCACCCCCCACCCTGAGGTACGTTTGGCAACATCTGGAGACATATTGGGTTGTCATCATTGTGGAGGATGCTACTGGCAGGCAGTGGGTTAGAGGCCACTGATGCTGCCCAGTATCGCAGGATGCACAGAACAGCCCCTACAACAAAGAATGGCCTGGTCCAGGGCTTCAGCAGTGCTGAGGGGGAGAAACCTTGCTCTCCTGAACCAGTTCTTGTTAAGGTCATTGATGAGTTAACTGCCAAATCCTGTGGCCTCTGCGGGGACCCCCATTTTACTTGGCCTTTATCATGACACCTTTGAATAATAGCTACTTCTTCAACCTTTTTCTTCCCAAGGTTTTCAGAGGCCTCCCATCCTCTTTTCCCACCTCTTTATTTCCTGCTCCTCAGGTTTCACGGATAATGGGAGCCCCAGAGGTGCCCTCATTCAGGATGACTCAAGGGTCAGGCTCTGTATCCATGCCAGGGACCAGGGTGAGTCCCCTACAGGTGTGGCCCCCAGACAGACCGGCGCTCCTCTCTGAGCCTCGGCCTTTCCACCTCTGCGCAGTGGACAAGGGAATTGATGGCCAGTCTCTCAGACTCCCTAAAACTTTGGTGCCAAGAACGGGCAGAGGAGGAGGGTGGGGGAAGGGAAGGCCATAGCTAGATTGTTTCATTTCTCTGCTAACAGCCTTCAGTGGCTTGATATGGCACCAAGTCAAGTTTAAACGGCCTCCTTACCATGCCCGGAAGCGCTGTGTAACATGCTTTATTCACCTTCACTTTTTTATTCACCTTGAGATAAAGATAACCCTGTCACACACACCCGTGCATTAGGGAAGCTGCCATGCCCGCTTTTGGTTCTACCAGACAGACCAGCAGCTCGCCTGCTGTGTTCCCACCTTGATCGTGGCCTCATCCATCATGCTGATAATACACATTTACACGAAGATCTCCACCAGACTTCGAGTGCCCCGAAGGCAAAATGATGCCTTATTTATCTCTGTGTTTACAGACGTAACATAGCACCCGGCACCAGGAAGGGCTCGAGAGAAGTTTGATAGTTAAATAACTGAATATTCTTTAACCCAAGAGTTGTGCCCCTGGGTATGACCAGAACCCAGGGCATGAAGGTGTCCCTGCCCCCAAAGAGGTTCCTCTGGGCAGGCTGAAGAGCAGCTTTGCTTTTATACCTCAGTTACTATGCCCTTCCACCTCTTCTCTCTGTAAACCAGGGAGCACAACTCTTAAAACTGTTGCTCCATACCCAGCTCCTTCCAGGTATTGTGGTAGGCAACTAGACAGACATGAGCAGAGCAAGGACGATGGGCCAGGTACAGAAGGTCACAAGGGTGGAAAGCCCCAGGTGCCGGGAGTGAGGGGGGGGACCTCATCCTCAGGGTGGCCTTTCCTCCCCAAGCATATTGCTGGTCATAAGGTTTGGACGCCCTGACCTTTTCACCCTAGAGATAACATCTAGGCCTCAGTTGTATTTCAGCTCCAGGCCCAGATAAGTAACAAAACCAGCCACAGCTGATCTCAGGACCAGCTGCATTGAATAATGACCCCCTGGCCTGGTGCTAGTCAATCAGTGGAGACCACAACCCAGAAAGGACACACCTGGAAAACTGCTGAATATTCTATTAAGATCTTCCCCTGGGACCTCCCCTAAAATCTCTACCCTTAAAACCCTTAGGACTGAGTACCCAGAACACTCTCCATCCCGGAGCATGCCCCGCCTGCTCCCGGCCCCAGGAACATTACCATTAGCTTCCTCACTTCCACCTCCAAGGGCCCTTCCGTTACACCTTCAACTTGTTTCCTAAGCCCATCTCTTGTAGAAATTACTTCTTCCACCTCTGTGATTTCACAAACGTTCTCTTACAGTTTGGGCCTTGGCTTTGAATACTTTCCTTCAATACTGGTTTGGTTTTGACCCCACCAGTCAGACACCTGGTGCTGTTCCCGCTGCCCACAACAGCACTTCAGTCAGTAATGTTCAATTCCTTCCCTCATCATTCTCCTCGAGCTGCTAACACAGAGCCTGGCTATAGCCTAGGAAAGAGCTCAGCGGGGACATGAATTGGGATCCAGAGCCCTGCCTCCTAGCCTGCCTCCACCATTAACCAGAAGGTCGCTTGGGTACATTACCTGGCTTTCCCTCTCTGCACCCGACTGTCAGCATGTGACAAATGGCCATAACAGTGCCTAGGGGTGCTGAGAGGACTGACTGAGAACGAGATGTGGAAGGCCCCTTTAAAAATAAATATAAAGCATGAAATATTACTGTTAGTAACTTGAGAAAAGTCTCTACCCTCAAGAGAGAAGTGCTTTTGGATTTAATTCTTGGAGGCCATGGCCCCAGTGTAAGGCCCCCATGGTATTATAAAATAATAGAATTATAATAAGGCATAATAAGGTATGAGATAAGGTATCATAAGGTAATAACCAGGGAAAACATTGAAGTAATATTGAAATCAGTTTGGGACTGAGTGTTGCTAGGCATCAAAACCATTAAAAAGACTCAACAGTATGAAAACTGAGAGCCTGCATAGTGAATATGTTCAGTGTTGTTAGGTTTATGAGACATAAATCCAATAGTAGCAACCAGGAAGATCACACTTTGAAGAGTATCTGAGTTGTTACAGTATAAATTAAGATTGTTACTGAAGTTAAACAAAGAACATATTTCAATAAGGCCATCTTTACATGAAGAATCAATCAAAACAAATGTGAAAACAATGTGATGTCAAAAGATATGGAATGTGGGAATTAAGAAAATGTCCACTATTCTAGGTACTACTTTAAAGAGTCCAAGGCAATTTGATCACCTTTAGCTTAATCTGCATGAGTCTGTCCATCCATCCATCCATCCATCCATCCATCCATCCATCCATCCATCCATCTGTCCATCCATCCATCTGTACATACATCTATGTATACATCTGTCCATCTATCTCTCTGTGCATGCATGCATGTCTACATCTATCCATGTACCCATCAATCCATCCATGTGTGAGTCCATCTATCATCCATCTATTACATACTAGACTTTGGTCTGGGCCTTCAGAACTAAGTATAAGAACTAATAATACCACCCTTGCCGGTGTGTCTAGTTGGTTGGAGCGTTATCCCGTGTACCAAAAGGTGGCAGATTCAATTTCCAATCAGGACATATACCCAGATTTTGTGTCTGATCCCTGGTTGTGAGGTGTGTGGTAGGCATTCAATCAATGTTTCTCTCTCTCTCTTCCTCCCTGTAGAATCAATTAAAAAAAACCCACCACTAATAATATTAGCAAGAATGACTGCATATAGATGATATAATAAAGTTCTGCCACCAAATATAGAGTGTTTTATATTTTGCCATTAGCCTCTAACTAAACATGAACACTAAAATTTAGCTTTTCTTTTCTTTTCCTTCCTCCCTCCCCCTTCTCCCTTCCCTCCCTCCTTCCCTTCCTCCCTCTTTCTTTCTTCCTCTCCTTCCTTTCTTTCCTTCTTTCTTTCTTTCTTTCTTTCTTTCTTTCTTTCTTTCTTTCTTTCTTTCTTTCTTTCTTTCTCCTTCCTTCCTTCCTTCCTTCCTTCCTTCCTTCCTTCCTTCCTTCCTTTCTTCCTTCCTTCCTTCCTTCCTTTCACCTTCCAATAGATAGCTCTACTGAGCTTCTATTGTAAAAGTTTACATTTTCCTTAGGAGCACAAAGCATTTGTTAATAACCTTCTATTAGCCTTCAACAAGTTTAATACGATCTGGTAAGAGGTCAAGGCCAAAGACTGAAACTGTGTCAGAACCAGTGCATTAGTACTGTCCTAATTCCATGCTTCATTAGTCTGGTGGGAACAAACACCATCCTTCAGTTATAGCTTCACACTTATCCTTGGTCCTCCCCCTGTAGCATTTTGTCTGTTTTCCTAATCTCTGTCATTTCCATGGTTTCTGAGTGAGTGTTCTCGACCCTGTAGCATATCAGGATAACCTGTATTACCTTTGAAAATACCACTGGCTGGGCCACACTCTTAACCAATTACATCAGACTATAATAGGGCAGAGCTCAGTTACTGGCACACATTTTTACAGCTTCCCAGGTAATCTGAATTGCATTCAGGACTGTGAGGCACTCCTTTAATTCAGTGCTTCACTGTGGTCCCTGGACCAGCAGCATCGCACCTCTGGAAACTCATTAACTATCCAAATTCTTGGACTCCAGACCTATGGAATCAGAAACTCTGGGAGTGAAGCTATCTGTGTTTGTTTGTTTGTTTGTTTTGTTTTTTAAATATATTTTTTAATTGATTTTTAGAGAGAGGGGAAGGGAGAGGGAGAGAGACAGAAACATCAACATAGATTGGGTGCCTCCAGCATGCCCCCTACTGGGGATCGAGCCAGAAACTGGGGCATGTGCCCTGACTGGAATCAAACCATGACCTACTGGTTCATAGGTTGACACTCAACCACTGAGCCATACCGGCTGGGCTGTCTGTGTTGTTTTAACACAGGGGACACCACACAGGAACCTCCAGGAGATTTGCATGCACATTAAAGTGTGGGAACAAGGACTCTGGATGGTATTACAGAAAGGTGGAGGAGGCTGCTTCCATGGCTGGGTGGGCTATAGCAGAGGCAATGGGTAAGCTTATAGAGCATGTGAGGTTTTGAAGATATTCTGTATATCCTGAAAGGGGTTCAGTCATTAACTTCACTGAAGTTAGGAGAGAAATGAAGCAGGCAAGATATTGGTCTTCCACACAAGAGGAAGACTTGAGATTTATTTTCTATCTTATGGAAATAAAAAGATCTGGAAGGAGCTAGCAGCTATAATTTAGACAAATAGGTATAACATTTATTTAGTATTTATTTTGCTTCAGTGTGATTCAAGATATATCTATTGAATATTTTCCAGATAAGGTGCCAGGTAGGTGGGAATTAAAAAGATGAATATGATATATGTAATAAAAACTTGTGGAGTTAGAGATGCGTTAGCCTACTGGCCTTGGGGAGCTAACAGGTAGGTCTTTCTTGGTTCAGAACTTATCTCCTTTCTTAACCATTGCATCTGAGACTCTCCCACATATCTTTTTTTTTTTTTAAGATTTTTATTGATTTCAGAGAGGAAAGGAGAGGGAAGAGAGAAAGAAACATCAATGATGAGACAGAATCATTGATTGGCTGCCCCTGCATGCCCCACTCCGGGATCTCAAGCCCACAACTCAGCATGTGCCCTGACTGGGAATTGAACCATGAACTCCTGGTTTATAGGTCGACACTCAACCACGGAGGCATGCCAGCTGGGTTCCCACATATCTATAACTTCTTTATGTAGAAAGAGAGACCCAGTCTATTGCTTTCTTGGTTCTAGTGGAAGATGTAATTAATAGTAATCTACATGAGTCACACTGAGAAACAGATTCCTATCACTTGTCAACTCCGGTTGGAGTTGCTTCTTTAGCCTGTCCACATCTTTGTAATTAGTCCTATTGTGAATAACTTCTCCTGAAGTTATCATGATAAGTGAACCCTGTTTCCTTGATGGATGGGAAGATCATAGTGGGGAAAGTCTTTGATGAAGCTTTTGATGAAGCTATTCAGATTTGAGACACTGAGGAAAACCAGGGGAGAAGGAGACACTTGTTTTAATAGTCACTTAAACATATCAAGCTTGCTGATCAAGAGTGACAGATGACATTCTAATTAGATTATCTTTGTTCCTTTTCTCTTTAGAGGTAGAGGATCAAACTGGGTACCAGGTGCCAACCAAGAAGAGTAAGTCAAGAAAAATATTCAGATGACTTACATACAATATTCTGTGTCACACAAACATATCATCTCCAATCTTGGAAAATTATTCCAATTATTTCTGGGAGTCCCCACTTGATTTTTAACATGTTGCCAAAACAAGCCCTGCTGTTATCAAGTGTCACTGGCCATTTCCCCCCTTGTATGCATTGGCCCCTTCAGTGAGGTCTCCTGCCTTCGCTGCTGGAAAAGCCATGTGAGGATACTGGTCACCTTACCGCTAAGTGATGCTTGCTCCACATGAGGGCACAGATGTCCATGTCAGTGAGGCTGACCTCCCACAAGCAAGCAGCCCTTTGGTGGACCCAGGACATGCTCAGCAAACATGCCCACAGCTGTCTGAATCTCAGCGAAAGATCTAATTCAGGCTCATGCAGGAACTTCTGGTATACGTGGGCATCCAGATCGTTTTTCTTAACTTGAGCCTTACCTAGGTATCCCTGTATGTACTGTGTGTGCTACTTCTTTAAAGAATACTGCTTCTGATGAACACAGGTCTCAGGGCAAGGACAGTGATTCAAATGAAGGGAGAGCACTCTGGGGTCACTGCTGAGTGGAGGACAATATCATGGTTATGTGGGTGTGCACAGCTCAGACAACACCAAGATGTGATAGACGATATATTTAATTTATTCATCCACTCATTCATTCACAAAATACGGTGGTTCCAGATTTCCCCGATGCCTCTGCTTTGTGGGTTCTCCATAAACAACATATTCGGCCCTTGATTACTTGCAAAGGAAGGCAAGGGATGGGAAGTAGGAAGTAGGGCCCTGGATGTCCCCTCTCCTTCCTGCCCTGACACCCTGACACCTCCAGGAGCCTCAGAGTGTGGTGCAGCCCATTCCTTTTTTACATTCACTCCCAAAGGGCCAGTCTCGCCCTGGGGCGCTTCCCAAGGAGGGTGAGAGGGTGGAAGCTGAGGCAGAGCGCCCGGGCAGCGGGCAGGCATCCCTCGCCTCCTTTGCCCTGCAGTCAACAGGCGTACAGCTCTTTTCTCCGCTGCTTCCCAAGGCTTCTACTGCTCTCCTACTTCTGGGGTAAAAAATCACAACTCACATGCAGATGAGACCCCAAGCTGTTTAGAAACCTGGAAACACAAAAACCCCAGAGTCTCAGATGCATGAGTGGAGGGTTTTGGTCAAATTCTTTTGCAAAGCTTTCTGTAGTTCTCCTTTATCAAACGCCTCATGTCCCCTACTGCCTCCTGATCCATCACTCTACAATTTTAAATACAACGCTTCGTTTTTATTTATTTTTTATTTATTTTTTAAAAAATATATTTTATTTATTTATTTATTATTATTATTTTTAAATATATTTTATTGATTTTTTTACAGAGAGGAAGGGAAAGAGAGAGAAAGTTAGAAACATCAATGAGAGAGAACCATTCATCAGCTGCCTCCTGCACACTCCCCATTGGGGATGTGCCCGCAATCAAGGTACATGCCCTTGACCGGAATCGAACCTGGGACCCTTGAGTCCGCAGGTCGCCGCTCTATCCACTGAGCCGAACTGGTTAGGGCAACGCTTCGTTTTTAAACCAGCAGCCCTAGGGCCCAAAGGAGTGGTATAGGGTAGTTATTCTCATTAAACCCGATGTGCTTTCCCACGCCTGGCAATCCTTCAGAACTACGTTTTTCTCTATATGTGGCGTGACAAAAAGAAAAGACTCCCCCACGCAGACCTTTTGGGGGAGGTTCCAGCAGCATGATGGATTTGGGGAATGTCTCACCAATCTGGATTTGCATTCTTTGAAACTCTTTGCTAATTCTAAAAAGGTCAGGAAACACGGAGTTCTGAAAACGGGATGGGTTTGTTTGTCCAGGAAAGGACCTGCTCACATGGGAAAGGGAAAGAGGAGCAAGGACGGAAACGGCGACTGACACGGCCTTCAAACAGACTTTACGCTGATTTTATAGGACTCCTCACTCATTTCTTGGCCTTACCCATCCAACACATTGGGAGATCCCCTGCGAGAAGACACTGTCTCCCCTCAAATATGTTCCCCAAAAAGAACCGTGAATTTATAGCACAAATCTAACTGAGGATTGTTAGCTCCCAGCCTGGTGAATATTAGTCCATATAGTTTTCTTAAATTTCCTCACATTCTTGTCACAAAAGATACACAGCGCACTCATTCATATCTCTCTCTCTCTCTCTCACACACACACACACACACACACACACACACACACACCCTCTCCTGCATGTGCAATGTGATGGGTGCGGCCAGAGGGAGATCAGAGACTACAGACACTCTGGCCAACACGGAACACCCCACAGGAGGAGCGGGGGACAGCCTGGGCAGAATCCATTAGCAGCCCTGGGCTGAGACTGGAACACCCCTCACAGGAAGCACCAGGGCAACCAAGCCTGAGGTGTCAGATGAACACCCAGCGCCGTCCTGAGGGAAAGGGCTGACTGCACAGCAGCCCCCTCAGGATCAGGAGCCGCCTCCTCCTCCCAGGAGCGCCTGAGGCTGGCCTCCCCGCTCCGCACAGCTTTCCCAAGAGGTCACTGTGAGGCTGAGCTTGTCTGCAAGCAGAACCGTCACACAGCAGACGGGACTCTCGGCCCCTCGGGGCCCTGAAAGCCACCTTCTCAGCCAGGCCGGTGCTCCCGGGATAAGCCAGGGCCAGAGCTAGGGACGGCCACCACAGCAAAGCACAGGACCCTGCTCGCGCTCTCTCCTCTATGAGATGACAGACACTGCTGACACTGGGAGTGTGGGTATAAAATACATGCTTTTCTTCATGCAGTAAGTGTTGTGTGGAGGCTTTGTCAGCTCTCGTCACCACAGTCTGACAGCTGTGTGACAGTCGGCTTAGGTGTCACCTGCACCCCCTGTCCTGAGGTCGAGCTTTGAGGTTAGGCCTGTCCTGTGTCCAAGGAGTCACATGCTAGCATTGGACTCTTGTCGCTGCGGTCCCTCTCTCTAGCCCACACCTTTTCCCCTGGGGCCTGGAGTGCAGCTTCTGCAGCCGAAACAAGAAGACATTCGTCACTGCTGTTGGTGTTTATGGCGTGTGGCCTTCCTTTCTCGAGGAAAAACCCACTGCGGAAACACGTTCCCTCTCTCATGTGCCCGCAGAGCCAGGCCCTTGGCGGCTGCCAACGGCTGAGCTGCACTGCCTGGGACGCCACCTGGTTGTCCCTGAAACAGCTTTCTAGCTCCTCGGGTAACAAGTCAGGTTTAAGACACGGCACTGTGTGCCTGGTACACATGGTAAAGCAACACGGTGCTTCCGATCTGGACTAATAAGTAAGTGCAATTGTTTTGATGATTAGGGAAATTAGCACACAAAAACCCTATTTATGTAGATAAACTTAATTTACCCCTCTAATGGAGATGCTTTAAGAGTATGCACTTCCTGAATGACTCCTCTGCCAGTCCTGTGAGCGCAAGGCCACCTTCTCCAACTGTCCCCGGTCCGAACCCTTGACTACACCATCTCTTCTTCAGAGGGTCCCACAGGAAGTACTGTAGGTTTGATGGCATATGGTCTCTGTCACAGCTAGTCTACTCCACCACTATACGGTGAAAGTAGCTACAGAAAACACAGAAATGAATCAGCTTGTCTGTGTTCCAATAAAGCTTTATTACACAGACAGGCAACAGGCTGGGTTTGGCTCTCAGCCTGTAGCTTGCCAGCTCCTGCTATAGAGTGTCACCAGTGCCAGAACACTGTCCTTGAAGTACCAACCATTGCAGTGGATCCACAGAACTGCCACAGTTTACTCAACGTGCATTATTTTGGTGCCTCAATGCACAACGAAAGCGGTGATTAATTAATCACATGCTGTGTAGTTGTTAACCCCATAAGCAGGATGGAATGTGCTGGGTCTTTCAACACATTAGGTAAAAAATATGAGCACTAGACAAAGGCCACAAAGAACAATGGTGACTGACAACAGGAATGCAAGTCTTTAATCATTGTACAGTCTGATTCACAGACTGTGGGTGGCAATAAAGGAAGGAAGGCTAACAGCTTATACTCTTCCTCTTCATCATCATCATGATGAATGAAACTTAGGGAAGCTGTCATGTCTCTCATGCATGGGCTTTTCTTACGAGTAGCTGGCACACTATTTTTTTTTTTTTAATTTAAATCTTTTTGGCGCATTATTTCGATAACTGCTAAGGATTTTTGTTTGTTTGTTTTTCATACCAACCCCTCCTATGCTGAGCGCTCATTCTCCACTCTGGCGTCTGGCCTTCTGTCCCTTGCTTATGCTTTGGCCACACGAGGACTCGTTTTGGTGGCTCTGCAGGGTTTTGCGGCAGCTGTGAGTTGCTTCACACGTGGCAGCTAGAAGCATGCTTCTCTTACTAGGATTTATTGCCTCATCTAGTAATTAGCCTTACAAGGATTTACTTAGGGCTCTGCTGTCAACTTCACATGAGGATGACTGACATACATTAAGGAGATCAGAATGTCTCCCTTGAATCAAGTTGGCATGTCCAATAGGAAGTTTGAAAACTTTCATATAAATGTTTGATGTTTAAGAAAATGTTTCATATATTTTTATATACCTCAGCATTCTGTTATTAATAAATTAGTAAACAGATATCCTGTAACATGTGATGTAAATTTAAGACAAATTTAAACTAGTTTCTTAGGTAGTCTAAACCTGACATTATACACTGAGTGGCCAGATTATTATCATCTCTGAATGCATAATAATCTGGCCACTCAGTGTATATCCTATATAATAAAAGGCTAATATGCAAATTTTCCCCTCAACCAGGAGTTTGACCAGCAAGCAGGCCGGCCAACCGCCCATGTCCCCTCCCCCTGGCCAGGCTGGCCAGACCCCACCCATGCACGAATTCATGCACCGGGTCTCTAATATATATATATACTGAGTAGCCAGATTATTATACATTCAGAGATCATAATAATCTGGCCACTCAGAGTATATAGGCTCTTTAAAAAAAGGCTTATTTTATTTTTGCTTAGACAATGTGATGTGAATTTACAGCTCCCTCGTGGGAGACACCCAGGCATATCCTGGTGGCACTATTTGTTGACCATGAGGTGAGAATCAGATTTCACAGGCTTTGGCCCCAATGGCTCTGTTGGTTAAGGACTGTGAGGAGAGGGGCAATGTGACAGGGAATCAAAATGGAGAGCCAGGCGGGGCAGGGGAGGTGTGCCAAGGATGGGCTGTACTGACAGGGCAAGCTCCAGGCAGAAGGCACCCATTCAACTTCCAGGAATACAAAGGCAGAGCCATGCCACTAACCAAGAGGATGTTGAGGGTGTTCCTTGTGGAGGACAGGGACTGGGCTTCTTGGGGTGAAATGTGCAGGAGGCAGATACTTTGGTTCAATCAAATTCGGGGAGGGCAGCTCCTGCATAGTATCATTCTAATATGCAGGAAGATGCAATTACCTGTCTTAGCATCTTTTAAGAGAGAGCTTGATAAGTTACAACATAAAGATGAGCAAAACAAGGGGAAATCGTAACAGTCAAAAGGAGGATTGGATTTCAGGTAGGCAAAATGCTTCAGCACACTGATTACTGTCAGCACCACTATTTATCTGTCTGCTTATTTTTTCCCAAAGGAACTGACAAGGCTGCTGTTAAAGAACTATTGTTTTAATGATTCAAGGGCACAGAACATAAAATTTTCATGATCGTACTTCTTAAAATAGAAGCGTATTCACTTATATTTCAAAGGAATTGCCTGAAAATCAGAGAGAAAAGCAATTTTCTAGGCTTTGTATCTCTGGATGATTTTTCCTGTTTAGTAGTCTAAAAATGACTACTTAGTTAGCATATATGCAATTTTTGTGGTCATTATAAAAATCTTTGCACTCTAACCAAGAAGAAGGAAAAGAACATAATGGAGATAAATAAAATGAATTACTCTTGTTTAGCATTTTGCATGAGATCTGAGATATTTTGCCAGTAAACAAAGATGAAAAACAACTGCATTGGAAATTTCTGTTACAAACCAGTTGTGCTATTTAAATATTCAGGATGGTGTGCAAGCTCTATATAGGAGCTGCAGAAAAATCACACATGAGTAAAAGCCAACTTTGGTGGGTGAGGGAGAAAGAGTACTGCAACCATGGAAATTATCCTGCTTAACGTCACCACTGAAATACGAACAAAGAAATCTTCTTAAGTATAAATGATTAGAGCGTCATTGATCTAAATCTGAATAACAGAACAGGGCAACTTCAAACTGAGGCTCCAGCTAAAGAATCTTCCAAAGCACCTACCTGCTCAGTTTTAGAAATTCCTAATGAAACTTTCTCAGCTGTCATGAACTATTAACTGTGAAGATGTGGAAACATCTCTTGCTTGGACATTTAATTTAAATGTCCTCCTAGCTAAGTGGCATGGAGGAGGAAACAGTGGCCATGAAAGAACCATGGGAGAAGTCAAGGTTTCCTTTCTCATAGGCCTTTTGAGTACGAAACATATTTCTTAAAGATTTAGTTCAAAACTTTTGCTTTAAGTCATTTGTTTTTCTCTCAGGTGTGAACTGAGAAAATCAACTAAGATATATGACTTGTTGTGCTTTCTACCTAATAACTGACCTGTTCTTCCAGAAGACGTGAGTACATCTCTCCTTTTCTTTTTTTTAAAAATATATTTTATTGATTTTTTACAGAGAGGAAGAGAGAGGGACAGAGAGCTAGAAACATCGATGAGAGAGAAACATCGACCAGCTGCCTCCTGCACACCCCCCACCGGGGATGTGCCCGCAACCAATGTACATGCCCCTGACTGGAATCGAACCTAGGACCTTCCAGTCCGCAGGCCGACGCTCTATCCACTGAGCCAAACCGGCTTCGGCCATCTCTCCTTTTCTTGAAGGATATTAATTTCTAGCACTGGCTGGGGGCAGGGGACACATTTTAAATCCTAGTATAGCTAGGTTACTTGGCTAGCAGCTTCACGCCTTTTGGCCTGTTTTCTTATCTATTAAATTAAAGGTGTTAGAGGCAATGATGGTGAGTATCCATTGAAGCTCTAAATACATTACATTTTCGGGTCCAGAGGATGCACTTGTGAAGTGGTTGAAGAGACTCACAAAAGTCTCCTTGAGATATAGGCACAAAGCCCATAGTGGGCCCAGGGGGGGGGGGGGGGGGGAGGGGGAAGGGGATGGGGAGGGGGGAGAGGGGAGAGGGGAGGAGGAATCTCTTAATAAGCCAGTTTGAAAGCATTAGACCAGATTTTGAGGTAGTATTCCATGCAACAACATTTCCTTTCAACCAAAGTTTGAAAAATATTTGGATCCTTCCTAGGATCGTTTAACTCCCAGGTAGTTCATTGCTCTCTGAGAAGTTCACAAATGGCTTTAAGAAATCCTTTCATGGCTAAAGTATGATGGAAATGAGGTGTCCTCATGACTGTTTGACCTAATGATCAAAAGATTGTAGGGAAGAAAATAATATATTGCAAGAAAGTGCTCTGAGAACTCGCAGTAATTGACATTAATGTATAGACTTAAGAGAGAATAAACTCTGAATCAAATGTTTAGATTATTTAATGTTCTACTTATTCAGAACCCAGTCCCACTTCCATGAATTTGGGAACATTAAAAAAAATACTTTTATTAATTTCAGACAGGAAGGGAGAGGAGGGAGAGAACGATAGAAACATCAATGAGAGAGAATCATTGATCAGCTGCCTCCTGCACGCTCCCTCCTGGGGATTGAGCCCACAACCGGGGCATGTGCCAAATCAGCTAGGGCCATGTGGGAACATTTTAAGGGGAAAAAAAAGTAGAAAGAAAAATAGTCTACAATAAATTCAAACCAACAAAAGAATGTGTGCCAAAGGGCCTACACTTTCCCAACAGAACTTGCCATTGGCATCCCAGACTTAACAATGAGTACACCTTGACTAATTAGTCTTTATTCTGTTAGAATGACTGTCAGCTACCTTCTAAATGGCACCTCGTACAGGGTTGTGCACACAGCAGATTATTAACCAATACATTCCAATAGAATCAATTTGTTGAAGCTGGAGTTCCATGATCTTCCTTAGTGACTGTTTCCCTGGAAAGCTAACCTTAAACTCATAGAAAATAAACTCATTCAGCTCAAGGCCCACCCTTCTCTTTGGGATCTCCCAGTTGTACTTCAGCTATTTTTTTCCTTTAAAGAGAAGCAAAGTTTATTTTAGGTCTCATTTTTCTCTCATTGGGATTGTTTTAATTTTCATGAGTTGCTTTATAAAACTGGACCCCAGGATCAATTCATTCATTGATGCAGATCATGGGCATGTAGTGTAGTGGCCCCAACACAGACCCCCCCTGACACTCCAGTGCTTCTCAGATTAACCATGAGTCTCTGCATTCCAATTGCCATGGCTGCCTCCTTCCTCCAGCCAGTTTATTTTTAAATTTTTATTTATTTATTTTTGACAAATAAAAATTATATTTAAGGTATAAAATATGTAAAATGTAGTTTTGATATATACATATATATATAGTGAAATTATTACTGCAATCAAACTAACATATCCATCACCTTCCATAGTTACATTGTGTGTGTGTGTGTGTTGTGTTGTGTGTGTGTGTGTGTGGTGAGAACACCTGAGATCTACTTTCTTTGCAAATTTTGAGCATGTAATACATTAGTGACTATAGTCACCGTACTGTACATTAGATCTCCAGAACTTGTTCATCTTACAACTCTAAGTTTGTACCCTTTGATCAATATCTTACCTTTGTCCCCCACTCCCCAGCCTCTGGTAATTACCATTCTACTTTATTACTATGAGTTTGACTTTTTTTTTTAAGGTTCTACATATAAGTGAGATCATGTGATATTTGTCTTTCTGTGTCTGGCTTATCTCATTTAGCATAATGTCCACCACGTTCATCCATGTTGTTGCAAATGGCAGGATTTCCTTCTGTTTTAAAGCTGAATAATATTCCATTGTATGTATATACCACAATTTCTGAAAAGTCTTTTAATCAAGTCTTTTTTATATGTGATGGTCCCTTTTGTGGGGAGCCATGACTGGGACAACCATCACACAAAGAAGACCCACGACAAATATGGGCTCAGTGGAGCTGTGGCTAAGACACTTTGCGCTCGTCAAATACAGTGCAACCTAGATATAACAGACTAATTCGGGTGAAGGGGTTGTCTGCTAAAGCTGTTATATAATGAAGTAGGTGTTCTGAATGCATATTTAAAAAAATCAACAAATTAGTTTTAACTTATGTAGACACGTTTGTGTAATTAAAAATATATGAAAAGCTTAATTTCACAGAAAAATTTTCTATGTGTTACTGTAATTTTAAATTTATACTGAAAAGATCTAGTAAATTTGTGCATTTACCAGTCACTGTGAATGAGCAAATGCACAGGCTGGGGCAGGGTGGACTCTTGGCCAGCACACATTCAAACTGCTGCAGAAAGTCACGCCACAGGACAAGAGAACCAACGACCTCACGAGATGTGGTGTGATCATGTGCTAATAATTCCCCAAACACTGTTTACAAGCGGTGGCTTTTGGATTTAAATATGTACACTATAGTTATAGATATGTAATATTTACTTATGTTGGTGAAATTACTACAGTGTTTTTTCCAACGTATGGCCTATTTGCTAAAATTCGTTAAAAATGACAGTGAATTAATACAAAAAAATCTGTTAATTTAATTAAAAGCAAATCTTGGTTAAAAGTATTTTAAAATTAACAGGGTGATAATTTTCACATATGATGTATAAACCGGAAATTTTGTCCGTTAAATGTGAAGTCTGTTAAATTGAGGTCCGCCAAGTCGAGGGTCCCTGCAGTTAGGTCATAAGCCTAGTTCTGGTTAATGGATTGTGAACAGGAGTGATGTGTGTGCCTCCTCCACTACCCCTTCCCTTGCTATGGAGATGTTGGAGCCATGTTTTCTAGAAGTTTCTAATGGCTACATGCTGGATAAAGACCATCTGACCCACCTAAGGATTTATCCCAGTGAAAAATAAACCCTGACTGCCTTAAGTCATTGGAATTTAGGATTTTCCGATTAGGGCAGCTAGCATTATTTATCCTGGCTAATCAGAGTCTAGTGTAATATGCACTCAAATTCTCAATGAGAATGAATAGTGTTCATTATTATCACAATTGGGAGAATTACTCATTTGTGTTCTTGATGACGTTGGGGGGAATGTCATCTGACAGATATGGAAACGAAGGCTTGACAGGAACCCAGTTAGTAAGTGATGGATGGGACTTTCAATCTACATCCAGTTTCATAGACCACTGCTCTCACAAACTTTAGTGTGCATTAGAATCACGCTTGTTAAAAAGGCAGATTTCTGCCCGGCCAGCGTGGCTCAGGGTTGAGTATCGACCTATGAACCAGGAGGTCACGGTTGGATTCCCGGTCAGGGGACATGCCCGGGTTGCAGGCTTGATTCCCCAGTGGGGGAGTGTGCAGGAGGCAGCTGATCAATGATTCTCTCTCATCATTGATGTTTCTTTCTCTCTCTTCTCTCCCTTCCTCTCTGAAATCAATTAAAAAAAAAAAAAAAAAAAAAAGGCAGATTTCTGGTCCCCTCCCTCAGAGGTTCTAATTCAGTCTGCTTGGGGCCTGAAAACATGCACTTTTAACCAACTCCCAAGTGATGCTGATGTCACTGACCTAGGGAGCACAGCATGGGAACCACTGTACTGGACCACTTTGCCTCTCACACTGCATCAGGCATGAGGCAGGGCCGTTAGTCCCAAACCTCAGTGTCAAGTGTTACAGCTCTTCCTACTTATCATGAACAGTGTTACTGAAATGGAACAAAAAGCCCACTGAAGTTCAAGGTGGGAGAAAATTTCCTATTCCCTCTTTCTTCCATGGCTTATCTCTCCCTTGAGCACATTTGCACACACGAGCCTGAGCCACCAATCTAGAACTCCATTATCCCACACGATCCTTACCTAACCAGGGGAACCTGGGGGGGAAATTCTGTTCAACACAAAAACTAAACAATCAAAACATTTTGCTCAGCATGTCTTCCTGCAGTAGGAAAGTCTTAGATTTAGAGGATGTGTTTCTCTTTGCCACTCATCTCTAAGATCATTAGTTCAGTTTCCTCATCTACAAAATGGGACTCCCTATAGCAGCCACCTTGCAGGGCTGTGGTGAAGTTCATCAGATGAGGCACGGGGGGGAGAGCATATTGTCAACAGCAAAGGGCTCTGACGTCTTAGACAATGTTATGTCAGTGATCATCTTTAAACAGAGACAGGCTGATTTTTCTTCTAGCCAAGTAATCCAAGAAACAGGCCCTTTCTCCCTGCCATGTGCTAGGATGAACAACAAACAAGAAAATCATTGCAGAGCACTCCAATAATGACCGGGAAAAAAACACACAGGAAAACTAAAGGGCACTCTTTAACCATTCCAGATCAAGTGGAACCTCTTAAAATGTGGCCAGAGAGGAGCATGGAGGATTTGCCTACTTACTTAGCTTGTAGTTGAGTATAGTAGTACCCTCTCCACCCCCTGCACCTCAATTTTGAAATGCTGCTGGGATAATCAGCCATTTATAAAAGCTACGAAATAGAAAACAAAATAAGACTCCCTATCCACCTATGATGGCACTTAAAAAGCACACACACACAAAAAACCTTTGCAAGTTTTAAACACTGAGATCAATTCTGTTCCTGCTGGGTAAAAAGCAGCGCTTTGTCCTCCACACTTACCATATCACTGCAAGATGCACGGGGCAG
Organism: Eptesicus fuscus; assembly: GCF_027574615.1. Taxonomy (NCBI): domain Eukaryota; kingdom Metazoa; phylum Chordata; class Mammalia; order Chiroptera; family Vespertilionidae; genus Eptesicus; species Eptesicus fuscus. The sequence continues at coordinate 82,506,489 of NC_072481.1, forward strand.
CTGCAAGTCACAAACGCAGAGCTCTGGAAGTGCCTGGCAAGATGTGGCTTTGTTCCCTGACACCCAGTGCGGGGTTTGCACACTGTGACTCCTCCCGTATGCACACTGTCAGGCTCAGAATCCGTCTTAGTAACAGGATGCCAAGAGCTCAGTCTTTACTGCATTTCCTAACAGCTGGAAGCTGGGGTGAGAGGGCAAGAGGCTACGTATGTCTCTGTAAGGCTCTGAGGCATGTCCTGTGGCTGAGGGTCCCTGTGGTGGGCGTAGCTCAGCCTCAATGCCCTCTACTCATGTGGTGTTGAAGTTTTATTCCACCTCCTCTCGATGGCTTCACTCAAACCTTACTGGGACAGCTTTCTCATCTTTCATTTAGAAAACACACCAAACAATCAATGTGTGGTTGTCCTTAACTTTCTATCAGACAGGTAGTGCTGTGGTCTTGACTCAAGTCAGCACCTTTCAGAAGATGTCAGCTTTTCTAAAGGGCTTTTAGAAAGAAATTTCTGTTTTGTGCAGCGAGGTAATGGGAGGTGTCAAATGATCTGAAAGCAGCTGAGCTACCTGAACAGCTGGCGTGTTTGTTATGCAAATGCTGCAGGACTCAATAACTACCTTCAAGTCATATTTCGCTCTGACTTCACTTGTCCCATTCCCTGGTTCTCAGCTTGGAGGCTAGCATTCAATTTCAGTTTCGTTAATGGGAGGTCTCAGGATCCACAGGAAAAGCACACACTCTGATCCCTTCCCATCCAGGCTCTGCGGATGTGAGGATGAGCAGGTCCAAGTGCCCTCTCCACATTTCTTCCTGAGCCGCTCTGTGAGGTGATGTGAGCCAACGTGAGGAGGATGAGGATGAGGATGAGGAGGATGAAGGGCCAGGTCTACTCCAAACTTCACTCAGGTCTATTCTTTTCCCTTCTTTCTTCAAGTGATTCCGTAATGCATGCCCAGGGTGCACCAGTCAGTCAAAGTTGGATTGAATTCATAGTGCCTTTGATTGTAATTCCTATTTTTAGAAAGTGCTTTTGTAGCAGAAGTAATGACCTAGCCTGGGAGAGGCTAGAGCACACTTAGCATAGGTCCTTAGGTTTCCGGGGGAGACGCCATTTGCCACTTTGGAATGAAGCTCAGGGGTGTCAGACTTAGCACCGATTTTCCCAAACTACAAACGGTATGCCAGCTATAGTGAGAAGTCAGCATTATTGTATTTTATTACCTGTGCTATCAGCATAAAAATGGATTTCAATGTTCTCCCCTGATCATCCTACATAATAAAAATCTAATATGCAAATCGACCAAATGGTGAAATGACTGGTCGTTATGACATGCACTGACCACCAGGGGGCAGACACTCAATGCAGAAGCTGCCCCTAGCCCGCAGGACCCAGGCCAACCAAGGCAAGTACCAGCGCCTCCCCCGCGCCCCCCCCCCCCCCCGCATCACCCTGCAGAAGGTGACCAAGGCGGGGGCCGCCCCCCCCCCCATCTCCCTGCCAGTTGCCCCACGGATTGGTTCTTATCGTCAGCCAGGCCTAGGGACACTACCCATGCATGAATTTCGTGCATTGGGCCTCTAGTTGTATTATAATTTAAAGCAGCACAAAATCCTCTGTACATATCATTTTATAACTGCCTGTAGTTACTGCAGTGTGAACTCCTTAGGAACATAAAATACATATTCAGAATATGCTTTCTTCCTAGCATATTATTCATTACTAAATAAGAAGGAATACCCTGTTAGGTTTCATGGGATGATCAGGCCATTATTTGTCCAACTTCCCATCTCATCCGCCCCCCTCCGGCCATCAGAAAGACAGCAGCTTTTTAAGCGATGGCACTGAGCAGTAGGGAAGAGAGAAGGCAGGTTTGGTACTCCCCAAAGGAGGGCCTACATCTGATCTATCATATGGTGTTTAATGCTGGTTTACATGCCTTACATATAGGTTCAAACTATCAACAATCACCAAGTGCTTTAATCCCAAGTCCATCTGATTCCCAGACTCGTGGGCAGTAAAGAAAAGAAAGCAGTTACATCTATTGATATTTCAACCAACTTCTTCACCGAGCCTAATGTATACTTCAGCAGAGTAATTTATAAACATTCTGCAAACCATCTGACTAAATCCCTGAAACAGAGAGAGTTGGAACTCAAATTTTTTTTTAGGAATGTAGTATGTTGCTTTAGTGATCGATCCATAACTATGTTCAAATTAATTTAGATACTACAAGATGTTAATTTCAATTTACTACAGAGGCACACATGCACATTCGCAAATTTACATTCACTGTACACATAATAGTCTGTCTCATCTCACCTAAATGTGTAGGGCACGCACATAAACTTTATACTCTAGATAGGAAACACATGGCTTCCAGGTCAGAGGTTAAAACCAGGGGCCCAGGCTGAGGTGCAGTCTTTGGGCTGAATGTAATCCATAAGTATATTCTGATTGTTCTGTACAATGTTTAAAAATTTTGGAATTTTCATTTAAAAAAAATCCAGATTTTTCTTCAGAAAGTCTGACAAACTGGCCCTTCATTTCTACAAAACAACAGGGGCTGAAGGTGAATATCGACAGGCCCCATAGATAAAGGGTGAACTTTCTACCTCGCCCTAGTTCTCAACACTCCCTATCAACAGTCTTAGAACTGCCTGCTTCTCTTACGTTCAACATTTATTTTGCCCTGGCATGCATTTGAGGTTGAAGCCCCTGTTCTAGGTACATTATACTTCCCCAAAGTTAAATTGTGTCCCCCCCCAAATTCATATGTGAAAGTCCTAATCCCCAGTACCTCAGAATGTGACCTTGTGCGGAGAGAGGATCTTTACAGAAGTAATCAAGGTAAAACAAGTCATTACGGGGGGCCCTGATCCAATCTGATTGGTGTCCTATAAGAAGGGGTCACACACAGAGGGAGAAGTAAGATGAAGGCAGGGACTGGGGTGTTGCATCGACAAGCCAAGGGACACCAACAACGACCAGCAAGCCACCAGCAGCAGGAGAGAGGCTGGGACAGATTCTCCCTCACAGTCTCAGAAGGAACCAGCCCTGACAACACCGTGATCTCAGACTTCCAGCCTTTAGAGCTACAAGACAAATACATTTTTGTTTTGTAAGCCATTCCGTCTGTGGTAGTTTGTTATGGCTGCCCTAGAAAACTAAGTAGCTCCAAGTAGCTCAAATTAAGTATCTTCAATCACTGGCTGTGTCTCATCTAGAAAAAGGACATGACAAGGAGAAACATTCTTTCCAAAACCTGGAAAGGTGCTGACAAACTTCTGGTGAGTCACGACTGCCAAAAGATGGTAACAGTTCACCTCCAAGTGGGTGGGTGATATCAACAGTGAAGAAATATTTTAGGGGAACAAGTGTGTCAGGGAGGCAGAGTGTTTGGATCCTCATTTACTCCTGAGCTTAATTTAGATGACATATTCCTACACATATACTTCAAGACACCTTCTGCTTTCTTTTTTCCCCCACGCCTTTTCTCCCTCTGTCTGATCTAAACATTATAGAGGGTACTGGAGGCGGCTGAGGGAGAGGAGCTCAGCTGGAGAAGAGCTGGGTCTGAACAGCTAGCTACTCCCCAACAGGAGGCCTGAGAGCACTGGTTGTGGAGTAACCACGAGCTGGTAATGTTTCAGAGTCTTGGTTCCTTTCTTTAAAAATAAGTATTCCTGCCATGGCTGGGTAGGGGTAGCTCAGCTGGTTAGAGCCATCTCAATAAGCCAAGATTATGGGTTTGCTCCCCGGTCAGGGCACATACAAGAATCAACCAATGAATGCATGAATAAGTGGAACAACATATCAATGTCTGCCTGTCTGTCTCTCTCCCTCCCTTCCTCTCTATCTCTTAAAAAAATCAATCAATCAATAGAAATTTAAAATAAGTAGTCCTGGTGACTTACAGAGTGATTCACCTTCTGTGATGTTTCAGAAACAAAAGCATTACTTCTTCATGCATCAAACTTCCCTCTAGTACCTGAACCCCATCCCCAGTGGTCCTGAGCTCCATCCTCTGGGGATTTCGCTTCTTCAACCAATCAGTGTCCCAAGCTGGGAAGTGGCGAAGGGCAGAGCTCTGCCCTAGCTGATCAAGGGGTCACCCTGGCAGGTCGCCTGGTCAACTTTGAGAAGCATGGCTCCATGTCTAATTTTTTCGTTTTTAATCCACATCCGAGGATTATTTTTCCATTGATTGTTAGAGAGAGTGGAAGAGAGAGGGAAAGACAGAGAGAAATATTGATGAGAGAAACACATCGATTGTTTGCCTCCTTCATGTGCCCCAACCAGGGTTTGGGCTGGGGAGGAGCCTGCAACCGAGGCATGTGCCCTTGACCGAAATTGAACTTGGGACTTTTCAGTCTGCAGGCCGATGCTCTATCAACTGAGCCAAAATGACCAGGGCTCCAGGTCTAATTTTTAAATGATGAAATTTTTAGGGGTGGTGGTAAATGGGATTTCAAATAAATAAAATGGAGTCATGTGGATTAAATATGACTTTGCGGGGGATAAAAGGCTTGGTAACGGAGGGAACCAGAAGTGGGTGTGATGGTTAAGATCACAGTTAGGCTGACCACTTACTAGGGTTCAGCTTGAAGGGCTCTGAGAAGACACCTAGAGAGGAAGTAGTATGGTCTTGCATTTGGGGGAACTCTCGTAGGGGGAGGAACTGTCCTGAGATTGCTACACCTCCCATGACTGGAGCTCACTGTAGATGAAAGGACCTGAGAAGGGATCCTCAGACCTATGGACTCACAGCATTTTGACTCCATCAATAAAAATCTAAGCATGTGCCCCTACATACTCCATGTCTTTATTTAGAAGTTATATACAAACACTCCTGCACTAATATACCATGTACACCATACGAGAGGGAGAATCAACTTAAAAAGAATGATGTAAAATAAACAGAAGCTCTACTATTTTCATCCCCATACATCTAAGTAGGTGACCTTGTTTGTCTCTTGGTTCTCTGCACCTGTCCTGAGTCTGTACAGCAGGCCCCCCTTATCTGCGAGGGATATTTCTAGACCCCTAGTGGATGCCTGAAACTGCGTGTGGTACTGGGACTTATATACTTATGTTTTATTTTCTCTACATACATACCTATGATAAAGTTTCATTTACAAATCAGGCACAGTAAGAAGTTAACAACAATAACTAATTATAAAATGGAACAAATACTTTAGTACATTGTAATAAAAGTTATGTGAATGTGGTCTTTCTCTTTCCCAAAATATCTTGTACTGTACTCAAACTTTACATGTAAAGGAAGCACTTGATGACTTCTCTTTGGCATAACTCAATTGCCAGCATCACTACTCTTATGCTTTGGGGCCATTATTAAGTAAAATAAGAATTTCTTAAACATGGCACTGTCCTGTCTCTATAGTAGATCTGGTAACTAAGGCAGCTAAGAAGTGACTAATGGGCGGGGAGTGTATACAGCGTACAATTCACTAGACAAAGGGATAATTCACCTCCGCATCAGGAGAGAGCAGGGCTGCCTGAGATTTCCTCACACCATTAGAATGGCATGCAATTTAAAACCTATGAATTGTTTATGTCTGGGATTTTCCATTTAATACTTTCTGACTGTCGTTGACTGTGGATAACTGAAACCAGGAAGAGCAGAACTGCAGATAAAGAGGGGCGACTGTGTACAGAAGGACCAGAGTAACCGCACCCAGTTGATCATGTTCATGTCTGACGGGCAGCCCACACTTCTCAAATGGTGGTTGATTGAAATGGTTATGATCACAACATCCAGGTGACTTGTTGACTGAGGTGTAGGAGACCTGCCCAATAGCATCAATGAGAAAACTTTGGAAGAACGATATTTTTGGTGTTCTAATGTAGAAACTCTGCCTTCAAGCTTCACATCATTTTACTAGACATGTCTGCTCCCCGCTTCCAATGTGGAATTATTCCTGGAGTGATGAATTTTTTAATGCTATTCAAACTGTCGGGCTAAAGTTAGGTTTTATATTTTGCTTACGCCATGAAGACTACAGATTTGACCACATTTTTCAAGAAGTTAAGATTTTCAGCACATTTCCTCTACCTCAAATGGCCAAAGAATTTCACAGCCTTGTAGCTTCAGAAATGCAAACTTGACAACAGATCCCCACATTCTTTTAGTTCCTTTTTACCATAATGAAGTTCACTTTTTGCACATAGCGATCAGGTGATTTAATCACACCCTCTCAGATTAAGAAATGAAGGCCCAGGGAGGGCAAATGACCATGTAGGGAACAGAAGAACCAGAGCTAGAGCCCGGGGTTCTGACCAGGGACTAGTTCTCTCTGCACCACCGTCACCTCTGGGTCTCAGCTCTCCTCTTCAACTGCTTTGGCTTCCGGATAAATGAGTAAGTCCCTTGGGTGTGAGTCAGTGGCTGCACTTCCTCAAAGAAGACCTTGGGCACAGATTTCGCCTATCCACCTGATTTCCTGAACTCTGTACAACATTGTCAACCTGTGAATCACTCCTGAGTCCTCTCCTTTAGGCCCAATTCTTATAATCTGGCTAGAGATGCCCAGGGTCTTGACACAGGAAGTAAACTCCCTATTAGAAAGAGTGCACAAAGATGGAGTGGACTTAGAGCGAGGATGCAGGCCAGCTCAATACCTTGACCATGCCCAACACTCCCCTTGGTACTCCTGTCTTTCTCTCCTTCCTCAGTGTGTCTTCTCCTTCTCATGACCAGGGTGAGAGGGTTGGAGGTGGATGCGTACTATGGTAAACCCACAGTACTATGGAGTTTATGAATTCTAAGCAGTACTGAAGTGTTGTTAGAATATGAAGGGTTGGGAAAGGGTAGATTTTATAAGGATAAGGCTTCAAATGCAGCAAACTTTCCCAGTGCATGGATGCTCTAGTCTTCTCCCACCTCTGCATTTTGTCACCATCACTGTCAGCCAGTCATGGTTGACTTATGTGGATATGGATCCCAGCAGGAAAAGCTGGCAGCTGTCTCTCTTTTTGGGGGTATGTTCTGAGACAACAGTTGCCTTTTGGCCAGTTATCTCCAGGTGGAATGGCTCTGCAGTGGGCAAGCCAAATGGCTAGCCACATACATCTGCACCAGCTGCACACACATCTGCTTTCTATATCTCCCATCTTTCTCCACAGAAGATGCCAACTTGGGCAGCCAGATGTGCTGGCATCGCAACATCTGCAGAAAAGTCTTTCATTTCCCATATACCTAGAGCTCTGCTTGCACTGCAGCAAAGCTGGGGAAATGAGACCCAAGAGCACATGGTAGAACTGAACTTTGAGAAGTGGGGCTGAGATCAAGGATACACTCCTTCTTTTTTTCCTGCACTCCTCATCCCCCCACAAAACAGCCCTATTTATATTATGTATAAAACTGAAGAGCTGGTCAGGAATCAGCCAAGCACTGTATTCACCCACTCCACCCACCTTCAGAGAGAAACCTGGCCATCTGCAGCCGAGGAGAGGAGACTTGGGAGGCCAGATCACTGTCTACAGTTCCCTAATATATGCATGTTAAGAGGCATGAAGCTTTGAGTAGCTTCAGAAAAAAACGAATAAGACCCATGGGTGGGAGTTGTATGGATAGAGAGTTCAGGTCAGCAGAAGGTAGAATGTTTAACAATCAGGCTCTGCAACAATGGCACCGGCCCTCCAAGAGGGCTGGGAATAACTATCACCAAGGAATTAAGAGAGATTGGGATGCCACCCAGTGGATGTGCACCATGTTCACTGACCAATGGGGAAGGGGTGGGGGGGAGTAGGTGGGTAGATATTTTCATTCCATGATTCTAAAGACTACAGAATTCAAGGACAAATCATCCATCAGTGTTAACTATTCTATACAGCTCTGTAAGAGTAAAACAACATCCTCCAGGAGGAAACCAAATTAATTATGGGAAACTGTCCTTAAGTAACAAAATAAATCAGGTGGGAGGAAAGAACCCCAGCAGCTCCGGTGGATGGCATCTGTGCCCCCGTAACCTCTGTGGGTACCAGTTGCCTCAGTTGTCCTGGTGAAGGTGATAATGAAAGCTATCCATGGGGTTGTGGGGAGAAGAAAATGACATAACAGATAACTGAATGTTTACTATGGGTGAGGGACTATTTTATATGCTTTGCTTATATCTTACAACTGCACATTTTACAAATACAGAAACACAGGCAGAGAGAATAAGTGAGTTTCTCAAGGCTGCACAGCTAGGAAGAGGGAGAGGAGAATGGAACCCAAGAGATGTCAACACGTTGCACCCAAACACTTAGCACAGTGCCTGGGACAAAGTGGGGCTCATGATGACTATTATTACAGAGGCAACACAATATGGTCATTGAAAGGGAGCGTTCTGCAGCCAGTCTATGTGACATCATACAGGAAACTGAAGTTCTCTATACCTGGTGTTCTTATCTGAAAGTGGGCACAAAATGTCCATTCCATAGGGAGCTTCGAAGATTAGGTGATTTAATGCATGTTAAATGTTTAGAAGAATACCTGGCAAATAATCAGCGCTCCACAACATAAGCTAATACCATATAAACATGAGCTAGATTACAAATACATCCAGGTGTTTAGTATGTTAATATAACCCACTCTATGTTCATGTCTGTAATGTACACAAAGGGCAATCACTCAAAAGTCACAGCTTAGTGATGAGGCATCATTAACAACCACTGACATCTTCTGGTTGCACAGTATCAGAGAAAGTGCATATATTAGATTGTTTTGTGCTTAACCAAACTCCAATTGTACACAGGCCCTCAATTCCACTGGACGGTGGCAATTTTTCTACAGGAGGTTCTTGTCTGGGAACCCTGCCTCTCAGGTTCTCCTTGAACCTCAAGTGAAATTTCCCAGATTTGAATGAGTGAAGGGGAAGGGACTGAGAAGAAATGGAATGTTTTCCATGGACTTTCTGCTGTAAGCTCTCCAAGAGACACCCGGGACTGGTTTGGGGGTCCTCTACCCAAATCTGCAGAGCTGGTGGTCCTGCTGTCCTACCTGGTGAGCTTGGTGCCGATCTGCTGCCTCAGCTCCAGCCTCTCTTCATCCGTCTGCCTGGGAAGGATGTTCTTTTCTTCTAGCTCTCGCTTGGAGGGCCTGTTGCTGAGTTTGATGGCTAAGGAGTCCTTCCGGCACACCTTCATGGCCAGGGAGCCTGCAGGAGGGGGAAACGAGTTAATAATGCTGACACCCACCTGCCCGGGCTCCCACAGGAACAACTGTGGGTCACAAGGTGAAAGGCAGGAAGACAGTGGCTTCACACCTGAGAGTGGGTAAGGACCCAGAGGACACTTCCATAGAGTTCCTGCAAGCAACATGTTGGGTACACCTCGCAGTGTTGAGCATGTGAGGAGCACAGGGGAGCCTGTGATTGGATCTTGGCTCTCCAGGGACTGCAGGTAACACCATAAAGGAGGGACAGACTGGAGAGTAATAGAAGCAAAGTGCGGGGCGGGGGGGGGGGGGGAGAAAGGACACGGGGAGCTTCACAGAGGAGGAGGGGCTGGCACCTGCAGGACAAATGAGATGCGCCCAGGCAGCAGGTTGGTGGATGTCTGCATGTGGGAAAGCTCAGAGGTGACAGATAAACCAGGTCATCACAGGATACAAAAGAGATCAGTGACCGTGGAGCTGGGGTCATGAAGGAAAATAAAGCTGGGCAGACAGTGAGATCTATTTGGGGTGGGAGTGGAAGTGAGTTCATTAAAACAGGCAATATTCTGGGATAGTTTTTCTTTCAATGTAAGGAGTTCTGAGCAGCCAGCCAGAGCAGGGCTGCCTTCCATCTGGAATAAATCTATGGTTCTCAACCAGGGGTGATTTTGTTCCCCAGGGGACACTTGGCAAAGTTTAGAGACACTTTTGATGGTCAAAACTGGGTTTTAGGGGAGGCACTTCTGGTATCCAGTGGGTAGAGGCCAGGGATGCTATTAAATATCCCACAGTGCACAGGACAACCAAGTCTAATCTGGCCCAAAATGTCACCTGTGCCGAGGCTGAGAAACGCTGCTGTAAAACATTCACTTCTCTGGGCAGGAAACAGTGCCCAGGGCTGAGCAGCTGCTCCTTCCTCCCTTAGTCATTTGGGCCTTTGGCCGCCCCTCGTGCTCCTCTCATGGACATCGCCTTGATCATGTCATTGCCACCAGGACTCCTACCAGCAGCAGGAGGAGACTGGGCAGCAGCAAGTTTGGGGGATTCCTCTGGATTTTATTTTGTAGGCTAGTTCTCTCCCTTCCTCACTGGTTTTACAACATGGACTTTGGAATGAGACAGTGGTATCAAACCCTAGCGCTGCCCCTGAGTAGATGTGAGGCTCTGGGCAGGTCACTGGCCTCACCCTTTTCTTCCCCTCTCTGTAAAATGGGGCAATAGTGTCCACGCTATTGCGTGTTGTAAGATGTAGATAACAGAATGAAAATTTTAGCATGTGGCCAGGCATGGTATATATTCAGTGAAAAGTTGCTATAAGTTCATTTATTAAAAAGTTAACCAAATATCAGTCTCTAATCACTTAACTAAAATGTATTGATTATTCATGGCCAGGATGACAGATTTTGAACTTTGCTTTCTTCATCTCTTCTCTCAGCACGTTTGAGGCCCTAAGTAAGAAATTTCAATTCAGGCCTTCTAAATTTCGTTGAGGTCTGCTTAAAGTGTATTTGCTGCATACACAATGGTGAGTCAGTCTATCTGAGTATTATGCAGATTCAAATTGAATTTTAGGGTTCCTACCCATTTTTTTTTTTGAGGGAGGGGGCTGCATCTCAAGAGAAGCAGTCAAAGCAAGGAAGAGGCATCTAAGTAGCAGGGGGCAGCATGACATTGACCCTTTCATTTTACTAATGAAAACACTGAGGCCCTAAGAGGTTAATTGAGCTGCCCCATGTCCCAGGGCCAGTTGACACCAGACCTCGTTAGAACCACAGTGTCGGGCAGCTCATCAGCACTCTTTCTATAAAGGCCCCGCCCCATCCCCATTGAAGAGCTGGATGCACGCACTGGTGTACAATGAGCTGTCGTCATCCTCGTCTTCCTCCTCCTCCTCCTCTTCCCTTGTGTAGAGACAGGAAGAGTCTTCGTAGTCTGAGTCATGAGGCACATTTTCTTTATTGTCATCACATTCAATCACAACAGTTGGCACTTGTCTTATTTCTGGAAGGCCCAGAGGTCCTGCTTTTGTGATACCATCACCCGAGTGCAAACCGGAGCTGTGGTAAGAAGTGGGGCAGGGGACCCGCTGCTCAGAGCTGTTCAAAGAGAAGGAGGAGAAAAGACAGTCACTCTGGCTAATGTCTATAAACGCATCAGAACCTTCTTAAAACTTAGTTGTCAGTTCCTAAGAGAAAAAGGGTCTCGAGGGCAACTGAAGTCTCATTTCTCATCTTATAGTTAAACATTTGAGGCCAGCAGACTTCTCTGATGGTGGCAGCAGCACGGGGTAGGAGTAGGAATCCTTATTCCCTGTGGATGGATGGTGGTGACACTGGCATAGCAATGAGAATGTCCCTAATGCCACTGAGCTATGCACTTCAAAATAGTTAAAATGTAATTTTTTTGGTCCTGTGTATCTACAATTAAAAAAATAAAAATACAAAATTAAAAAATACATTTCATTCCACAAATATTTCTGGTTAAGAGTCATACCTCTAAGTGGCAAAGGAAAGTTTCTTTGCCACTGACATGTCTCATAGGAGGAGTAAAAGGATTAATTTGATGGAGAAGCTAGAGATCCAGAGAAGAGAGAATGCTTGAAGTTCTAGCTTTCAGAGCTCCACAGTGTGACTGGCAGAGGCTGAGTGTGGGACAGAATGTTTGAAACTTCATGTTTGGAGAAATTCAAGGAAAGAGAAGAGGTGGACATCCTGCGCCCTCTTGGACATCCTTTATATCTTTTATTTAAGGAATTTCTAAAACGTAGAAAATTCAACACATTTACCACAGGGCTGGTGACTCATTCATGAACATCAAGGTGGACGTGGTCAAGGGTGACTTAGAGAGAGTTCTCTCCCCTCAGCAGCCACAAGTACCATAGTCTGTTTTTTTTTTTTTTTTGCAGGTCAGTTTTCCATGCAGCAATGGTAATGACATTCTTGATTTTCCCTCTTAAATTGAGCCAACTCAAATAAAATGTATTTTTAATGAAAAATTATTTGCTTCATAAATAGAACCCATATAAGTCCATTGTAGGAAAATCAGGAAATGTGTAACATAAAAAAAGTAGTTATTTTTTTTAATAGACTCTATCTTAGGCTCCTAAAGCAATTTAGGATCCTTTTCATGACAGACTCTGAATGAAGCCCAGCAAGAATAATGGGCCAGAAACACACAGCTGAATTTTATAATTCTTCTTCAGATTAATTGGAAGTGGGATTTATATCTTTTATTTAAGGAATTTCTAAAACGTAGAAAATTCAACACATTTACCATCCAAAAGTGTTTGATATTCATAAAATAATGGAGTGTGAGGTTATACTATATATCAATGAATTCACATTAAAATATTTTTATACAAAAGAAAAATCTTACTCATGACATATGAATGCATGATAGCCTCCTTTGAAACTTTCAATTATACTTTAAATTATTGCTATGTCTAATTTAAATTCAATTAACTTTCTTCCTTCCATTATTTCCTAAGTGCTGTTTTGCTCTTTATATTTTTCACATAACTCTTCAGTGACACAAATGGAAAATCTAGTTAACACATTATGAGCTATGACATTCAAGGCAATGAATTCAATCAACTAGAAAAAAAGCCCTTCAACTACTAAGATTAAATCAAATATTTACAAAACTGCAGCATCTTATTAGACACTAGAGGCCTGGTGCACGAAGTTCATGCACTCAGGGGCAGGGTGTCCCTCATGCCAGCCTGCACCCTCTTGGACATCCTAAGCCAGCAGTCAGACATCCTTAGCACTGCCGTGGAGGCGGGAGAGGCTCCTGCTACTGCCACTGCGCTTGCCAGCTGTGAGCCCGGCTTCTGGCTGAGCTTCGCTCCCCCTGTGGGAGCACACTGACCACCAGGGGGCAGCTCCTGCATAGAGCGCCTGCTCCCTGGTGATCAGTGTGCATCATAGTGACCAGTTGTTCCGCTGTTCGGTCGATTTGCATGTTAGCCTTTTATTATATAGGATGAGCAGCAAAAGGGGTCCATTTTCCATCTAGTTCAATACAAATGGTCATGAGCACAGGAAGGTGGAGAACATGGTAGATGGTCTCTGGGTGACAAATATAACAGTTGACTGAAAGGTGACTGACTGAGGGCACTAGTGCCCCACCTCACAAGGCACCCCTCCTTCAGGCAACCACACACACTACATTCAAATTCTACTTGGGATTCCACACTGGGTATTAAAGGAAGCAGGGACAGAGGAGGCAGAAATGTAATTCCATGGCTCATGCTTTGCCCCACCTGTCTTCTCCTCTCCCTAATCTATAAATTAATTAACAATGGCTCCAACAAAGGCACAGAGTTGGGAGTATTAGATCTGAGGGATGGAAAGCAGCCAATAGATATTTATGTTTGGTGGGAAAAAGAGTTGGAAACCAGAATGTATGAATTCCTTAAGGCAAAGGGTTCCAAAGTGCCTCAAGAGGACTGAGAAAGGAGAAATATTATGCAAAGGGAGACCAAAAAACACAGCCTTACAGGCAGCTGTGATCAACAGGGCCCTATGGTTTCTATTCCTTCAAAGACACGAGGGAATGTGAGTCTGAGTAGAATGGGATTGGAAGGCTGATCCTCCGGGTGCTTAGGCAGGTACTAGGTATCATGTGACCTACTAACTTTGTGAAATAGGGACCAGCCATGGTGATCAGCCACTGCCTGTGGGGGCGCTATAGACCCAGCTGGGACCTCACCTGGCCAATAAGGTCATCTTCCTGAGTTGTGACTCTAGAACATGATAGAATGTCTACTTTCTGGTCAGCATGGTTCAGTGGTTGAGCATTGACCTATGAACCAGGAGGTCAAGGTTTGATTCCTTGTCAGAGCACTTGCCCGGGTTGCAGGCTGGTCCCCAGTGGGGGCGGTGGGGGTGTGTGTGGAGGCAGCCGATCAAAGGTTCTCTTTCATCATTGATGTTTCTATCGCTCCCTCTCCCTTCATCTCTAGAAAAAAAAAAAAGGAATAAAGAAAGAAGAATGTTTACTTCCCCATAAGGGTGAAAAGGGTGTGTTTTCTAGGAAGCTAGGTGAATCCATCAAAACGATTTTTAAGTATTCTATTCATAAATACCCATTGACGGCCAACTCTGAGGGAAAGGAGGACAAACACCCAGATGGGCTTGTCTAGCTGGCAACTCTGGAGAAGCACAGGAGAGCAAGAAAAGACAGATGTGAGCGATGGGTTGGCTGAGGAGAAGGTTGGGAGGTGATTAAGTGACCTCAGATTCAGGAGTTAGGATACAAATCTGGCTCTAAATTTTGCCACTTACTATTGGTCAAATTATCCATGCCCTTATGGAGACCCTCACTTGTTATTTATAGAAATGGCTTTCCAAATGGTTTCAAAACACTCCCAGTTTCAGTCTAGTTTCCACACCTCTGTCAGAGCAACTTTCTAAAACTCAGATCTAGTCTCACCGTTAGAACTCTGATCGCCTGCCCTATCTCCAACCACTGCTTCAAGGGTGACAAATGAAAATCCAGTGAACACATCATGAGCTATACTATTCAAGACAAGGAACTCAATGTAGCCCCTTATTACACTTGGCCTCCACCCTGGTTGTGGGCAGGAAGGGGAACACACAGCTGAACGTCAGTCTTAGCAATGCGGGTTTTCTACACTGGAGTTGTCACTTAGAAGGTGTTGTCTTCTACGTAAAAGGTCTCACTGCTGAAGAAAAGTAAAAACCCAGGAGCAGTCATGCAATGCCTCACACAATTTGACCCATATTATGAACCCAGCCTCTGTCCCCATACAATTTACCCCTTGATCACACACAACAATGCATTGCACGCTCTTGGCCTGGAGTGTGCTCCCATCCCACCTTCACCCTAATTTCTATTTACCTTTCCATAACTGGCTCAGGCAACATGTTTCCTATGTTCCTGGGAGATCCTGCAATAGTGAAAATTGGGAACATCTGTTTGCTTGCTCTCTTTCCCTCCCCGACCACGCTGCAGGCTGTGTGAGGGGCAGGACCACGTCTAATCCATGTTTGTAGCAGGTGCCTAGCTCCATGCCTGACACAAACTGGACACTCAGTAATTGCTCACTGTTTTTGCTGAATGAAGGAAATATGGGCCGTGATCATTGATACTCAGGTGCAGTTGTAAGTGGTTGACAAATCATTTTTACAGGGTATTAATTAAGAGATCTGTTCTTTCTTTTCAGGGAGGCGTCTGGTGGTGTATTGCAGGGCTGCGGGTGTCCCTGACTTGGTTGCCACTGTTATCAATGGCTTCAATAATGAAAAAGGCATCCTGATCCAATAGGTGGGAGAACTGAGATAGAGAAGGAAAGGAGGGAGTGAACATTTATTGAATGTGTTGCCTAGAAGTGTTCACATCCAGCATCTCATTTCATCTTTCTAATAACTCTGCAGGAGAGGTGTCATTATCTCATTTTATTAAGCAGGAAATAGAGGCTCCAAGGGGGTAACAAACAGGTGCACGAGGACACTGGGAATAAAGAAAGAAGAGAATCTGAACCCACTCTGTTTCAATGCATTATATCCCAAAACTGAATTATGCTACTTGTAAGATTGTGTTCTTTGATTCAACACAAATCCCACTAATTGTATACATGTAAGGTGAAGAGAATGAACAACATGTGTAAAAATAGGCATTATTACTTTTTAAATATTTTAAATCTTGCTAGCCAGGGTAAGTAATAGTGTTCTACCCCACCATGGTCAGGCCATTCCTGGGGCACAGAGTTCAAAGGATTCATCTTAGACACTGGATTATAATGGTCAGGATGGTGAGAGGAGTCACTTGCCGGCCTATTGACATGGCAGAGTTGAATACATATCACAGATCATCAAATATTTACTATCTGGTTCTTATGGAAAAAGTTCTCTGACTCCTGGTCTAAACCAGGATTCCTAACCCTTGATCATAGCCACACTCCTTAGTGTGTTTTTGGTCTGTGCCATCTCTGAAGCCCATTTACACTATTATTTACATTGTATTTTTTAAATCAACACTTAAAAAAACTTAAATACTAATTTAGCCTCATCTTAAGGAATAATATCTTTGTCATCAAAGGCTTCATATGGTGTACCACCACTGATGCATACAACACACTTGGGTGAAGTGATGGCCTGGAGACCCTCTCACCTGCAGCATGATTGACATTTCGGGTTAGACAATTCTTTGTGGTGGGGGCTGTCCTGTACACTGTAGCATGTTCCCAGCACCCCTGGTCTCTACCCACTGGACGATAGTGACATCTCCTCTAATGTGACAACAAAAGTATCACCAGACACGGCCAAAAGTCTTTTGGGGGAGGGGAACTGCCCATTGGGGAGCTACAGCTTAGAGTGTCCACAATGGTGCCATGCACTGCATTTTCAGAGTTGTAGCACAAGGGTCACTTCTAAAGCAGCTTTGGTGCTGATTGCGAGGAATTCGCAGAATTAGCGGATGATGATAAGTGTCCAGATCCTGTCTCCTAAGTTCCTGACTTGCTGTGTCTCTGACTGTCACTGGGGCTGTACCAACAATTTGATGCGATGAGCCTCCCACTGAGTCAGTTACTTGCAGCCCCGGTCTAGTCCCCGAACGTAAGATCACCAGCCTGACTCCTGAGCGCAACAGCTTTCCTTAGCACGTTGCCCAGATTGGTGATTTACAGAATGATGCTCTGATGACTTCAGTCACCGCATCTTCCAGAGCACCTGCCAAGCCCTGAGGAGAAGCTGATTCATGTAATCAGGAGACGCTTCACATCAAAACTCTTTGAAGTCAAGCTTTCACTTTGCCTGGAATTCAAGCGGCTCTCATAGCACGTGGGTTGTGTTCTGTTCCTCTTCCTGGTGGCTGACCAGGTACTAAAACCGGAGGTAAATGTAACGCCCCTCTTCCTGACCTGTGTGGAGCCTTCCTTAACGTGTCCTGGATTGCTGTACCCAATGATGAACAAGTTAATGTTTTTAAGTGCTGACACGACACCCTGTATTGATCCATTTAGGTCTCACAACAACCCTAGGAAATGGGGTGCTGTGATTCCCCCCATCTCAGAGAGGAAAAACGAGGCCCACGACCACGGTCACAGCTGAAGGGATGCAGGCCTTACTGACCAGGGGCAGCAGGATTACAGCACCTGGTCTCCCACTGATGTCACTACACCACCCGTGCGGAAGCTGCAGTGCTGCAGTGGCCCGGGCCTTGCTGTTCTTCCAGAACCTTCCTCCCTCCCCAACCCCTCTCCCCCGGGCACCCAGCCCACTTTCAACTGTTGTCAAACAGGTCTGCTCATTCCATTTTCCCAGTGAAGATCTTTGAAGGGCCTCACTGTAAATGATAAATTCTATCCTCTTTGGCATGGAGTGGGGGCCTCATCACCTGACCCCACAATTCCTTTCAGCCTCCTTTGTGACTGTTCTTCACTGACTGCCCAGTGTTTCAGCCACAGAGGGCCACTTGCCACTTCCCAAGCACACTGTGAATGCCCTGCCTCCTCCCTCTGCTCCTCTCATCGCTCCGCCTTGGCCTATCCTCTGAGTTTGGCTGGAAGCACCCTGCCACACTTCAGGGACAGCTCACATGCCATTTCTTATGAACAGTCCTTCCTAACTTTCCCAACAAAAATCAGCCCTTTTCTGTGTTTCCACATCTCCATGCTCACCTCTATTACAGCACCTGTCACATTTTGTTAGAATTTCGTGTCTACGCATTTGCTCCCTGCCCCTAGTGACTACAAGTCTTTCGAAGTCAGAGGCTGGTTATTAATTACCTTCATATCCCAGCCCCATTTTGTGCATGCTTTTGGAACTGATGGAAAAGTCAGCTCAGTATTTGGGCTGAAGTCTCTTGGAATTAGAAGATGTCATATTACATTTCTCATCATTGAATTCAC
The DNA here is from genome assembly GCF_027574615.1 of Eptesicus fuscus. Taxonomy (NCBI): domain Eukaryota; kingdom Metazoa; phylum Chordata; class Mammalia; order Chiroptera; family Vespertilionidae; genus Eptesicus; species Eptesicus fuscus. The sequence continues at coordinate 82,524,520 of NC_072481.1, forward strand.
TAAAATAATGATCCCTGTTCCTGAGGGTCTTGCTGTTGCGGGGAAAGTATCCTTGTGAAAGGAGAATTAAGGTTTTGGAAATAGTGATTTAGAGTTTTTTCTTAAGAAGATAAGATAATCCAAAGAGGTCTATGTAAGGAAGAATGCCTTTGGTCCCAGGAGCGGCAGTGTGAGCTCAGATGTAACAGAGAGAGCGTAAGGTTATTCCGTTTTCCAATTCTGCACTCACAGGCTGTGGGGCCCCTTCAGTGAGGACTGTCCGGAGAAGGCTGCTTTGTAAGGTGAAGTATAAGAGAACCATAAGGCTTCTTCTTATGTGACATTCTATAATGAATTTAAATAAACATCAAAGACCCCCAAATTATTCCACGGGGAGAAACATGAGCTTCTGTTCCCCCTTTGGTAGCTCCAAATGATATAATTTTCCTGACAAATGTAACAGGGATGAGCATGCAGAAACCTAAGGGCATTCACGACACTCACAGACGTTGGACAGCTGCACCGCTGTGGGCTATTTCCGTCCTACTCCACATACCGGGCTGCACAGCTCAGGAGGCAGGAGCAGGGCATCCTGCAAACCACCGCAGTAGCTAACACGCCTGGTCCCCACGGGGCCTGTCAGAGTGCTTTGTGCATGTTCATTATCTCACTCTTCACAGAAACATGCAGGTAGGAACAGTATTGTTATGATCTTGATTGTATGCACCACAAATTCAAAACAACGTGAAATATAATAATTATCTATATAAGAGAAAGCACAGATGCTCACAGAACTCGACTACTCTTTCACTATGAATTCTGCTGTTGAGGAGCCCCCGGGTTAAGGCTACTGTGGAACAGAGGTGGGTCTGAATTCTGGGCTGGAGCCGTACAGCAGGTTTAGTGTGAGCAGCATGTGGCTGGGGGCAAGTAGGGGTGCAGAGAGAATAGGATGCGAGAGAGGAGAGAATAATTACAGAGCTGGCTAGCCCAGCCCTGGGTAATGGAGTGTTGTCAATGAGGAGGAGTGCAGTGGGTTTATTGTGGCCGCATCAATGATGTGTTTCTTTAGGACAGAAAGACATCACCATTAACGCCTCCTGGTCCCCTGCTCTAGCTCTCTTCAGTTCCCTGTCCCCACTGTACAAAATGTAACAGTCACTGGCTTATCATCTATTTCTTCCACTAAAAGGTAACCTCCCAAGGAGGTGGACTTTGTTTTGTCCTTTCTGTCTCCCTAGAGCCGTGGTCGGCAAACTGTGGCTCGTGAGCCACATGCGGCTCTTTGGCCCCTTGAGTGTAGCTCTTCCACAAAATACCACGGCCTGGGAGAGTCTATTTTGAAGAAGTGGCATTAGAAGAAGTTTAAATTTAAAAGATTTGGCTCTCAAAAGAAATTTCAATCGTTGTACTGTTGATATTGGGTTCTGTTGACTAATGAGTTTGCCGACCACTGCCCTAGAGGATACAACAGCCTGAATATCTTCCTTCATGAAAATGATGGAAGAACAGCAAAGAATAAATAGTTGTTTACCTAAAACAGGAGGGCTGCTACTTACAGGAGATATACTAAAAATAGAAGACTTCAGAAAGCTCGAGAGTAAATGGCTGTCTTCAACTGGAAAAAAGCATGCATTTCACACTCTCTTCTTCATTATGTCCCATGACATGCCAGGGAAGTGAGACGCTTTCTTCCCTCCCCTCTGTACTGCTCCATCATGAACAACATTTAATGAGTCCCTCTGTTTGGAAAATTCAACTCTCTTCTTCAACTCCTCTGAACTGAGTAGGAGACACACAGATTGAAAGAACAAGGGCCCCTCTCAGATCCCCTTTACCTACCCCCAGTTCCCTACATTTATATAGTCACATTGCTAAGCATCTCTAGATTTTAAAAATTAAGAGACTGCCTTACCTTTCCTGTTTATTATGAGTGAGGGACAGGCAGCTTATTTTTAATAATTCATAAAGAAATGAAGGCCAAGATATCTACAACATTTCAAGGTCATTACAACACTCAGTCCCTTTTCAGGGAGCTTTATAACCCTGGCTTTATCTCCATCACTTGGCAACAGCCAGATGCAGAGTAGAACAGGTGACTCAAAGTGGGCAGGGATTACAGGTGATCAAACACCTTTGATACTTTTGTAGAAAATCAGGGGCAGATTTTGAAATTAAAAATCACTGTGCATTTTAAATCCTTAATCTTCACTGAAAATACCTGGAAACCATTTCGCCATCACTTCTAAAGAAAATCATATAATAAAGGAATGTTGCTTTCTGGTGTCTAATTTCAAATGCAACATTGTGAAAATGAAAAAAAGCCATTAATCCCCTCAAAGGACAGAAAAAATGTATTATATACAAATATGACAAGGAAAATGAAATTAAACTTCAAGAGGACCAGTTTTTGTAATTTAGTTTGCATGAGTTATGAAGGGAGTTTTCAGAGGGGAGAGGGAACAATCAGCCGTTTTCTTCTGAGAGACCAAAAATGTGTGAGAAACTATGCTACAAATTTCAGTGCCCGAGGCTGAAGCTGAAAAATGACAGAAATAACACTGCAACCCAAGAAGAGAGTTAATCAGCTTTATTTTAGGACAGCAGGCACACACTGTGTTCCATCACGGCCTAGGATTAGCCTTCTTAGATAAAAACTCAACATTAGAGCCTTTGTGTTTTGTTGGATTTCTGTCAGCAAGAAACTATGCCCATCTATATACAGACGGGGGTTCTGAGCGTCCTGGAGTAGAGAATGTGTTTTGAGCTTCTTCTTTTTCTAGCAGTGGTAATGAATTCAAATTAATTCATTCACACCCTTTCTCTGTCCTTGCAGGAACGAATGACCCACATTTCTGAAATAGGGCCTGGACTTGGGATGTGATGAATAACACAATAAGACATGCAGAGTCTGCCCACTAGCTCACCCTTCCCTGCATTCCCCATCTCTGATGGAGGAGCCACACAGTGGTGGCTCTTTCACAAGACTTCATCCCTAGACCAACATCCTAGACCACGCTTGGTTGGATGGTGGTGCCAGGAGGGCAGGATGTGGAGTGAGGAGGCTGATGTTTGAGTCCCCGCTGGGCCATTCACTAAGTGTGCAAATGGGTCTCCAGTTCCTCATCAGTGAAATAGAGAAACCTATCTGCCCACCTCACAGGCCACTGCGAGATCAGAGGATAATGCTGGTGCTGTTGTGCCTAAATAACACCAGTGTGGGTAGTTGCTGTTTTAGCAGGGATTGCTTTAACATTGGCAATAAACCAGTCATTATGGATATTATTTGTTAGTTTATTAAAACACTTCCTTTAGCGCTTTTATATTTCTGGCCTGCAAAATCTTTCTGGACAATGGTTTGTAAGATCAAAGAATCACTATTTATTCATTGGGCAAGGCAGATTTCAACTGATGTACACATAGGAATTCAGGCATGGATTCTCTCTCTTTTGAAAATACACTTCCTTTTTAATCCTCTTAATTCTTCAAAAGATGTTAATGGTTTATATAGTCTCATTTTCACCTTCCTCCAATCAGTTTGCTCATCAACCTTGCAGGGAATGATCTCTCTTGCTCACTGTGAAAGTACTGAAATCTCATCATGCCCCTTGGAATAGCAGTTAAACAGTAAAACAGTAACTACAGGCAGCCACTTATAGATAATAAGTACAGTATATGCTTTAAAATAAAAGAATTGACCTCAAGTAAGAGGCTGGTAAAACTCTGACCTTAAAGGGTTAGGGGCAAATGTCTAACTAGAACTGCAGATTTTAAAGAGATGGTCATCAACGTAAGAAAAAGGAATCTTTCCCTGAAAACGTACTTCACTTAAAAATGTATGCCATTTGCATGATGGTAAACAAAATTCTGTACTTCTTCAAATATGCCACTTCACAAGCAAGTAACACTCAGGCATTCAGAATTTAGTTCTTGCTAGGGCACCAATGCACCTCTGCTTATCATCCTGGGACACTCTTATTTGCAGGTGGAAACGTCATTAACATAAGCCAGTGCAGTAAGTAAATGTCAGACTGTTAGGGCTACAAGAAACCCATCAAATTCAGGACCAAGAATTCATCGTTAGAATTTCCTGTGACCCTTGAGGCCACATGAAGAACAGTCATTGTCACCATGAAATGTATTTATACTAGGATAATGAATGATTTGCACTCTTTGAAAGGCCTAAAATATTTATGGAATAAGAGAATTGTAGAGATTGAAGGAATTTTGGGGACTACTGATTTCGATTTTTCTGTCCAATTTTGAAATTATTATATTCTCAATATTTTTGAAGGTGGTAATTTAATTCCCAGCTAGTAGAATGGATCAACTGAATTAAGATGGGAATGAAAATCAGTGGCTGATTAGGATTTGAAGCCTAAATTCCTAGATTGATGCCAAGTAGATCACAGAGCTTACTGCAGATATTAAAAGTAAATATTGCATATATTTGAGATGATGAAATGTCACCTTCAAAAAAGATATGAATTATTACTAGAGAGAAAACAAATGAAAACAGTCTAATTTGAGGAAACTGATACAAACAAAATCTACAATAAGATAGATTTGCAATATGCCTCTTAGGGGCACTGAAGGCAATTTAAAAAATATATTTGTATTGATTTCAGAGAGGAAGGGAGAGGGAGAGAGAGATAGAAACATCAATGATGAGAGAGAATCTCTGGTTGGCTTCCTCTTGCACATTCCCTACTGGGCATCAAACCTGCAACCTGGGCATGTGCCCTCACCGGGAATTGAACCATTACCTCCTGGTTATAGGTTGATGCTCAACCACTGAGCCATGCTGGCTGGGCTGAAGGCAACTTTTGTGTGCTATATAATTTTGCTCCAAATTATAGGGTGCTCCAAAAAATGTATACACACTTTAAATAGTTATAAAGGCAGTATTTATTTAAATACACTTCATTTTCAAAATAGAGCTATCAGCTGTTAAAATGTAAATACATTTTTTGGAGACACTATTTTTTGGACACTTACTGTTATGCTTTTCAATAAGATGAGTGATTTGAATTAAGTCATTTGTTCTTCACAAACAACTCTAATGAGGTTGGTGGTGTTATTAATATTCCTGTTTTAAATACGAGGAATCAAAGGCAAAAGGAAGTAGCATCTCTGAGATGGAAACCCTGGCGGTTAGAATCTGGAACCCGTGTGGCTGTCTCCATCATGGCCACACTGCCTACAGTAGCCCTGTGACATTGGATAAATATGGAACTCTCTAAGTTTGCTTCAGCTGGTCTCTAGTTCTCTCCCTCAGCACTTTCCCATCAAATCTGGTGAGTCACTGTTGTACCTTTCTAACATGTCATCTTTTAGTGTCATCCAGCAGGGTTCAGATTAGGGTAATGATTAAGAACTTCATACAGATTAGAACAGATTTTTAAAAACCTTGGGAGAACATAAGATAGTAAAGGGTCTAGAAACCATCTCAATACATGATTACATGAACTTGGGATTATTAGTATAGAAGAGGGAAGATAGATAAATTAGTATAGAAGAGGGAAAATAGATAAAGTGAATGGTAGTTATCTTTAAGGATTTGAAAGCCCTTCACAGTAAAAGAAGATTAGAAATAAGACTGGGGGTTACAATAAGTAAACCTTTTAACTGAATGTAATGAAGAAGTTTGTAATAATCAGACTTTGTTGATAATGGAATGGGCTATCTTGGGACCTAAGGAGGTTCTCTTTCTCTAAGAGACTAGAAGACAAATGATCAGGAACACTGCAATGGTGGGCTGCTTGCCTGGTCCTCAAGGTCCATTTTAATTAAAATATGACTATTGATTCAAATGTATGGTTTCCGAAGTCAGAAATTAAAGCTGTTTAATTCTTCATTAAATTTTCATGTTACGGTAACTATAATGTTTCATTAGGGTCAGAATAGAGGTCTGGGCTAACACACTACAGGTGACATTCTGGGACTCAGAGTCTTGGGAGGCAGAATGCCAAACTGATCGGTAATGTTTCCTTCTTCTCGTGGTATTTTTTGGGGTTACTGGAAATTGCTAGGAGAAGAGAGAAAATAATTGTCCCCTTCTGTATTAAACTTAATAAAAACAAGAATGAAGTCATGCTGACAGGGAGAATTCTTAGAAAATAAAAAAATGGCAACATTACTGGAGATAGTGGCAGTTCCCTCTTTCAACTGACAGGTGGCCTGTGACCTTGTTCTGCTCCCAGGTCCTGTCAGGACTCCTGGAAGACAATGTGGTTGCTCAGAAAAATCTCCCAATCTTTATTTGTTTGGAAATAAAAACTTTCTTTTTCTGAAGGGCAACCTTGCTAAAGTGATATATGCATTCATGCCCTATGTCCTGGCTAGTCTATCAGAACAACCCTAGGTCTTGACCTCAGATGAGGGGGGAGGAGAAAGAGGAGGCAAAAGAGCCTGGGGATTGCCTTGGCTCAACTGCCAAGGTCATGCTGTCTTCCTGTCCACCCCCACCTCCCATAATATCACAACTCTTCCCCTCCCGCCACCCCGATTTGTTCGCAAGGATTCATTTTGATAAAGAACCTGCCTTGGTTTAGGGCAGTGGTCGGCAAACTCATTAGTCAACAGAGCCAAATATCAACAGTACAACGATTGAAATTTCTTTTGAGAGCCAAATTTTTTAAACTTAAACTTCTAATGCCACTTCTTCAAAATAGACTCGCCCAGGCCGTGGTATTTTGTGGAAGAGCCACACTCAAGGGGCCAAAGAGCCGCATGTGGCTCGTGAGCCTCAGTTTGCCGACCACGGGTTTAGGTCAACAAACCTACCCATTGATCTACAGTGAACTGAAATATTCTATGAATAAACAGAAATTACTGAACCAAGGAACACTGTGTAACTTGTTGGGTAGTGCTTTCAACAGAACCTTTGAAAATGTCATGCTTTAAGTGGAAATGTATTTAGCAATATCCTCCTAGTATACTGCCCTGAGTATCTTTTTCAGTTGATTAAAGCTTCCGAGAAATGTAAAACTTACTGGGTGTATAGCAGACATGGGGACAGGAAACTACGCTGACCATGAGCTGCCTTTGGGAGAGCAGTTGCACTGGAGTAGAAAGAGTTCTGGATGTGCAGCAGGAGGACCCAGGCTGGAAGGCGTGGCCCTGAAGGACTACTGAGGGCAGTGCTTTCCAATATGTCTATGGGGCAGGGCCAGTGTTGTTGGTTGGTTGGCTTATTTACGTATTTTAATTTTCAATCCATCACAAATGGACGTTTTTGTAAAATATAATAAATTTAAAAAGTTAAATTCTTTTTTATTATAATATTCAACAGACATAACATTAGCCTGTCAAATGGTCATAAACGTGTGCAAAGGCTGGCTCTCACCTATCTGGCTGCAGATGGGCAACAAGCAGTTTGTGGGTCACTCTTTGAGTAGCTGGCCGTGGGGAACTCAGCCTTCCTTAGTTTCTCCACGTAGTCTTCTCACAAGGCGGTGTGAGGATTAAGATGATAAAAAAGGTGTGTAATCAACTAAAAAGTGTCATCCAAATGTTAAATTTTTATTGTCCTCATTATCATGACAGTAGTTGAAAATGATGACAAGGGGCCAAATACACTTTTTGTTCTGTGACGGTAGCTATTAATGTGGTACAATTAAGTTAGCACTCCTAGTGGCAGTGACTTCCTTTGGAGCCAACAATTTCCCAAATACAGAACGCTTGGCCGACAGGCAGTTGGGAAACTGCACCAGAAAGCTCCGGAAGTGTCCTTCTTGTCTCTGGCTCTCTGCCTGGTGATCAGCTGGAACCTCTCAGCTGGAACCTCACAGCACCTCCCAGTAGGGCCCAGTTAACAGAGGCCACTAACCTAGGACGGGAATTAAGGGTCCCAGCTCAGACACACCCTTCCCACCAGATCGCCACTTTCTTCTTGTCAGGCCAGGAACTAGGTCAAGCAACATGCCTTAGAATCATATTGGGAAACTTTGGGCACAAGAAGAGTGGTGTTTGAATACACACACACACACACACACACACACACACACACACACTCATGCACTGCTCACGTGCACACATACACATGCACACACACGCACATGCACATCAGAGCCATTCAGAACCAGCATGAGAGCTCTCCCCGGGTGGTGGGGATCAGGGTCTTTGCTGAAGGCCTGCCCTTGGGTTTCTCTTGGCAGATCCCCCAGCAATGCCATTGGAAGCAGATTCTAGTGAAAGAGGGGCTGCAGCAGTTGCTGAACATTAGAGGCTCACACGCATCTAAGCAGACTGCAGTCCTCTGCCTCCTCCACTGGCAAGAACAGGGCACTCTCTACTTTTCCCATCCCTCTGGTTTCCCACCACCATTCTGCCAGCTCTCGTATTTTCTTATTTTGTATTCAAATAGGCACTTTTTAATATCATAAAAGTAATATCTATAAAATAAAAAATTAATCAGTACAGGAAGATATGAAATAGAAAAACATTTTCCTCCCCTACTCCCTGACCTGGGGGTAAGTACTATTAATGGTTATGTGTGTATACTTTCTTTAAAAATTGTTTTTAAAATTGATTTCAGAGAGGAAGGGAGAGGGAGAGAGAGCTAGAAACATCAATGATGAGAGAAAATCATTGATCGGTTGCCTCCTGCAAGCCTTCTACTGGGGATTGAGCCCACACTCTGGGCATGTGCCCTGACCAGGAATCGAACTGTGACCTCCTGGTTCATAGGTCAACATTCAACCACTGAGCCACACCGGTTGGGCTATGTGTGCATACTTTCAAGAAATGTTAAGGCCTATCTATAATAATAAAAGTGTAATATGCTAATTAGACTGGATAGCCGAACGACCTTCCGGACGACCTTCCTGACGAAGCCAGGACTGCAAGGGCCTCGGCAAGCCGCCTCGGCTGCAAGGGCTGGGTCCCTTGCACGATTTCGTGCATTGGATCTCTAGTAGAAATATAATATGTGCTAACATATATGTCACTTTTTCTTTTTGATAAATGTGATTGTTACATAGTTTGGCAATTGGCCAACATGATTCTTTCCCCCCCACCCCCCCATACTTTCCTTGACATTCAGATTTTGGTCTTATTTTACTTTCAAACTTTTCCCCCCAGTGGCCTTCATAGCCCTGTGTCTTGATCAAATACCCAGCCTTTCTTCTCCCTCCTCCCCAGCCAAGACCATCCTCCATCCTCCATCTCCCCGCCGCCCATTACCTTTCCAGCCTCTGCATGGTCATGGCCAGCGTCTTATTCAGCTCATCTATCATCCTGCAGCTGGAGGGGTGCATGGGGAGGGAGCCGCTGGCAGAGGGGTGGTGCTGGCCAAGGCTGCCATACTGCAGCTGGTGCTGGATCTGGGACGGCAGGACCGTGTGGTGGTGCTGGGCTCCACCCTGCTGGCCGCTCTTCTGGGCTGCATAGGATGCCAGCGAGAGGTCTGGCCCTCCTACAGGCATACAGATCATGACTTTCTTTGGAGGTAGCGGAGGTGACAGTTTCACTGGCAGACAAGGCAATTTCACAGGGGCGCCAGGATCTGTGGCAGAAGGTGAGAGACAGGTGTGAGTTTTGGGGTAAGAAACCCAGAACACTGCACATGCCTACCTTGGGCTGTAGCCTTCAGGGGCCCTGAGATAAAATGCACCCACTGAAGACACAGCAGGATGACAGCTCTCAGCAAACACCCATCATCTCCTTTCCTGCTTAACGTAGGCTGGCTGCAAGGGCCCTCGGGGACTCAGGCATTAGTGGTGCCTGTCACACAGCTGTCAGGCTGCGGGTCAATAGCAGCTGTGCACCCTCTGCTCATGGAAACCCATGGACCTTTGAGACCTGCTCTAGGATGCCCCATGATGCCTACAACTTGGCCATCATGGTGTAAACAGATCCTTTCAGTTGGCACTTTCTAACAGGCAAGAGATTGGAAGTCAGCCCTAGGTTCAAGTCCACTAACAGCATACCCCTCCACCGATGACTTTAACGATGCACCCTCCATCCCCTCATCTGGAACCTGGGGATGATCTCCACACCTGGGAGGATCTGCTGTCACAGAAAACTCAGGTGCCCCATATGGGGGTGAGCTGTGAGCACGGGGGCTGGACTGGCCCACCCACTCACATGGCATCCACGGTGGGCTGTTCAAACTGTAGGGAGGCTCCGACAGGCACTCGGGGGCCTGATGGAACTGGCCCCCACCCAACCCCTGGTTCCATGACAGTGGCACTGAAACTTCCCAGAGATGCTCTGAATCGGGGGACACTTAGGGTTAGACCAGCCCTCCTGGTGTCTCTAGGATGACCTTGCAGGCTTCTGTTGTACCCTACATTCCTGGACATCATCTAGCACGGCTGAGTTGTTCGGGTTGCAGGCTGCACGGCCAGGAGGGCAGCGGGGGGAGAGAGGTGGGCAAGTACAGTCCACTTCACACCTGGTGCTCATGCCGGGAGTGGTACCGGGCTCGACTCTTGGTCTTTGAGGCCCTAGGTTTTTCTCCAACCATCTGAGTGCTTTGAGGGTGGCAGTTTAACTGCCGCAGTCCTGCCAAAATGACATCCCTAGAGCACAAATCTGACCATGTCGCTCCTCAGTTTAAAACCTGCCAGTGACCTAGGACTAAAGCTCAGCTTTGACATATCACTCAAGGCTCCCACGGTCTCCTTGCTGATCAGTTCATCTCCTCATGTTCACACTTTACCTCCCTGAAGTCCGCTCGGTTCCTCCGGTTGGAAATAGCCTCTCCCATCTTACTTCTGATCAGTCTCTCCTACCACATGTACTGCTTTTCTCCCTTGGATTTTACTTATTTGCTCACTCCTAAATTAAGTCTCCATGCCCAGCTCACTCCTACCAGGTGGCCTTTGTCCCTCACATTCTCCCAGGACTGTTGCCATCCTCCCTGGCTCCCCATGCTCAGTGGCCACCTCTTCTATATCACAGAGAAACCACGGTGAGCCCCCAAGGCCCCTCTTCCCTTTGATCAGGCCTTGTTCTTACTCTGACCTACAGGCATCTTCCTCACTCCTGAACCCACAGGCATCGCCCTCACTCCTGAACCCACAGGCATCGCCCTCACTCCTGAACCTCTGAGCTCCCCAAATCACCTGGCATTTCCATACCCCTGGGCCTTTGTCACTTTCCCTCAAATTGGAACTTTCTCTCTTCTGTCTTCTTGGTCAATTCCTACTCTCCCTTCAAGATCCAGATCAAAAATATCCTCTCCTGAAAAATTTTCCATGATCATTACATCACTCCTTCCATCATGTACCCACTGGGTCCACTGTGGGCATGCAGATGTCAGTGCTGACGATGTCAGTATGTCACAGAGCCAGCACTTACACAGGCCTGTTATGTGCCCAATGTTGTTCTGTGCTTTTCATTTCTAACCAATTTAATCCTCACAGCAAGCCTGTGACGTGGACACTGTTATTATCTCACTTTTACAGACGACATCACTGCGCTCTGAAGACTCGGAACTGAGCCTCCTGTTTACATAGCTGGCTCCTCTGGAGAACAAAGACCGTGAACAATTTGTCATTATATCCTTAGCATCTTGAACAGGTGCCCGGCTCACACAGCAAGAGGCTGAAAAGATGTTTACAGAATGAGCTGAAACCATGATGCTCTTGTGAGGGATGAATTCACACCTTCCCAGAAGATAGGCTAGGAGGCAGATATGAACATAAAATGGATCACAGTTCTGGGATCATGCAGCTGTGGATGCATGGACACTACACTGCTGATTCTACAGCCGAGACACAGAAAAGCCCAGTGGTTCCAAGGAGCCCAATGAGATGGCTCCCCTAACACCAAAATGCGAACCAATCATAACCACAAGGCTCCCTTAAGCTCTCCCCCGAAGGCTCATCCTGTTCGAGCACCCCCCATGCACAGGGCACAGTGGTGCTAATTCCAAAGTGGCTGGGAGCTGAAACTCACCACCTTTGTCCTGTTCCTGTTACTGAAGGATGCATTCCTGGGGCTCTTCGAAGTTTTAGCACAAACCTAGCAAATGCAATGTGTCTGGAAGCATTAAAGCTCTAAGTCAGGGACCCTTAACCCACGATTCCCTCATTTGTGGGTCCAGCTGTCTGCCTAGGGCAGGCAGATGCTCAGATGCTTGGGCAGGAGAAAGCAGAGCCAGGAGGCGGCATGGAGCTGACCGCCCAGGAAGGCACAGTGATGACATTGGGTTGTCCATCTTGTGAAGCTCTAACTTCCCACGCACCCTCCTCCACAGCATTACTTATCATACTTCCATAGCAAAGCTTACTTGGTTTCATCATTGGAGAAACAGCCAAATGTATGCCAGGAATTCTATCAAAACAAAGCAAGGAGGAAATGACTAGTGGGACCAAGTTAGTGGAGATGGTTGTTTATTGTCCCAGGAAAGACCAGCTAGGGCCTCAGAGGTCCCTCTCTTCCCCTCTCGTGCCTGCATCTTCCTTTCGGTTGTTTCATTACACAAGAGCATAAATTTAAGAGGGATAGACAATGCAATTTTGTCTCAAGCAACAAATACTTAATCAGAAGTTTAGCTTTTCCTAAGTGTGGATTCAATGCATTAGACCCCTCTGTTCCCATCCTTGCTGGTTTTGGATTTGCCTTATGTGAAATGTATGCATTTGTTAGACGATAAATAAACATATCCCAATACTCACTTCTGTTCAGCAAGGCACTGACATTTCTGTAGTAAGAACCACAGAGTGAGATGAATGGACTGGTACTGTGCTGCATGCCACCCACCTTTTCCTTCCAAGATACCAAATTCTTAGCATAGTGGTGAGGGTGAGACAAGACAATGCGGACGTGCTTTGTGAATTACAAAGCACTATAGGCATTCACAGTGTGACTAGCAGGGCTCCTGCCACACCTGTGAGAGTTCACCTGGCCTCATGCTTCTCAGTCTGGGGTGTGAAGATGGAAGCCAAGGAAGCAACAGAGAGCATAGTGTTTCTGTTATACAGGGAGGGCAAAAGTAGGCTTACACTTGTTCATATGGAAAATAATACAACCATGAATAAGTAATAATACAAGGAAAAAACTCTGTATTTCATGTACTCACAACTGTAAGCCCACTTTTGCCCACCCCTGAAGGTAAGCAGGGAAAAACCAGGTGAAAGTGAATCAAGCAGGTGAGCAAAGAGGCTTGCAAAGGACTGTCATTGCAGTCTGTCATGTTTGACAGAGAACTGCAGGAAGGGCAAAAGGCGGGGCTGTGCAGGTCTCAGTGGGTGTCCTCTGCATCGGTGCTGAGAGCTAGTGGCAAAGAATGCAGATCTGGAGGTGAGAAAACCTGGATTCACTAGCTGGGAAAGATAGCTAACCTTTTTTGGGAGTTCGGCTTTTTTAACCTCTAAAAATCCAGGGATAAAAATACCTCCTTTACCTTGATAGCCCCTCACTGAGTTGTTGCGTGACACTTATGGATTGTCTGAGGCCTCACTCTACCTCTTGTGTTTATAATGTCGACAGTGGCTGACCCTGCTGGGGCGCACAGAGCTCCCTGCTTGCTGACTTAGAAATGGATGAGTCCTCTGCAGCCAGACTGATCAAGATGCAGTGTATTCATAAAACTGTCTCTGTTGATGGAGTGGAAGGAGCAAAAATAACCAGTTCCAGAGAACAAGGAAAATAAACCCAAACTGTGAGTGTCAAAGAGCCATAAAACCCAAGGGGGCTGTATTTCCAAACATGATACTGTTCTGGACAAGGAAAATGAAACCCGCAGATTACTTCTGCAGTGGGTTCTCTGGCCAGAGGACTGTAGAATGAGTCTGGGCTAAATGATCACACCCCCAGCCTCTCTTCTCACTTAATTAACACCTGCTGCAGAAGCCATCTGTAACTGCTGATGTATCAGATGTACTTGTTAATGATAGTAGCACTTAGTGTCTTAATGAAAAAAGATGTTGTAAGAATTTCCCAGTTATTTGCTGGTTCCAGCAGGTCAGAATTCCTGGTCTCCTTTCATAGCTACAGACATTCTTCCCAAAGACATAAAGGGCATAAGACGTGTGCTAAGAACTTAAAGAAGAGTCCAGTGTCACTCAGACTCCTCTGGCTGCAAGAAAGGCACTCAGTGCCTGGCTGGTATGGCTCAGTGGTTGAGCATCAACCTATGAACCAAGCGGTCATGGTTCCATTCCCGGTCAGGGCACATGCCCGAGTTGCAGGCTCGATCCCCAGTAGGAAACGTGCAGGCAGGAGGCAGCCAATCAATGATTCTCTCTCATCATTGATGTTTCTATCTCTCCCTCACTCTTCCTCTCCAAAATCATTAAAAATATATTTAAAAAAAGAAAAGAAACACTCAGAGGAGCTCCATCAATTTCTCCAGGCCAGCCTAGGGATCCTGCGGCAGTCCTTGGTCAAATGCCTGTGAAGGCAACCTGTGTTGACTGACCCTTTGTAGTGAGAGGGATGGTGTGGTGGGAAACAAAAGTAACAAAGAAGTTGTGTCCCCCACAACCTGGCTTGCTCTCCCAAGCCGGGTCAGCACACGGGGACTGCAGCAAGTGTTGGATGTTTGTGAGGAATCTGTCCTGACACCTTCCAGAGTCCTAAAGTTGAGGCTCTTAGGGCACATGCAGCACCAGCACCAGCAACCGGCTTTGTGTCAGACCCACTTTCCACAAGGAAACATTTCTGTTTTTGAACTGACCCCTCCCAAGACCACCTGGGAGGATGCCAGATGAGAGGAACACGCTCCCTAAGGTGGTGGGCTGGGCAGTGTGGATGGGGTCACTCGCCGGCCGAGTCACTGGGTCACGTGACCTTTGCAGAGCAAGCAATTAAATTCGATTTTTTAATTTTAATTTTTAAAAAGATTTCACTATAGGTTTATTTTTATTTATTTATTTATTTATTCATATGAAATTTATTGGGGTAACATTGGTCAACCTGATCATATAGGTTTCAGGTGTGAGTTTCTATGTTATAAGATCTGTATATTGCACACCACTCAGAGTCAATTCTTCTCCTGTCACCATATATTAGGACCCCTTTTCCTCCCCTCCTCCTTCCCTCTGGCAACCACCATACTGCTGCCTGTGTTCACAAGTTTCAGTTTTACATCCCACATATGGGTGAAATCATGTTTCTTGGCTTTTTCTGACTGACTTATTTCACTTAGTATAATATTCTCAAGGTCCATCATGTTGTTGAGATATTTTTAAAAGTAAAATTACACATATTCATTGTCAGGAAACTGCCCTCAAAGAGTTAAAATTGTAGATGCCCCTGTAATCATGAGAACAGACATCTGACAGATAAGTATTTTGTTAGAATTTATAAATCACCTATATAAAAACACATGATATTAGTTTGTTTCTGCAGTAATGACGAATGCTGTTGCCCCCAGAGAGACTGAGTGAGGAGAGTGCTATTTCTTAAACATACCATGCCTCACACTCATGTGCCTCTGTGGACCCTGCTTCTCATCTCACAGCATCCTCCTCTACCATCCCTACCCATCACATTTTTACTCATTTTAAGACCTGTCCCAAATACATCCTCCTTTATGACACTTTTTTTTTTATTCTTCCAAAATGATTTGCTCTCTTACCACCTGAATTTCTTTACAGCCATGTTTATACATCTTCATATTAACAGTTTCCTGCAGTTTACAGCTGCCCACAAGCCCTGCAGCTGATGGGGGAATACTTTTTGTGAATGACGTCAGGGCTGGCAGAGCGCCTCGCACATGGGGGCACTCGGAACGTGGCTTCCATTCAGCCTCGCAGAGGAGGGGCGTGCTGGCACCTGCTACCTGGGTGAACCTTGAGGACACTATGCTGAGTGAAATAAGCCACAAAATAACAAATACTGTACAATTCCACTTATCTGAGGTTCCTGGAGTATTCAAATTCATAGAAACAAGAATAAAAATGTTGGTTACCAGGAATTAAAGGGAGAAGAAAGAAAAAGAGGGAAGTTTAATAGGTATAAATTTTGAATTCTGCACGATGAGAAAATTTTGGAAATCTGTGGCACAATAATGTGATTATCCTTAACATTACTGGACTGTACTTAAAACTGGTTTAAAAAAGTGCCAAGTGAATTAAATCTCCAACCTAACAGCGCTACAAAAAAAAAAAGAAAGGTATTTGCTACAATTTTCATCCTGATCATAGAGGTCAGAGCAGAGAGCACCCTTTTAAAAATGTTTTAATCAACAGTCTGTACATGCACTGAAAAAAGTTTCTGCCTTTTGAAGACAGAAGATGAAGACTGGGAAAGTATGGAGAAATGGGTATAAAGAGGGAACTCAGGCAAATGTCCCATTCCTTCAAGGCATCAGTTATCAAGAGAGTAACCACTTCACGAGGCTTCTGGGTTATGAGTCATTAACATTTGAAGGCACAGCTCAGGTCCAAGGTCACAGTGGGCTAACCATCAGTTTCCTCTCACTGTCAGAGCAGAATACTGGTAGGGAAAGCAAGGAGGGAGGCAAAAGTAATCAGGTGATTTGTAGGGTTGGAGAGGAGGCAGAAAGAGGAGAACAAGGATGGTGGATGGGAATCAGAAAGCAATGGCCAGACAGAATCAGAGAACAACAGAGAAACCAAGTGAAATTACAAATCGGAATGTAACTGTAGAATAGTCCATTGTAGACACTGTCCACAAAACTAGAGACAGCTGTAAACAGGAATATTGGCTTTGGCTTGACAAGCACTGGATAGAGGGTTCTCATTAGACACCTGTTGGGGCTGAAAAATACCACCGGGCACGGATGCCATTTGTCAGGTAAATTTGCAGTTGCAAATAGTTTGTAATGTTGAAACTAGCAATCAACCTAGTTCTGATAATACAGTAGGTTTCCTTGTATTTGAGGTTCTAAAGATAGTGCAAACAAGCCCTCAGCAGGTTCACATTCACGGGAGGACTTGTTTTTAAGGATCAGCAACAGTTTCCTTTTTTTTTTTTTCTGAAATGCTCCAGTGTTATTTGCTCCTTTCTTGAATCTTATACACTGTCTCCTTCTAGCATGTTCTTTGAAACCAGACCCAACTGTGGTCAGGTCCTCCTCTTTATAATCAAGTGCCTTCAGAACATATCTTTTGAAAGACAGTATCATTTTTTGTCTTAAGTAGATTAAAAAACACAAAACAAAAACAAACAAACAAACAAAAAAACAGTTAACTATAAAGAAAGCAAATGATTTTGATTTGATTTTAAGAATAGGTATCTTGGTGGACATGGTATAAACTAATGGTTATAAGTTAGAGCTCTGGAGTCTGACAATATAGATCCAGTCCATCTCTGCCACCAACTATCTATGTAACCATGATCAAGTCATTTCAATAGTCTAAATTTCATTTCTCTCCACTGGGAAAAGTACAGAATAATGATAATCGTACCTACCTCACAGGACTAAATGGTATGTCGTAAAGTTCTCAAAATCTGGCCGCTGCCGTTATTACTACCCAAGTGTGAACGTCAGACTAAAGGCCAGCTACCACGTAGGTTTATCCTTTATTCAAATGGCATGCGCGGGGTACACAATTACAAGTCCCTTATGCAGAAGGCATGGATTATTTGTGCCTTGTCTAACATTTGACTTCTGGAGATAGGATGGCTGGAGAGGTGACTGAGGAAGACTTAGAAAGGAAGAAAACAGTGTTTTTGTTTGTTTGTTTTGTTTTTGCCTCCATAACGCTTTCCCCCTTGGGTCAGCCATCATTCCAAGAAGGATGAATTTTGAGAATCATTCATTTCAGATCATATTAATTATACAACCAGCTCTGCTGGGTACTGCACTTCCAGAATGGAAGGGACTGCAGTGCCCGACCATTCCTGACCTTTATTACATGCCTCTGTGCATGCTGGTGTTGGACAAGATGAGATGGAAAAGGATGACAGGAGGAGAACAAAGAAATAGTTTGGGAGAGCAGGAGGGCTTCTCGGTACCTGGCTCAAGGACAGAGACAATTTGTATGATAAACAGTCTCCAAGTTAATTTCCTGATAAAGTGGAAACAGATACCAAAGCAGAGATATTTCTGAATCTTTCCCCCTGATCCTGTACCTGGGAGTAGCCCAGTTCAGGCCAGCATTGTACTAGACAATTCACCACTACTACTCAGGCTTGGTGTCTTTCAAATTGTCCTGTGTTTCCTTTCAAAACTGTCAACAGAGTAACAGACACTGAGAACACGCTGAAACTCCTAAGTCTCAATTTAGAGCTCTAGAATTCTTAGTGTATTAATTCCTTCTGACATGGCCCAGATGTCTCTCGGGTAATTAGTAACAGAACACAGGGTTAGTGTAGCTGCCTCATGGTGGTGGGGATTCATTATGACTGATTACTCACTTACAAAATTTAAGCAAGTCTAATTGAGTTTAAACCCAAAAGCACAGCACGGGGATCATAGCCCTCAGGCTTCTGTACCTGTTTTGTCTTCGTCGTATTTAAGAGGCTACCAAGTACACTATGGTAAGGATGACTTTTTTATCCATTTGATATGGAGGTGAGATTTACAGATAATAGATAAAGTCCACTCTTCTTGGAAAAGAAGGAGGGAAGCCAGAGAGATTGGGCTAGTTTACATATTTTCATCCTTCAAATATCAAGATTCCTGAGGATGCCAGGCTACCCAAGTTCAGGGCTCAGAGCTGAATGGAGTGTGCCCTCATTAATTAGATAAATTAAAGGGTGTTGCTGGCTAAGAAATTCTGTCAATTCTTCTTTAAAATGTCTTATCTAATGTTCTGTTCTCTCTCTTCCCACTGCTATCAGCCAGATGCTTGTTAACTCATATTTCAACAACTGGAGTAGCCTCTTAAATAGGCTCAAGCTCAGGGGTCCTCAAACTTTTTAAACAGGGGGCCAGTTCACTGTCCCTCAGGCCATTGGAGGGCCGGACTATAGTTTAAAAAAAAAACCTATGAACAAATTCCTATGCACACTGCACATACCTTATTTTGAAGTAAAAAAACAAAATGGCAAAAACACCTACATGTGGCGTAGTTTGAGGACGCCTGCTCAAACTGTTCGATTTAATTCAACTAGTGATTTTGGAAAACGAGGCACAGGTCTGGCCTCGGTGGCTTCTCTGTCAGGTCTTCCACCTTGTCTTCTTTCTGTTCAGTCTACACAGTGACCCAGGAAACTTTGGTAAAGGCTAGTTTTAATCATAGCACTCGCCTGCTCAGAACCCTCAACAGGCTTCCCACTGCCACAGGAATACAATCTAAATCCTCGGATGCCTTACCCAGTGAACCCTCTCTCAGTACATCCCGAGATGGGCCCGCCCTGGCTCAGCCACCTGGTCACTGACCCGGATGTTGGCCCCTCTGAGTCTTTATCCAGGGTCTTCTTTCCTGGAATGCTCTTCCCTCATTCTCTATAGATGCCCTTCATGCTCTAAAGGTCAGCTCAAGCCTCAGCCTTGTCCAGTAACTTTTCATCAGATTGCATGCACTGAACTACAAGGATCACTCTTGACGGTAGCCATTTTGCCACTCTATTTTTTAAATATATATATTGACCCTTGGACAACACAGGTTTGAACTGCGTGGCTCCATTATATGCAGATATTTTCAATAAATAATTTTTGATTCGCAGTTGGGAGTCTGTGGATGCGGAGGGCTACTACATGCATTGTTCTACGTTAGGGGACTTCAGCATCCTCGGAATTTTGTATCCGCTGGGGTCCTGGAACCAATACCCCCAGAGACTGAGGGACAGCTTAAGTTTTTAGGGAGTCAAAAGTTAAATGTGGATTCTCAACTGAATGGGGGCCAACACTCCACACCCATGCATTAGTCAAGAATCCACTGTATATATAACTAAGCAATTCTAATTTTAGAAATAAATTAGGGAAGACTCGAACATGCTTACTAGTATAAAGAAAAACATGATGTTGAGGATGTTTGCTATTGTGTTTTTCACAAGGAGAAGATGGAAAACCCATAAGAGGTCAATCAGGTAAATCCTGACTTAGACCAAGCAGCCAACAAAATCATGTGCATCTTCACTAACATGGGAATCAGTTCACGGTATATCACTGAGTGCACAGAGCAGTGATAGAAGACTGTACAGCAGTATTTTAGATAGACAGATGGATAGATAGATAGATCATAGATAGATAGATAGGTAGATCATAGATTGATAGATAAGATCATAGATAGATAGATAGATAGATAGATCATAGATAGATAGATAGATAGATCATAGATAGATAGATAGATAGATAGATAGATAGATCATAGAGAGACAGACAGGGGTGCTCTCTTGGAAGGGGGGTTTCTTCTGAGAGCATTTTCTCCTTGTGGTTTTCTCTGCTTTTAAACTTTGGGGCACTGAACGAAAGTGTTATTAATGAACTGAACGGTATAGGTGGAAATTTGCCCTTTTAAACCACAAACATCTGCAGAGATGCAAGCATACATTGATGGAGTAGTTTGACACAACTCCATGTTTAGGTTGGACTCTAATAAAACCCAGCACCGCATGAGAGAATCCCACAATCCTGGAACCATGTTCACTGAACTGGGAGTCGGGAAACACAGGGTCTAATCGTGGCTCGATAGCAGCCCTGGAAACGTCACTTATTTTCTCGAACCTCAATTTTCTATTATAAAATAAGTGTATATTCTTCCCAACCTCTATCCCCATTCCATCTTACAAAAATGTATGGAGATAAATAGAAAAGATAAGAATACCAAAGACGCTGTAAAAAGGCAGTCGATCAGCATCAGGTGGGATTACTATCAAGATTGGAGAAACAACCCACTGAAATCGTTAGTCTCTGATACACCACAGCCTTGAATCCCAGGGGTATCCGATTCACGTGCTAATGTGCAGGGAAGTGCAATTTACTGGACACCTGATTTAATACCGTGGGTACATTAGTTAAGTAACAACTTAAAAATGAAAAGACAAGAATCATTTTAGAACAACAGTCCTAAGCTTACTCTTCTTTTAAAAGTATTTCTCACAATACTTTACAGATACTGTCTTTGCTTTTTAAAAATTAAAAAAGTTTTTTTTTTAATTGATTTCAGAGGAAAGGAGAGGGAAAGAGATAGAAACATCAATGATGAGAGAGAATCATTGATCAGCTGCCTCCTTCCTGCAAGCCCCCTACTGGGAATGGAGCCTGAAACCCGGGCAACCTGGAATCGAACCCTGACCTCCTGGTTCATAGGTCGAACCACTTAGCCGGTGCTTGTTTATTTATTTTTTTCTATTTTTAAGAGAACAGCACAGATGTAAATTTTAATAAAAGAAATATGCTGGCCTTCACATCAATAATTTAAAGACAAAACTTTAAAGCTTTGACAAACTCATTATGAAGAAAACAAGGTGCTACTCTTTATCTTTGCAAAGATTTGGACATGGAACCGCACTCACCCAGACGGGCAAGTGGTCTTGAATTACTCACATAGATGCCGATGTACACATTTACAGATACACGTGACTGAAGGCTCTCGGCACATGACTGGTAGGTGCATATCGAATATTTCTTGACACAAAGACACAAACCCAGGCACGACTGCGTGTACCGAGACACACACGGAAACACCCACACGTCCCCCAGAGCAGCCTCCCCGAGGAGGTGCACGGGTTTCTGGTGAAAAGGAAGAGCAGAGATTTTCCCTTGAAGGGAAGGGGCGGGGGGGGGGGGGGGGGGGGGGGATGGGGGGCGGCGCCCCAGAGACGTCTGCACTCACCTGTCAAGTGGTTGGCAATCCTGGCTGTGGGTTTGGGAGGCAGGGCGGGGGGCTGCTTGAGGAGGGGCAGCTGCTTCACTGGGGTCTCCTCATGGTCTCCAGGGAAAGCAGCAGGTTTTTTGGGGGGCAGTAGCAGGACTGGTTTGGCGGAAGGATCTTGGGACAGGAGGACTCCAGACTCACTGGCAGAGGGACTCTCTTCAGACACTGAGGGCACAACCACAGGACACACAGGAGACGTTACACAAATGCAGAGCGTGGGGCGGGGAGCACACAGGACAGGGGCGTGGCAGCGACGGGCAGCGCTCCGGCTCCTGCAGGCGGTCACGAGCGGGTGGGGCGCTGGAGGGGGCGCCAGAAGCCCCTCTCCGGGCACAGTGGGGAGGCAGAGGCAGGAAAGGGAGAGGGGGAAGGACCAAGAGGGAGAAAAAGGAAGGAGGCATTTTCTCTAAACGTTGTCACGTCCATCTCGGCAGGTTATAGTGCTGATCCTGTGGGTGCTCTAGAATGCGATGACCCACATAGCAGGGTAATGTGTCGGGGATGAAGCGCCCGCTCTGACCCGAACCAGCACCAAACACCAGCACCTCCCTTGGGGCCCGTCGCCCTTTGCTAGGCAGGGGGAGAGAGCGGGTTCTTGCTTTTGCCCGCTGGGTCTCGTCCTTGCTCCCAGGTCTGGGGCACCAGGGAATGAAGACAGCCTAGACTTTGAACCAGGGGGGCGGCCTACACGTGTGGGGCGGCTGCTCTGGAGCCCCCTGAGCTGGTGCAGCCTCTAGTGGGCGCCCTGCCTTTTACAGGCACCTCCCTGCCCCTGCGGCTCCTATAAACCTCAACCAGGAGAAGGATGCTCCTCAACACCTTTTTGTCTTCCCCCTCCCTCTCTCCCCTTACCGGCCTGAATTACGGTTTCCTTGTTTCGATTTGCCCCATTCCCCCCCCCCCCTTTTTTTTTTTTGTTAATCTTCGCCTGAGGATATTTTTCCATTGATTTTTAGGGAGAGTGGAAGAGAGAGGGAAAGACAGAGAAACACATTGATTGGTTGCCTCCTGCACGAGCCCCACCAGGGCCAGTGCCGGGGAGGAGCCTGCAACCAAGGTACGTGCCCTTGACTGGAATTGAACCCGGGACTCTTTGGTCTGCAGGCCAGTGCTCCATCCGCTGAGCCAGACTGGCTAGGGCTCACCCCATTTCTCTTTGCTCTGCCCTGGGCCTGGTTCTTCCTTTTCCCCGACTGGCTCCAGTGAGGAGCTGTCTTGGGCAGAGGCACAGGCCTCCTGGCAGATGACAGACTGAAACTGTGGCTCCCCTGGGATGTCAGACCTCACCATGCCCATCAAAGCCATCTGGTCCATGTTACAGGGAAGGGTGAATGGAAACACAATTCACTGCTCCGGCTGGGAAAATCGCCCCAGCTTGCGGGACCGGGGATGCAGCTCAGCTGCCTGTGCTCCTTCTTCCCATCGCTGCTACAATAAGAATGCCCAGACATGACTCCTCTCCGCACCCTCTTCCTCTCTGATCTGGGTAGCAGTGTTCCTGCAGCACCCAACCCTGGCAATAATCCCCCTGAGTGCTCAATGCTCCCTCATTCCAAGGGACACTGTTATTATCAGCGTGGGACATTTTGTATGTTACAAAATATCAGAAGATAGGCTTGGTGAGACACCATCTCTGCCATCCTCCCACCTGAGCTCTGCTGAGGAGACTGAGCACCTGGTGTGGAGAAAGGACGTGGCCTCTCTACCCACGCCAGCTCTTCCAAGAGGTCCCTTCCCCCAGGCACGTCTCCTGACAACAGGACCAATCCTTACTGGCTTGGGGAGGGTCCCAGGAGGGAATGAGTATTGGCCACTCAAAGGGCTTTGGACCAGAGAAGTAACAGTAGTTAGATGGCATCAAAATCATCTGTTGACAGGATAGAAGTTAACCAGCAAATTGTAAACAATTTAATGGCCAATGAACACATTGATTGTATACAGTAAATTGGTACAAATTGATGCAACCATTAATGGGTACACTGGGGCTAGGATTAAAGGAAATGCCAGGGCAAGCAGACAGGTGAATTAGATAGGTACCATCGAGAAGTGCAGGATTCTTTAGCTTGATCTTAACAGGAATGAGTGTTAGAAAACAAAACCATGACATTTTACATACTCAATATTACAAAAACAGGGTATGTCACTTTAAAGATATTAAAGGTATAAAAATATTTTTAAAATCTAGAATAATAACTGAATATCTTCCCAATTTTTATACTCAGTATGTACTGGTTTGGTCAGTTTCATCCCTATTTCTAGGATTCTAGTCCAGTCAGGCCGAAGACCCTTAATGCCCCCTGCTGGGGCCTGTGGTGAACTCTACCAGGGCCATTACCTGTCCCATCCATGATGTCTGAAGGTTGGAGCACCTCGTATGAGCAGGGATCTCTGGGCATCGGGACGGGCTCCATTTCGGACAGGGCGGGCAGAGACAGCTGGCTGGCGCTCAGGGACTGTCCGTTTTCCAGGGAGTCCTCCTCGTTGGATATGGAGAGCTCCCCATCTGCCAGGGAGAGGAAGTGCCGTTAGACAATGCCTGCCTCTGGAAGGGTGACATTTGGGCCTGTTAACTGAGTTTCCATCTTTATCAACATCTGCACTTGTTCTTTTGCTTTTAAGACATTGACTTTATTTTTATTTTTTTAAATTTTTTTAATTTTATATTTTATTGATTTTTTACAGAGAGGAAGAGAGAGGGATAGAGAGTTAGAAACATCGATGAGAGAGAAACATCGATCAGCTGCCTCTTGCACACCCCCTACTGGGGATGTGCCCGCAACCAAGGTACATGCCCTTGACCGGAATCGAACCTGGGACCCTTGAGTCCGCAGGCCGACGCTCTATCCACTGAGCCAAATTGGTTTCGGCTGACTTTATTTTTAGAGATGTGCCATCTAACCACCAGTGCCACAATTTCCAATGATCTTCAGCCAGTTGCTTCTTTTCTCTCCATCTTTCTAACCATAATCCACCATATTTTGTCTCTATTTTTTTTTTAATGAAAGTGAACAAAAATTGATTTTTCTTCATAATCTTGGAAAATTGGAAAAACTGAGCAGACCTCCGAGACTGGAAAACCCGGATTAGGAATTCCTACATCAGGGAATAAAGGATTCCATATCACGCAACAAGTGCCAGGAGCATGGGACTCCAAGGCCTAGGAAAAAACTCATCCTGTCTTCTCTCTACGTCTGCCCAAATTCCCTCTGAAAGGCTACAGCCGCCAGAATGCGGGCAGTGCCTGAATTCTCCGGAGCTCACCAGTGCTCGCGGGTCCTGTGTGCGAGCAGACTCTGATCTGGCTTACAGCTCAGCAAAGCAAGGGGCAGCCAGTTAACACCATGGGGAGGATCAAAGGCTCCTGCACAGTGGCCATTTGTCAATGTGATTTCATCCTAGCCCAGGGGAGTCCTCCATAACTAGACACTGAAATAAAATTAGATTTCAAAGGGGACTGAAGGCTGTTCTAGTAAAATGAGCAAATACCCAGATGAAAGACTCTTATGTGATGCTTCGACAGAACACAGAAATTAGCAAAGCCATTACCTGGCTTAGAACTGGAAGGAAGATGACTCACTTGTAGAAATGAAACAGTGAAATGACTCCAAGGTTAAATTTGGAAACACAGTCCTTTTGCTCTGCCCTTCTCAAGGCTGTAACTTGATCCACAATGATACATGGTGACAAAGGATCCTCTGCCAGCCCCTCCCCCAATTATCTATGACATGTATGTTCAACAGAGTAACCTACACATGAGCAGGCTTTAGATAACATATGGCTCAAGGACATGTGATTTTTAACCTGAATGTCCTATAAACATAGAGAAAACATAACGGAGAGCAAAAAATCATCTGAAACAGACAACATAAAGCACAGTACTCAAAGAGTGTTGTGTGTCTGTTTTCTTCCTTTTCTCAGCCTTTTATTGCCACAAATGATAGTAGTCGTTACTATAACTGACTAGAGGCCTGGTGCATGAAATTCGTGCACGGGGGAGGTCCCCTCAGCCCAGCCTGCACCCTCTCCAATCCGGGACCCCTTGGGGGATGTCTGACTGCCGGTTTAGGCCCAATCCTGGGGATCGGGCCTAAACCGGCAGTCGGACATCCCTCTCACAATCCAGGACCTCTGCCTCCTAACTGCTCACCTGCCTGCCTGCCTGATCACCTCTAACTGGCCCCCCTGCCAGCCTGATCATCCCTAACCACCTCTGCCTGCCAACCTGATCACCCCTAACTACCCCCTCTGTCGGCCTTGTCACCCCCAACTGACCCCCCCCCCCGCCAACCTGGTTGCCCACAACTGCACCCCTTGCCAGCCTGGTCGCCCCTAACTGCCCCCCCACCAGCATGGTTGCCCCTTACTGCCCCCCCTGCCAGCCTGGTTTCTCCCAACAGCCCCCCCCCCCCCGCACCGGCCTGGTCACCCCCAACTGCTCCCCCTGCTGGCCTGGTCGCCCCCAACTGCCTTCCCTGCTGACCTGGTCGCCCCACGCAGCCTGCTGTTCAGTTGTTTGGTTGCCCCTCACTAACCCCCCTGCCAGCCTGGTTGCCCCATGCAGCCTGCTGCTCAGTCGTTTGGTCGTCCCTCACTAATCCCCCTGCTGGCCTTGTCGCCCCACTCAGCCTGTTCGGTCGTCTGTTCGGTTGTTTCGGATGCGATGGCCCCTGGCTCTTTATATATATAGATTAGCAAGATGATTACTCTTCCTCACTAATAGGAGGAGCAGCGCAGACCCAAGGCTAACGCCACGGAGAGGACACAGCTGAACTGAGGGTCTGTAGGGTGGGAAAGGCTGCAGTACAAGGGTCCCTGCACAGCATCCCATCATGTATGGTCCTATTCCTCTTAACATGCTTTAATTTCGCATGTTCAAACTGACGCCGTGGGAAGTAGCTCTGTTTCAAGTTCCCAGTTGGTGGAATAACGACACAGCTACCATTCAGTTTAATATATCTCTTGGAAACCACTTTGATTTTTGATGTTCCAAGTGTAATAAAAGTCCTGGATAAGACAATCAACACAGAAGGGGTTTCAGCGTGTTGCCAAGTTCTGCTTCTTTGGGGCAAAGACGCAGTGGAATGATTGGTGCACATTTTAACAGTTAGAAATGCCACAGAAGCAACATGGGGAAGAAAGATACAACTGCAGTTGGATTACTTTAGACTCTGTGAGCCTTGGTTTCACCCAGGCTTAATGCCAAAGGCTTTGTTAGTAACAGAGTAGCACTATCACTCATTCCTCTTGTGTCTATTAACCCCTCCAAAAATTTAGCTCCCTATGAATTAAAAGTACCTTTGCTAAGTCACAAAGCCCATACCACTTTAGAGAAGAAACAACCTTGGGAATTCCAGTCATAATGTCTACATATACATTTCCATTGAAAAAAATAAAACCAGGAGAAAAAAGAAGAAATAAGATGCTGATCATATTGCCACCCTAACAGATACAATTTCTTTTTCAGTACATATTTTTCATAGTTACATTCTTACTATGAATCAAATTTTGTGTCTTTCTTTACTATTGTAGCATTACAACTTGCAGAATTATCATCTTAATGAATATAGTAGATGAAATACTGATGTTTATCCAGCCATCTCCCTATGGTTGGTCACAAAGGGATTTCAAATGTTTCATGCTATTATGAAAAAAGAAAGTACTATTGACCATCTTCTTGTATAAAATCTCTTCTGCCATTAGAATTTTTCCCCTTTAGAAGAGATTCCAATAAATGAAATTTATGTGTATTAATAATTTAATGTCTAGTGACACATACCTGGATCCTCTGAAATTTTTTTCCCTAAAGGTTTATTTTTCTTTCTATTTACACAATAGCAATGTACAGATCGCACTAATTTCTTAGCTTTCGGTCATTTCTTCAACATTAATGTTAATAATCATGTTTTATCTATGTATGCATGCATGCATGTATGTATCTATAGATATACTACATATGTATACATATCTAGTAGAAATAATTAAACCATTCAATATGTACAAAAATTCATTATTAATATCATTGATGACCAAGATTGGTAGTGACAGAAGTGAAAAACATTTTATTTGGGTTCATATAACATGGGCATAGAACGATGCTATCATTAAGTAACTGTTATATAAAATTCTTATTATGGCATTTTTGAACATACACAAAGTAGAAACATTAATGTAATGGACCTCGTATACTCATCTTCTAGGCAAGGAGCCAGAGGGGGATTCCTAATGCTTGGTGGTTCCAAGTTTAATGAACTTGAAGACCATTGAGACTGAAGAGAGCAGTAGGGTAGAGTGGAGGTGTAAAATGTGTCAGATGCTGACATAGCTAACAAGGAAATCAGGTCACAGAGTGGGGAGAGAAGAGAATGGTGACGTGGATCTAAGATACAGAACTGACCGTGATGCTGTGCCAGCCTGATTCTCCTCTTCTTGTGCATCGTAACGAATGAAGACGTTGGTAATACCAAATCAAGGACAACGAAGGGAAAGGTGAGAGTGAATTAACGCAATTGATAAACTCCTGTTGCGAGCTTATAATTAACAACATGCATCACACACCAGAAACTGCCAACCCTCCCAACGACCTTGTGAGAAAGGCAGGCGTTCTCTATGAGCTCCTTAGGATACGCTTTATGGTTTGTAGAAACTACAGACCAGCCTGCTTCCTCCAAAGCTCTGGGCTTCACCACACCCTGCCCTGCCTCTCCTCTCATAAGCCAGGCAGGCATTGTGCCAAATGCTAAGGAGAAAACGGACATGGCTTGGCGAAGAGAGTGGGGCAAGATGTGGTGAAAAAATGCAGAAAAGCAGGCACAGAGAGAATTAGTGTGAGCCAGCTGGTGTGAGCCGGGAAAATGAAGCCAGATCGAGAAGTCCTGAGACGTGGCTTAAAAAAAAAATAGGGTGAAAGAAGATAGAAGACATGTGCTCAGGCGACATGAAAACCACATAGGAGAGGAGGATCTTGTCTTGCATTGAATTTTTAAAATATTCTAAAAGTACAATTTATGCAAAAGTTGTATTCCAGAAGATTGGCCTAAAAGCATCACTTGAATTTTTGTTTGCTTGTTTGCTTGTGAATTGCATCCATCCATAACTGGATCTCACCTTTGTGACTACATTCCAAGTGTTTTTTTAAAATTACTGTTTTGCTATTGTTACTTATTTTACTTTAGGAATACTCTCTAGTTTTAGGGTGATTGACATCAATTTCTGATCAATTAAATTTTCTCAAACCTTAAGGTAACTAAAGTTCTTTTTTTATTTTATAAAATAGGTGACTGCCACCATAAAAACCAATGAGCAACTAGAATTCTTTCAGGTTCTTGTGGATACCTATGTAAAAAGTTTCTACTTTTTAAAAATGATATGAAAGATGGACTTTTTTTTTTTTTTCTGAGTGGGCTCAGGGTTTATGATACTTTGCAGGTTAAGATAAAAAGTATTAATTTTAATTTTGAAAAACAAAAGTATTATAGTATAAACTTAAGTTCACTTGAATCTGATATTTTAGAAAATACTTTATGGTTTATATATATAAAAAAACACTTATGTTTAAAAATGTATTTCTAGTTGGACAAGAACTCCTTACTTAATAAATAATAGTTGAATGTGACTATAAAGAATTGCTTTATGAGGGCATGTGCTGGGGGGTGGGAGTGGCTGGGAAGAGGTCAATGGGGGAAAAAGGAAACTTATGTAATACTTTAAACAATAAAGAATTTAATTTAAAAAAAAAGAATTGCTTTATGTCTACATATTGAGCCATTACTGCAATAAATTTCTCAAAGATAAAAAACTAAAAATATTTCAAAGCTAGAATAAGCAATATAAATAAATGTGTGTTCACATATACATATTTATTTTTCAGGTTGTGTAAAAGAAAAGCAAAATGGATAGTTTTGACTTACTCATAAAACTTTTTGGTTTTTAATTTGCAAACTAAAATGCTATAAACCAAATAAAAAGGAGCCCAGAATAATAGGGAAATATGAGCTAAACACAGCTAATAAAAGAATAATTATTCCAAGTATGAAGAGTATTTGTACAAATAAATAAAAACCAAGTCCCCGTGCCACTTGCCAAATGGATAGCCTTGCTCGGAATGAAACAAATGCAATGAAATGCCCGTGTGGGTGATGCAGATACATAAGAATGTGTTTGAAATAATGTCAAGTACAAAAGCAGGAATGGAGAACAATATGTACACAGTGATTATAAAAAACACCAAAATGAAGTATGCATGCAGGTTGGCAAAGTTCTGAAGTAAATCTGGCAAAATAGAAGTAGGGTTTAATGATTATTAATTTTTTTCTGTAAAAACGCTTGTTGATAAAAAATAACATGAAATCTGCATGCTGCTTTGTTAAGTTAAATGAAAAAAGAATAGTTTTTGTTAGGGGAAAACTTCTCCTCACTCCTTTGGTTTCTTGAGGGGGCGTTTTCCTAAGCCCTCCTTATTTTTGCGTAGCTCCCTACCTGCCTCCAGGTACCTCACTGCTGGCCCGTTTCCCCACTGGGGGGAGAGCGTCCCAATGTGCGCACTGGGCTGTGCTCTGCATTCCTCCCTGCCACCTGGGCTGGTGGTGACTCAGGAGGCAGACTTGCCCGCTTGGACTGACCCTGAGATCGAGGCTGGGGTGGGGGGTTGAGCAGAGAGTTATCAGGCCCATCCATGTCCTCCTCCAGACTAGCCTTTATCATTAATGAAGGTGATGTTTCCCTACACTTTGATGGCCCACTTGTCTTATCTCTAAAATGGTTCAGAAACTCAGAGAGGGAAGAAGCGTGCTAATATTGGGCCACTCAAGTCCTTAACAGTCTGGGGACTCAAGGGAAGAGAATGTCCTTCCACCTCAGGCAAAGAGAAATTGAAGGGGGCACTGATAGACATGGAAAGGGTGCTGTTATAGACCATGCTCCGTGGAGGCCTGCAGCTCAGCAAACACAGGTGCTGGTGAGCACCCTGACTCATTCTCAGGAGAGCTGGGTGGGAACAATATTTATTGAACAACAAAAGTCATGTATGAGTAAACTCGTGCAGATCAAACTTGTGTTGCTCAAGGGTTAATTGAAATTAAAGCAAAATAAAAAAAGTGAGGACACCTATGTTAAAGCAAATACTTATCTTTGTGAAGTTGTGTATGAAGAGCCTAATGCGAGCATTTGCTAGTTGTTTTTCCCTTTGAGACGAGAGTGCTGTCCAGCCTATTCCATGTTTTCATGTTAGTTTCCCAGGTATGCTCTGACCGAAGGCACATGTTCACGAGGATCCCAGAGCCGAGAGTCCTTTCAGAGGATGAACCCTCTGATGGTGCAGGTCCTGATCACAGTGAGCCATGAAACAGACTTCACCCATTTCTTCTTAGGAAAAATTCCACCCGTTGAGCATTGCCATTGCTTTGTAACTCACAAAGGTGTCATTTTAGCAACACTATACAGTCATTCCCTCCTTAACAACAGCAACATGCTCTGAGAAATGCGTTCTTGGGCAATTTCAATGCTGTTCAAACATCACAGAGTGCCCAATATAGACCTAGATGGTACAGCTCACTACCCACCGAGGCTACATGGTATAGCCTATTGCTCCTAGGCTACACGTCTGTATAGCACGTTACTGTACTGAATACTGTAGGCAATTATAACACAATGGTAAGTATTTGGGTATCCAAACATAGAAAAGGTGCAGTAAAAATATGGTATAAGATAAAAAGCTAGTACACCTGTTTGGGGCACTTATGAATGGAGCTTGCAGGACTGGAAGTTGCTCTGGATGAGTGAGTGAGTGAGTGAGTGGTGAGTGAATGGGAAGGCCTAGGAAATTACTGTACCTGCTGTAGACTTCATAAACACTGCACACTTAGGCTACACTAAAATTATAAAACAACACAAGATCAAATCAAGCACAAGAGATAATGATGCAATCAAGAAACATGGTACACACGAGAGGTCTGAGGCTGCTGCCGGTATAACATGGCATACTGTTTTACAGCAAACTTTCTTTTTATGAGTAGAAAGAATACACGCTAAAACACGAATAAAAAGCATAGTATAGTAAATACGTAAAGCAGTCACATACTCGCTTATTATCATTACCGAGTAGTATGGACTGTACGTAACTGCATGTGCTGCACTCTACACGGCTGGCAGCAGCAGGTGTGCTTACCCGCATCACCAGACACGTGAGTGATGCGTTGAGCTCGACGTCACTAGGCAATAGGAAATTTCCAGCTCCATTGGGATCTCATGAAACCACTGCTGTATGTGTGGTGGACAGAAACGTCAGTTAGGCGACGCATGGCTGTATTGAGGCCAACAGCAAAGCCATGGCCGTGGTCTCGGTAATGGAGCGCTCAGTGCCCGCTGGGCCAGCTGTGAGCCAGCTGTGAGTGCTGCTTCCTCTACACCTTTGCCCAGGGCTGCAGGTAGTGGGCAGCGATCGCTGAATGGATTCCTCACTGCTCCGGAGAAGGAGCACGACGGACATATACACTGCGCTGCTTTACGGGAGGAGGAGAGGCCGCATGGGAGAAACGTATACAATGTGGTCCATTGTTGACTGAACGTCGTCAAGTGGCACGTGACTGTAAAAGCTTCTGCTAATCCCAGTAACATTTTAAATGTTTGCAGTTAAAGCCACCAGCGGTTCTCATAGCCAGTGAAATGATGTACCAAGCAAGAGTTAGCTAAGAAGTAATTTATTTAAGGATTTTATTAAATGATTAAAGAGCTTTCAGCCTAGAAGTTGGAAATGGCTCCCTGGTATTTGTTGACTTTCACTGAGAATATTTTCTTCATTTCTCCTGAGTTCAGGGAGTTGATATGATTAAACTAAATGATGCTACAGATATTATTTTGTAGTATTTTAAACATACATAGAAAGCAATACTTTTCTATTAGATATTGCTTATTTGCTAATTAATGTATTTGACCCTCAAGCATTTAAAAAGACAAATTTAAAGTTTTAGTTGCAAAAACAAATATGACTTTTTTTTCATGCTTCTGGTGCATTTTCTTTCCCAGTGAGGAAAAGTCATTCTGTGTGTGTGTGTGTGTGTGTGTGTGTGTGTGTGTGTGTGTGAGAGAGAGAGAGAGAGAGAGAGAGAGAGAGAGAGAGAGAGGAAGAGACCTGTGCTCTGTGCACCACTGGGATTTAAGGCAGACACTGCAGGATTCTGTAGGATCAGGGAACTATACTTTCAGAATCCACAAGTTAGTGAATCTTCCAGTTTATCTTTTATCTCTATTTGCAGTCAGAAGTCTTTGGATTTTTCTGACCAGCTTAGATGCAGGAGCAGTTTTGCAAGAGCTATGAGGTTTCTTACTGTCTGATACAGGCATCTTCATGACTCAGAATCATTTTGGACCTCCTACCTTGAAATCTGTGTAAACTATTTAAATCTCAGAGTTTAATTGATTTCGTAATACCGAGGATGATTTCATACATGCAATAGGATGGTACACATTTCAGTGCTTGGAGAATCACCTGCTTTTTAAATTGTTGCTATTGTTCTGGATTTAATATCCTATTTGGATGTTAATAGTCTTCTCCCCTTGTTCAGAGGCTTTTGCCAAATTAAATATGTGAGTAGCAATGACTTCCTAGCACAAAAGTGGCCAAGACATTGCCTGTGCATAACTTGTTTTAGTTGTATTTCCCTGTAGCTATTTCCTGCTGGCTTGTTAGCATTTGCTGCCTTCTACTGGACCATGGTCAACCAACCACTGATCACGGGGATTCTCACTGCATCTCCAGCCACAAATATCTCACCATGTCAAATTGTGGTGTCTGTCTCCCAAAGGTGTTTCTTTCATCTCTCTTGGGTACAGTTAAGCCTCCTCACCAAATTCCCACCAAGCTCATAGGTACTTACATCATCTATGATGTAAATTTGATGGCTATGACCATAATCCTATATAATAAAAGCCTAATGTGCTAAGTGTCCAGTCATCTGTTCAACCAATCAAAGCGTAATATGCTATTGATATGCTAAGGCCACTCAACCGCTCACTATGACATGCACTGACCACCAGGGGGCAGATAGTTGACCAGTCGACCAGTCGCTATGACGTGCACTGACCACCAGGGGGCAGATGCTCCGACTGGTAGGTTAGCTTGTTGCTGGGGTCCGGCAATCGGGACTGAGCAAGATGGGCCGGACATGCCCTGGAGCCCTCCCGCGGTCCCTCCCCAGCCCTGATCGTGCACCCGGTGGGGTCCCTCAGCCTGGCCTGAGCCCTCTCGCAATCCGGGACCCCCTCGGGGGATGTCAGAGAGCAGCCCGATCCTGCAGGCCAGGCTAAGGGACCCCACTGGTGCACAAATTCATGCACCAGGCCTCTAGTTTCCAAATAATAACTCTGGTTCTAAGGTTTGTAGATGAAAGAGGGTTTACCCTCTTGCTATTCCTGGACATTTTGATATAAAAAATGCAACTGAGACAGGGACTGAATATAAAATGAACACAATGTCCCAGTCTCTCTCCTATGCTGTTATGTATATAATAGTGTGACTCTCACAGAACCACACATTGTTGTACAGCCCATGGGTGTATCAGACACTAGGAGGACCGCCTGGCTGGTAGCAGATGCCATAGATAACAGGGCAGCTCGGCCAAGGCTGAAATGCAAGATGTTAACAATCCTTAATGTCTGGAGTTGGGGGAGGGGAGCGATAGGGGCAGGATTTCCAAACACAAGCAGCTCTGCTTCTCCAGCTGAGCTCTCTAAGAGCGTACCCACTAGGCACATGTGGCTAACTTAGTTAAAATTAAACAGCATTTAAAGTGCAGTTCCTCAATCAGACTGGCCACCTCTGAAGCGCTCAAGCACCCACCTGGCTGGTGGTTGCTGTCTTGGCCAGCACAGGTGACAGCATGCCCACGATTGCCGAGAATGCCACTGGACAGCACTGCTCCAGGCAGACATGGGAATCACACAACGGGCCTAATGCACACGCAAAGGCGAACCCACTTCTGGAACTGAGAGGTTAAAACGCTGCCGCTAAACGGGTCCACATCACCACGAGTGGTCATTGTAGTGGATAGTGTTTCCTTTAAGGAAACCACAGTGGTGGGAAGCCTGGGCGTGGGGACGGGTGACATGTGAGCAGCAACACAGGACTACGCAGGTGGGCATGGCCTTCAGAGACGTCCTGATGTCTCATAGTGGAATCTCAGATTCCCCGGGCAGAACTGGGGAGAGCCTGGGCTCAGGTGAAGGGGAGGCGGGAAGGGGAGGCGGGCTGGGGAAGGCAGGCATCCCTGAGGAGCAGAAGAGGCCAGATGTCTGGGAGATCATTGCTAACATTTACTGAGCACTTACTCTGGGCAACAGGCAAAAAGCCCAGATTGGGATGTGTCCTTTGATCCTCCAACAGCCCTATGAGAACAAGCCGGGCAGAATGGAGTCGAAGGGTCTGCAGTCCATGGGTACATCCAGACACTAGGAGGGCCGCCTGGTTGGTAGCAGATGCCTTCAGTCGAGCACCCTGGGCTGGGAATAGTGAGAGGGGATTCAGGGGAAGCAGGGCCTTGTCGGCAGGAGTGGTCTAGGATCCTGCGGTTAGAGTCCATCAGAAAGCAGGTCCAGAAAGATGAAAAGCTGCCGTGCACTTTGTGCAGATAAACAATGAGGAAGCCGGGACCAGAAGCCTGGGCTTGGGGCTCCTGAGAGAGCGCTGCCATCTTACAGATATTCATGTGGGTTAAGGTCCCTCTGACTCACACGAATCCTAGGCAAAAGCTGAAGTCAGGAAAGGCTTTCTAAGCCTGTACAGCTTCCCTTTTATTAGCTACCAGCCTTCCAAAGTTCGGCTTGCTTTCTTGTGACACACGCCAGTGCAGCTCAGTGGCTGTGAGGGACCAAGCATAAGAAGGCCGTGGGCACGTCGGTAGAGCAGAGATGCCCACCATGCCCTCGGTCCCCTGCCCTGCCTTGAATTCACAGAAGGGGTGCAGGATAGGCCTTTAGAAAGGGTGGTATTGGGGTGGATCTTCCAAGGATAAGTCATAGCAGGCAGCAGCTCTTCCGAGTCGACTGCCCCTACAACACAGGTTTATGGACACAACTGTCAAAATAGGGCACAAAAGATCTAGTGGTTATCTCCTAAAATCCTGGTCAATGAGAAATGAGAGAAAGCCTGGAGAGGCTGCTGGGCAAGCTTTTCTCGCTCTTAGAAAGAGATGCCAAGATCCTCCGGATATTGTGTCTCATTCAATGCCGGAGCGACTGCAGCCACGTTGTTACTCTGAGGGGCTGCGGCCTGCGGGTGGCTCCCTTAGCCACGGTGATCAGTTAACCAACCCCGGAGCCGTCCTGTCACTGGACTTTATTATGTGAGATTCGCTCACGGACTCACTCACCCACCCACCCACCCATTCATGCAATAAATATTAAGTAAGTAGTGACAAATGCCAAGCGTTGCACAAAGCATTTGGAATACTTTAGAGGGCAAAACACACGAAGATCATTAGTCTACATTTGCTTACTGCTCAGCCTCTGTGAAGGAGGGTTTTCATTGCCTGGAAGCAGAAGCTTCTAACGTACATGCTGCTGACTGTATACTGGCTTCACAGGTAACTGAAGAGGCTGCAATTAAGCAGCATGAAAATAATCAAAAGGTCACTTCTCAGCCCTGTTAGGTGTGTCTGCATTTGACATGTTGGACCTTTCCCTCTCCACCCTCCAATCACTGAACCACAGCCTCTTGTCTTGGCTTCCGTAATGCTACACATTTCTGGTTTACTTCCCAGTTTGGGGCCACTTTTCAGTCTTGGAGGGTTTTTCTTACTCCCAGACCATTTTTTCATTCCCAGATCATTCAGTGCTGGGTTTCCATGGGGTTTTCTATCAGGGCCACTCATTTTCTCATTCTACATCTTCAAGAACTGTCAGTAATGTAGATGACTTCATGATCATTTACACAGGACAATTCCAATCCTGTATCTCCAACCCAGATCTGCCTCTTGAGCTCAGGTCTGTGTATTCAGTGGTCTGCCTAGACATTTGGACATAAACCCCATGGGGCCAAACCATCATGATGTTTTGTGTCCTAAGCTCACTTCTCTTGGGTTCCCAGCTCAGAAAGTCCCTGTGCGCCCCAGCCAGAGTCCTGCGTATCAGCCATGCCTGAACCCGCTCCGGCACTCGCCATCTAAGCAGTCACAGAGCCCTCTTGACTCCATCGTCTATTCTCCAGTGTGTCCTTCCAACCCCCCACAGCCCTGCTACCCTCCTTCCTGCCGCCTACCATCACGTCAGCTGAGTCCACAACAGTCTGCTAACTCATCTGACTCATGTCTTGGTCTCCCTCCAAGACCTTCTCCCCATAGGTAGAGTGATGAGGCTGCAAATATGATCATGTAGAACCTCCCCCCCAAAGCTCCCAGCTGCTCTAAGGAAAAGGAATAAACACCAAATATTTTCCCTGCCTGCACCATCTACCCCCACTCACCCTCACCTTCCAGACACGCTGCACACTCTTTCACTTATCCCAGCCTGGTGCCTCCACATGTGCTGGTCCTGCCACATGTAACATCCCTGCTACCTGTCCCATCTTCTCTATGCTAAGCCTTATCATATTTCAGGACTCCTCTAAGACACCACTCCCTGCAGGATGCCTT
Organism: Eptesicus fuscus; assembly: GCF_027574615.1. Classification (NCBI taxonomy): domain Eukaryota; kingdom Metazoa; phylum Chordata; class Mammalia; order Chiroptera; family Vespertilionidae; genus Eptesicus; species Eptesicus fuscus. Next base: position 82,561,808 of record NC_072481.1, read on the forward strand.
CCCTAAGTCTCCCGGCATGGGTGGGTGACGCCTCCTGCACCTTCCCCACAGAACTGCTGAGTGCCCGAGCGTGTTCTCAGGGCTGTGTGCTCTGCTAGCCAGGAGAGCCCGGCTGTCCCTTCTGGTATTCCTGGCGCCCAGACTGGCGCCTGCATGATAAGAGTTAGTCAACAAAAATGCAAGAGGTGAATCAATTTACTGGGGAATGCTTGCTCATTGCTGGAATAATAATTTCATTACTTTTTTTTTTTTTTGCTTGGGATAGTGATTTTCTGAAAGAACAGGGTTGCTTACGAGAATCTTGGTCACAAGTTCTCTTTATTCTCTTTATTGCTTAAACCGCTTTGCAGCTCCCCGACTAGGGACAATTTGTTGTACCAGGTGCTACGCAATGATTACATGTCACTGATGCTGAAAGTAAACCCTCTTCATTTTCTCACCGTTACTCGAAATCACAGCTTTCAGAACATGCCATTTCTAGGTGAGACATCAATAACAGCTACACATGTGACAAAATAACTGCCTGGTAGAGGTTGTGAAAAGCATTTCCCATAAACTTCTAGGACTTTTAAAAGTTGGCACATCTGGGAAACCAGATAAAGAATAGGATTTCAGAAGGCTCAAGCTGACTACATGGTCTCTTTCGATACAGAGAATTATTTTTATATTTAAAAAATTGTTGACCTTCTAATGTAAATACCAGGCTCTTTTTTCTTGACTGCCAAGAACAGAAAATGCAGCCTCTGCATAAAAGAGTTGTCCATTCTAGGGAGCTCCTGCTTGTGTTTATAATTAAAATTAACACTTTCCAAAATGCTGCTCCTACTTGATTAAGGGGGGAAAAGCATACCTCATTGCACTTCATTATTTGCTGTGAAATGTTATCTCTAATTCCCAGCACCCAGTGGAAACTGAAGTTGCTCACTGGCACACGTCAGTTCTGTTCTTCGTGCCCCCGATCCTCCCCGCCAGGTCTAGGTGTGACTGCAGCAGAAACCACAGGTGAGCTGCGTGGTCTCACCTGTATCACTGCGGCTGCCACATGCTCCCGAGTCTCTCTCCCATCCGGGGGGTGGATGTGTGTGATGTACATGGCGGTGCCATCTCAGTCACGGTAGAGAGGTGGTCTCCTGTCTCTCTCCTCCCCATGACCAGTGGCATATATATTCATGTGCATTACACATACCCACACTATATGAAGTGAGTGACACTGTGATAGAATTGAGGTTTCATAGGAAACGTAGTGGTCAAAGTACAGTACAATTGCCTTTGTTATCCCTAATATTTTTTAATCACACCATTATGTTTATTCGTAGAAATGATTTGCAATAACCTAACAGCGATGTTTATTAAGATCTGACTACCAATAGGCCACATATTACAAAGGTTTTCTGGGTTCCTGTAAGTTCCAAATGGAGGACATGCGGTCTTAGCGGGGTGTTCGGAGTCCACACACACCGGCTGTGCACCCTCAGGCGGGTCAAAACCTTGCTGGGTTTCAGCTGCTCCTTCTCCACGTTGGAAACATCACAGGAGCTAGGCCACGTGACCTCCCGAGATCCTTGTTAAGTCCAAGAAATGCCATTACTATTTTACCCACCGCCAAACAGTCCCCTGTTCTCAGGAGATTTTTCTCTGTATCACTGAAAAGCCACTATTTGAAAGTAGAGTATTTAGCATCCATGCACGTAAATAAACAAATGATATAATAGTGTCTATTAAAATAATGGGCAATGAAGTTTCATGGACCATAAAACTGAATAAGCCAGGGGGATGGGAGTTCCTAGCGTTCTCGATGTTGCCACATGGGCGAATAAACCACGCCACGGAGCCTGCAGAGAGCCTCGGGTGTGCTGCGTGTGCTGTCTGTCAGTGGACATCTACTGAGCATCAACTCTGTCCCAGGCACCGTCGTAGGCACTTGGACTGTATCAGTGAACAAACCAGACGAAGATCCTGCCTGGCCTGGTGGAACTTTCATTTCAATAAGAAGAGACAGATGAGAAAAAGATGAGCACGAAAAACAATTTATAGAGCATGTTTGAAGGTGATAAGAGAAAAAGAAAACAGTAGAGCAGAGACAGAGGACTGAGGACTGAGGGAAGGAGGTGGCAACTTAAAAACCTGGTGGTCCCAGGGTAAGCTTCATTGGGAAGGTGACATCTGAGCAAAGACTGAAAATGAAGTGAACCATGTGGATGGAGATCTGGGGAAGAGGATTCTGGGAAGAGGGCGTGGCCAATGCCAACCTCTAGGGCTGGACAGCAGGGATGGAGAGATGCCACAGAGAGATGGTTACCAGGAGGTGTATGGCCAGAGAGTTGAAGCAACTTAGGGGTTGGAGGGCCAGGTGTACAGGGCTTCGTATTGTCCTGGGAACTTGGAATTTCTCTTAAATGTGGAGCCACTGCAGGCTCTGAGCAGGGGTGATGTGCTCTGATTTACGAGAACTGAGAGCGGCAACTGCAATACAGAGGTTTTACTTTTAAAGAAACACTGAGTTAAGGAATTTAAGAGCTCATGAACTAGGTTACAATTTGTTTTGAAGTAGCAGTAGGACCAATGTTGCTGTTTCAGCTACTGATCTTTCATTTAGGTCTCTGTCCAAATATCACCTCCTCCAGAGGTCCTTCATAATTGCATCTATACTAATAAAAAGGTAATATGCTAATTAGACTGGGAGACCTTCCGGAAGACCTTCTGGATGTCCTTCTGGACAAAGCCATGGTGGCAGGGCCAAGGCAGAGGCGGTTAGGGGCGATCAGGCCAGGAGGGGAGGGCAGTTGGGTTTGATCAGGCCAGTGGGGGAGCCAGTTGGGGGCAAACAGGTCGGCGGGGGAGGGGGAGGTGGAAGTTGGTGGTGAGCAGGCCTGCAGGGGAGGCAGTTGGAGGTGAGCAGGCTGGCGGGGCGCAGTTGGGGGTGAGCAGGTTGGCAGGCAGAGTGGTTAGGGGTGATCAGGCAGGCAGGCAGGTAAGCAGTTAGGAGCCAGCAGTCCCGGATTGTGAGAGGGATGTCTGACTGTGGGATTGGGCCTAAACCGGCAGTCAGACATCCCCCAAAGGGTCCCAGATTGGAGAGGGTTCAGGCCCGGCTGAGGGACACCCCTCCCCCATGCACAAATTTTGTGCACTGGGCCACTAGTTTACCTAAAATCATCATTCTCTCTCTCAGTCTGTCTCTTTAGCCTGCTGCTTTATTTTCTTACAGCGTTTATCACACCTTGACAATATATCACATGCTTGTTTAATTATTCCCTGTAGTAGCATGTGAACTCCGTGAAGGTGAGGATTTCACTCTTTTGGTTATCACTATAGCTCGACACCAATTTGCTGAATGAACCAATGAATGTCCCAGGGGCATAGAGGAATCCTTGAGTTTTAGTTCACAAACAAATAGGCCATGAGATTGGGGGATAAACAGTTAAATATAAACTGTCCATCAAATTATAAATTATGTTCCAGCATTGATTTAACATTTTTATATTTAATGTTTGAACCTCACCTCACTGCTATATAAGGATTCTGGAAAATTTAGAAAATGGGAGAAAAACAATTTATAATTTTATGCTCCTATACACATCACGACTAACATAATTTAAATATTTTTTATTATATAGTTTTAAAAGATGGTCATATTCTTAAATGGTCTCAGTACATCCAAAGATAAAATGATTTTCTCTGGCTTTCAAACTTTAATCTAAAGCTCCTTTGGACTCTAAACTTATGGGATTTTATGTATAAACCAATTAAAACATACAAGCCATTGAGTAGCTTATGCCCCCACTTCTGACCTGTTGTATTAAGTGAGGAATTCCTGTACCAGCTGCTATAGACACTCTTCAACCCAAGCTCTCATTTTGCCTGATTTGAATTTATGGCCAGTTTGGGATTTTAACCTGCTGAGAAAAATATCAAGAATCTGAGGAGCTCAAGCAGAGAAATAAAATCTCATTAATTCTGAGTTCACCCTGCTGCCCCCAAAGTTACACATTTCAAATCACTACAGTGTATTTTTATCCTTTCTATGAATGAATGGGTTATTACTAAGCAAAATCAATAATGTGAGGAAGTTAGAAGAGAAAAGATTATCTACCAAAGTTAAACTGCTTTCTACCATGTTAGCACAAAACAGCGTGACTGCAGCGTGAGGAGGGGGCCTCGTGGCTGCGCTCAGCAGCCGGCGACACAGGAGTGACAGGTCAGTGGGCCACTGTCGGGAACACACATCTCTGGTGGACACCATTCTGCTGCCAGGTAACTAGAGTCATGTTTGCTAACACAAGAGGCGGTGCAAGATGAGGAATTGCCAGCCAGGCATATGGAATGGCTTCTCCAAATCTAGGAAATTTATCTTTGAAATGAACAATTTGAAGAACGACTAAGGTCTCTTTGCCACTTGCTGTTCACTCAGGGTGTGCAATAATTTAATTTGTTTTACCCATAAGAATCCCAGATACAGTGAGGTGGATGATGTCGTAGAAAGAAAAGAATGAATGACAGGAAAACAACCCATTTGGAGACTGAGGGGAGGCAGTTTGGAGGCATGAGAAAGACATTAAACCAGGCCTCAGGGGGATGGGTTCTCCTCGGCCACTGACATTGGTAAGACCATTTTTTTAAATTTCTTTTAATCTTTATTGTAGAAAGTATTACATAGGTCCTCCTTTCCCCCCCCCCCCCATTAAACTCTTCCAGCCCACTCCTATCTCCCCTCTCCCAGGCCCTCACCACCCCGTTGTCCGTGTCCACGGGTTATGCATATGCATGTAAGTTCTTTGGTTGGTATCTTCCCACCCACCCTCCTCTGCCTCACTTCTGAGGTTCAACAGTCTGTTCATGCTTCTGTGGCTCTGGGTCTATTTTTGATCATAACTTTATTTGGTTCATTAGATTCCACATCTGAGTGAGATCATGTGATACTTATCTCTCTCTGACTGGCTTATTTTGTTCAGCATAATACTCTTTGGGTCCATCCATGCTGTTGCAAATTGTAAGAGTTCTTTCTTTTTTATTGCTGTGTAGTATTCCATTGTGTAAATGTACCATAGTTTTTTTTTTATCTACTCATATGCTATGGGCACTTAGGCTGTTTCCAAGTGTTAGCAATTGTAAATTGCACTGCTATGAACATAGGGGTGTGATATCACCTTACACCTGTCAGAATGGCTATCATCAACAAATCAACCAACGGCAAGTGTTGGTGAGGTGTGGAGAAAAGGAAACCCTAATAAAATGCTGGCGGGAATGCAGACTGGTGCAGCCACTGTGGTGTTTCCTCAAGAAATTAAAAATGGAACTCCCATTTGACCCAGTCATCCTACTCCTAGGAATATATCCTAAGAAACCTGAAACACTCATCGGTAAGACCATTGTGAGAGATCTTTGCACCTCAGATAAAAGGGCACAATGATGTTCCCTCCTAACTCCTGGGCCTACTGACCTAGGGTAAGGCATGTAAAGGGTTTTAAAAAATGTCAATGATGATAATAATGATGAGACTACTACTGCTAAAGGTATGGTAACAATTTCTTGAGAATTTATAGAATGACTAGAGGCCCAGTGCATGATTAAATCATGCACGTGTAGGGTCCCCTAGGCCTAACCTGCCATCCAGGCCATATCCACTGCCCCGCAAAGCCTAGCACGCTCCGCAGACACTGCTAGCAGCCTGCTCCCCGCTTTTGATGGCAGGGGGGTCCGCTGGTGCTGGAGTGGACACACAGCTCCCTGCTTTCGATCGTGGGGGAGCTGGCTGTCTGTCCGCTGGTGCTGGAGTGGACAGACAGCCAGCTCCCCCGCTTTCACTCCCCGCTTTTGATGGTCCGCAGCAGGACGTGGTCTCGCTGCCCCAGAGGCCCCTTCTGTGCCGCAGCACAGCCATGGCGCAGACGCTGAGCTCGTGCCGCTGCTGGCGACGCGAGCTCAGCATCCCGCTGGCCCAATCGGCCATCCCGGCCACCCCGAGTCCCGCCCCCTGTGCCTCCCACTGGCCCAATCGTGGGTGTAGCGGAGTGATGGTAATTTACATATTACCCTTTTATTATGTAGGATAGCTATGATTCTAACTTTACGTGTTGTTATGGACTGAATTGTGTCACACCCTTACCCAAGAATCATATATTTTTTTAAATTTCTTTTTAATATATTTTTATTTTTTTCACAGAGGAAGGGAGAAAGAGAGAGAGATAGAAACATCAATGATGAGAGGGAATCATTGATCGGCTGCCTCTTGCAAGCGCCCTACTGGGGATCAAGCCCCCAACCCGGGCATGTGCCCTTGACTGGAATTGAACCTGGGACCCTTCAGTCTGCAGGCCGATGCTTTATCCACTGAGCCAAACCGGCTAGGGCCCAAGAATTATATTTTGAAGCCAAACTCCAATGTGACTGTATGTGGAGAAAGGGCCTTTAAGGAGGTAATTCAGGTTAAATGAAGTCCTAAGGGTGGGCCCAAATCCAATAGGTCGGATGCCCATCTAAGAAGAGAAAGAGACATCAGGAGTGTGTTTGCACAGAGAAAAGGCCAGGTGAGGACCTAGCGAGAAGGACACACCTGCAAGCCAAGGGGAGGGGCCTCACCAGAAACCGGCCCTGCTGGCACTTGGTCTTAGTCATCCAGCCTCTGGACTGTGAGGAAATAAATTCCTGTTGTGTAAGCCACCCACAGTGTGGTGTTTTGTTATGGCAGCCTGAGCAGACTAATGCATGTATTATCTCATGTAATCCTCATTTCAAAATATATCCACACTTTCAGATAAAGAAATAGAAGCACAGAGAAGTTAAGCAACTTGACTAAAGTTGCACAGCTTGTCAGTAGTGAAACTGGAATAGAATCCAAGCAATTTGATTCCAGGGCCCATGTTCATAGCTGCTTATATAATGTCACATAAGGTAGCGTGATTAATAGCCATAGTGACACAAAACTGATGATTTTATTAGAAAAACCTATAGCCAATAGCAAAAACCTATAGCCACAAACTTCTACATGTACTATGCACAACGGACTTCTAATTTTATTCCCGTTCTTCTTCTCTTCTCCCCATCACCCACACAGTAATACTTTATCTAGCTCAAGCATTAGTTGAGGCTCGGGGGTTTGGCAGTAAGCTGGTGAGGTCCACATTCCCCTGGAGTTTGCATGCTAGTGAGGAAAGGCAGCCGACAACCAGGCAGGAAGAGCAGACACACAAATAAAGGAAGTGTGGTGACAGTGGGGGCCAGCCTGCTCCTTCCCTTCCCATTCAGTTCTTGCATGTACACTATAAAGCAACCATGAACAGGGCACCGCCCCTGCCCCAGTATCCAGGCCTCATGTTCCTCTCTCCATAAAGTGAGGCTTTTGTTCCAACAGTCTGACCTCTTTGATTACTAAGTCAGGATGTTACTTAGGCAATGCTTGCCTTGGCCCACATGTTACTCATGATGAAAACAATAAATGCTAGAGTAAAATGTATTCTCTACTTTAGAATATTCCCGACGTTTTACAGTAAGAAATACAAGGGTTGCAGGAAGAACAAAGGAAGGGGGAGGGATCATTTAACTGAATCTGAATGGGCTTTAGTTGTGCCAGTAACTTATTTGCACACATGGATGCTTATTACGTAACACTAGAGGCCCAGTGCATGGATTCGTGCACAGGTGGGGTCCCTCAGCCTGGCCTGTGGGGATCAGGCTGAAATCGGCTCCTTGACATCCCCTGAGGGGTCTTGGATTGCGAGACCCCTCCTGCAGGCCCAGCCCCCAGGACCTGGATGCCCAACAGCTCCCTCCTCCCTCCTCTCTGGGTCTGGGGTGTAAGCGAACCAGATTTGGGGCCAACAGTGCCCTAGCAGCAACCTAACCCACAGCTGATTCCGTGAGGAATTGGGCTCCCTCCTCTACTGGTTGGAGCGTCTGCCCCCTGGTGGTCATTGCATGTCATAGCTACTGGGTGAAAGGTTGAATGGTCGGATGGTCGCTTAAGCTTTTATATGTATAGACTAGAGGCCCAGTGCACGAAATTCATACACTGGGGGTGGGGGGGTGTCTCTCAGCCCAGCCTGCATCCTCTCACAGTCCGGGACCACTTGGGGGATGTCCGCCTGCCAGCTTAGGCCTGATCCCCAGGGGAATCGGGTCTAAGCTGGCAGGCAGACATCCCTCTTGCAGTCCAGGGCTCTCGCAGTCCGGGACCCCTCGCTCCTTACCACCTGCCTGCAGTGAAGGCGGGAGAGGCTCCTGCCACTGCCGCTGTGCTCTCCAGCCGTGAGCCCAGCTTCTGGCTGAGCGGCGCTCCCTGTGTGGGAGCTCACTGACCACCAGGGCGCAGCTCCTGCGTTGAGTGTCTGCCCCCTGGTGGTCAGTGCACATCATAGCAACCAGCCGTTCTGCCGGTCATTCGGCCGTTTGGTCAATTTGCATATTCAGGTTTTATTATATAGGATCATACCAGTAGTTGGGCACCTCCCATCTCTCCTAGGGAGTGAATATGAAGAAAGGAGTTTGGAATGAAGCATGAAGACTTAAGGTCGGTATGAGAAAGGCTTTGGGGTTTTGTACAGAAAGCAAGACATCAGAGAAAAGTGACAAAATTATGGATTCTCTTTCCCTGGAAAGCTTACTCAACCAGAGAAGCTGTGCTTGGGTGTGGCCTTCCTCAGAAGCAGGGTAAACTGGCTCACCATAGGGGTTCCTGGCCCCAGGAGGCTCTGAGGATCATAGAAGGTCGTTGGGAACAGTGCGACTTCACATCCTGCCTCCAGACCCCTGCCACTAAGCAGGGCAAGAGTGGTGCCTCTTGCTGCTTGTCCCGTTTCTCGGCAGCACGTTGTGCCAAGAGAAAATACTCGAGCAGCACCACTGGGAAGCCCCATAGCAGGAACGGGTGAGTGAAATGCACCAGGGGAATAGGGACTGACTCACTGAAAAGAGATGGAGCCAGAGAGAGGCACCGCAGGTAGAAACACACCTGCCTCTTTGAACTGGAACCCAAGCGAGGCCCGCAGAAGACCTACAACAGCAGGGCAGACGGACTGCGCTGTCAGAACTACAGGATCACCCTTGTTATCAAGATGGATCTTTAGAGCAGACTATTACTGTGCTCTAATAATCCGGCCCAGCAAATAACACCAGCCCCGAACAAGAAGATGTGAAACAGACAATTACAAGATTGGAATCAGCAGCCTGTCATTTCACTTAAAGCTTTAAGTGATGTGTGGCCCTGGGAGAGAAGAGAGAGTGCAACTCAAAATAGCAAAACTCTTAGAAAAAAAGGAGTGAAGAATACTTACTATACTGAGTGAACCACTCCACGCATTTGATTCAAAGGCAGTAATCCAATAAGCCAAAGACACGCAGTATTCATTGGCAAACACGTGTGGACACATTCACAGAACATCGGAATCGCTATAACTATTGGCTTTTGAAATACCACATATGTACAACTACACTTTATAATTTTACTCACTTTGATTTCCCCTATTGTGGGAAAGTGGACTGTCCAAAAAAATCTGTTAGGGAAATCCTAGATGCTGTGGATTTCTGACACTCGTCTTGGGAACCCCAGGGTCTGAAAGAGCTTAAGCAATTAAATTCACGCCAGCTGTGTGTATTGGAACACCAGCAGGCTCACAAGCAGTACCCGCATCATTCCTGGAGCCATGTCGTTTTTCTTAGCATCCTGTGGTTTGATTCCAATGCTGAGAACAAGGGAGTTTGTGTCCCCCCTCATATAATGCTGACAGCTTTATCACCGTCTGCTACATTCTCTTTTCTCTCCAAAACTGTCTGGAGTTCTACAGGTTCAAACCCTGATAAAGTGATGCAGAAAACTGTACCCAACTCTGAGAAACATGCACCCAGATTCCATGCACGCCTTTCCAGCCCGCGGAGGGTGGACCAGTCCCCTTACCTTTGTCATAAATTTCCTTCAAGACTCCTCGTTTTATCAGCTCCTCTCTGCTTTGCCTCATTGATATTTTCCTTTCCAGGGCTGCAACAAAACACAAACAGAGAAGCGGTTGTGAATAGGCAACAAAAATGGTTTTCAGAGGAATCATATTTCAACATATGGAAATGTAATGTATGGGAAAGCTTCTGTAAATTCTTCTTTACTAATAAAAAGGTAATGATATCAGCTAACATTTCAATGATACTATGATCAGCATTTTAATCAGACATTTCATTTAATTTTTAAAACAACCTTCAAATTACCTATGAGGTAGGCATGTCTATTTCATTTTATTGAATCCTGATGTGTGGTTGAGGAAACTGTAGCAGAGAGAAGCTCAACAACCTGTCAGTCACAAGGTCACTGAGAAGAGGAACCAGGATTCAAATCAGAAGCACTACCTCTGATCTCAGTTTAACCTCTGCCTCGCAGCACGTTTCCTGAGTGTGGTATTTTTTCATAGCTGGGATTTCTTTCTTAAAGATCTAGTTCATGAAGACCAGGACTCAAGGAGGATTTTTTGCTCCCTAGCTATTACAAAAATGGTACGAAATTATCTCCTAGTGCAGTGGTTGGCAAACTCATTAGTCAACAGAGCCAAATATCAACAGTACAACGATTGAAATTTCTTTTGCGAGCCCAATTTTTTAAACTTAAACTTCTCCTAACGCCACTTCTTCAAAATAGACTCGCCCAGGCCATGGTATTTTGTGGAAGAGCCACACTCAAGGGGCCAAAGAGCCGCATGTGGCTCGCGAGCCACGGTTTGCCAACCACTGTCCTAGTGAGTTCTTTGGATGGAGAGACAGGGGTGGCGGGGCACGTCCAGGGAACAGCCCACCATTGCTGTCCTCTCTACCCTCCAAGTTGGAGCCCCTGAGTGAGGAATGAACTGTTCAATCACCATATGCACCCTTGCCCCCTCACTGGGGACCCACCACTCACCTGAGCCAAAAGCTCCAGCAGGTGGGAGCTGAAGGGGAGGAAAGGGCGGTTTCCCCTCGAATCAGTGGGGATGATGGAGGGCAATTGAAGTGGAAAGAGAGCACTGAAGTAGAGCCGTGAGGGGCAGCACTAAAGGCAGGCCTGGGGCCCATGGTGGGCGGGGCAGTGAGCAGCCCATAAGAAAGTTATTCCAGCAGCTGATGCTGGGGTTTCTGGGTGAATACCCAGTGCAGGGAAGACAGGTGATTTGGGTTGCTTTTGTCACTTTGAGAATATCCACATCATTTCAATACACAGTTATTCAGGGGGGAAAAGCCAGTTATAAAACAAGGAAACTATTTTATGTGGATAAATTCAGATATAGACTAGTCTCTCTCTCTCCTTCCCTCTTACACACACACACACACACACACACACACACACACACACACACACACACACACACAGTATAGTTTAGTGCAAATAACACCAATAAAAACTAGGAAGCCAGCAAGGGAACAGGGACTGCGATTCTATCTCAGGTACACACTGGCTGTGACCTTAGGCCACTCTGAGGGTCTGGGATGCACTCAGCCCCAGCTACTCTGATGTAAAAGGCTCAGGTGGGACCTGGACATCCGTATTGTAACAGAAAACTCTCTGGGCTATTCCCAGCCATATCAAAACTGAAAATCACTGATGATATATTTTGGGACATACTATTTTTAAAAGATTATGTTCTCACTCTTTCTGTTAACTTACAATGAATTAAGGGGTACAGGAACAAAAACAGAAATGTCAGGTTAGGCTACACTCGTATATAACTTACTAAGAACATAATAATAAAACAGATACATATAGATATATACCCACAGAGGTGAGGGCAGGAGGGTTGTACAGGAGGACAAGCATCAGACCCTTTCTAGGCTAGCGCTGCTTCCCCATATGGCCCCCGTGGCATGGCATAACTCTTCCTCTTGGGATCTGTGAGTACAGCAAACTGTCTTGTCAATGGCAGGTGTCTCCTGATCTGCTGGCCCACACCTGAATAATCATAAAAGCTACGTTTTAAAAGCACCCATCCTTGCACTGGTTTGTAAACAAAGAAAAATAACTAGGGGGATTTCCCACAGCTTTATGTTCCAATCTATTTTTTTAAAATGTGTTTATATTTGAGCAAGTGCTTTAGAAATGGGAAGGCTGGTGAAGAACTGATCCTAGGCAGCAAATTCCCCCACAGCCCGGAGACTAACGGATAATGGAGTGACAGTAGTTCCAGTCTAATCACTTTTGTAAGTTCTTCTTTTGAGCCACCACTGCAGTCCATGCCACTAAAAGCCCGTTCCCCATCATCTCGCCTTAATTATTTTCCCAGTCTCCTCATCCACATGGGTTTGTGCTAAGCCAAGGAATCCGAGCTTCTTTGATTGTTGATGAATTTAAAATAAGGATCTTAAATGGGCTCATTCTCCTTAGTCAATGCCTGGATTGGATGAATTTGTTAAAAATAATTAGGCATTCTCTTCTTACTTTCTGCATACACAATATGCTTTTATTTTTTATTTTTGAAAAATATTTTCACTTTAAATAATTAAAATAAAATAGAGGAAACAAAGTCCTTTTACACCTGCCTCCTTCCATAGACCCAGCTCACCAAATCGCCCTATTGGCCTCCTTTGATACTGGCTCCCTCTTTCCTTTTTACCCTCATTCACTCCCTCTTTCCCATATACTCACCCCCACATATATTTAAAACTGTAGTATATATAGTTTTAAAAAATAAATAGAATCCTTATGCTCATATTTTCTACAGTCTTTCCCGCTCTCATTTATCAGCATGTTTTAGAGCTCCTCCCATCAGCACATGCAGAAGCACCTCATTCTTTCTGAGCACCACACACCGTTACATGGGCTATGAGCACCATGCTTTATTTAACCATCCGCAACTGAAGTAAATGCAAGTTGATTCAAATTTGGGGTATACAAACATTGCTACTGTAAATATAATTGTTCAGGCATGTATGTGAACAGGAGTAAGAATTTTTTAAAACATATCACTAGACATACAATTTCTGGGAAGGGTAGTACTGATAGAAGGAAAGAACTCATATTTTCTAACATTTAAGTATTGCTTTTTTATTTTAAATCCGAGGAAATGGAAAAAAGCAATATTGATGCTGCAACAAGACATTTGGTTCTACTCAGAGTAACATAGCAGGGACCTACTTATACTTTTCTCTAGGATAAACGACCTCTGTTGATTTCTTTGTTCAACTGTCTTTACATTATATTCTGTAGGGAAGAGAAGGTTGAAGGGGGGAAAAAACTGAGAAATGATGAAATTTTCAGTAGCTTACTGTAGAGTCATATACCTTCAGTCGTTTAAAATAGTCAACCTGTAAGTAAAACCTGTAGCTTTTATCCTTTTAAAATCTTACAACTCCAGTGAAAATGGATTTAGGCTAGAAATCTACAAGTGACAAACTGAGTGAGCCTTGAGAGCCCAGGCCGCAGCTCCACTCCCATCTGACTTCATGAGTAATAAGGATATGATGCCTCGGCCCACATTTACCCCATCTCCAGAGAAAATGCTTTCATTTTTTTAAGGTGAAGAGGATCTGTTTCAAATTAGATTTATACAAGAAAGCAAGGATTTGGAGAAGTGTGTAAACCTGGAGGTCTTCCATTATGAAAGATCAAAAGGCAAATGCCAGTTGCTCTCTCATTTCATAAGGAAATTAATGAGAAGAGCAACACAGTTGTCAATCTAAATGCTATGTTGAAAAAGAAGATAAAGTAAAAAGGAAGGCAACTCTACATGTCTAGTGTCAGGCAGAATGGGTAAACATGTTCAAGAACTCATATTAATCCAGAAGCAATTTGTATGAGCACCAATACTACGCTTTTTACTAACTCAGAAGATGCTCAAAAGTCCTATGAATATCTAAACACTTGCCAAATATGGAATGACTAGGCAGGAAGGTTTTCAAGAACTTGAGTACCTAAGAAAAGCTTATTGAATTATTAGAAGCCCAGTGCACAAAATTCGTGCAGGAGAGTGTCCCCTCAGCCCAGCTTGCACCCTCTCTAATCTGGGACCCCTTGGGGGTTGTCTGGCTTACATGTCCTCATCAGATGATAATAATCACAGATCCTGATGCCCCATTGTTACAGCATGAACGTTAGTGAATATGTAAGTGGAAGGAGACATGGACCAAGCTCCTTGTCTCTGATATTGCACCAGCATTGTTCTGTGTGATGACGCCTAGCTAGGGAGAATAAACTCTTCATGGCCCGTGAGGTAGGAGATGAGATTGTTTATTTTCTGTTGTTTGTGATTACATCTAAGTCATCTAGAACAGCACTTTCTAAAGTCTGTTGTGCAGAATAGTAACCCCCAGAGATTGTTCCGAGAAAGGGTTCTGAGGACAATAATTTGGGGAAACGCAATGGACCATGGAGAATCACAGTGGTCATTAGCACAAAAACACCTACAGTTAAGAAACCTGCTTGACTCAGTTTAACCCGGTGTTTCTCCCAAATTCATTTGACAATGTGACTCTTCCATGGAATAACATGAACTTTCACTTTGAGGAGAATGTCCGGGAAATGCTGATCTAAATACCAGGTTGTAGGAAGCAAGGGAACCAGGGAGGTCCATCTGTCTAACTCAGCCGGGGCATGGAGGGGCCAAGCTCTTCAGTCAGGAGTTTTCCAGTAAAGGTCTGTATCAAACACAACAGAAACCCAAAGTCCTGCAATATCACTGAGCAAGGCATGACTGACCTGAAGATGCTAATGGAGCAAAGTGACCAGCCCTCTACCTACTGTCCTCCTGATGGGAACTTCAGCTGGTAGGAGATCTGCATTCCAATGAGCCTCCTGATGGGCCGCCCCCAAGCATTCTCCAGATAAATAAAGACTAGACTTGTTTAACCTTGAGCAGCTCAGTACCACATACTATCTGCCCCAAATAACAATTTTGGGTTGGACATAATGGATACTAGGCATTTCCTTCTGACAGTAATTCAGACAGTGTAATTCCTCTGGAGTCATGGAGCATGGGAGTGGGATTGGATCATTAGCCAGGAGGGGGCGATTTGTTCTCAATACTGTGGGAGACGTGCCCACAGCCAGGTCTCACAGGAGCTCTGGCCACTGACAAAGTGATGGGAAGAAGGGAGGATCACAGATTCATTTTAAGCTGTAAGTTGTGCTGTTAAAAGTACATTCTCTATGGATTTGTAAATGGATCTTGGTTAAAACTGTAAAAGCGTTTTGGGGTCAGCTGGAAAAATATGAATATGGCCTGGGTATAAGAAAATACTAGGAAATTATTATCAGTTTTGCTACATACTGTAATGGTCTTGTAGTTATAGAGGACATTTTTCTTATTTTTTAAAAAGAGATGCATAATTAGAGAATTCAGTAATTTATTTTAAAACATTTCAGAAGAAAAAACAAATATGGTCAAATCAAGTAACTCTTAGGTGATGGTCATATAACTATACAATTATATAATCTGATCATTATACACTTCTTTCAACTTCACTTATGTTTGAAAATTTTCAAAATAAAAAGTAAATGAATGAATTTTACAAGTAATGTTGAGTGAGCAGAGCAACACAAAAGAACACATATACTGACTCTACCAGAGTAAAGTTTAAGAACTGGCAAAACTAAATATGTGGTTTAGAGATACATATCTCTAAACTTTAAAACTGCAAAGAAAAGAAAGGATATGATCACACTAAAAATCAGGTTAACGCTACCTTTGGTAGGAGAGGAACTGCAATTAGAAAGGCACATTAAGCAGCTTCCGGGTGCTGTCCATATTTTCTTTTTTGATTTGGGCAGTGGTTACCTAGTGTTTCTGCATAACCATCTGTTAAATTGTATGTTGATGCTAGATGCATTTTCTCAATGTGTCCTATTTTCCAAAATAAAAACATTAAGAAGACATTCTTACTAACCCTGCTTCTCTTTGTACTGTTGCAATAGTCTCCAAAGGGGAATAAAAACCTCAGCCACCATATAATGAAATTATGCAGTTGGCCAGCAGACTAACTCCTGTTAATGAAAGAACAGGTGATTATAAGGCAGTAGAAACCACAAGTCCTTTCCTGGTCTTTTGTTCAAATAGGTCAGACCAGAGTGTAGAGGGCTGCTCCTAACGCTTGCAGGTCTCTAGGTAGCAAGACTGAGATCTGGAGTATTTTTGGGGGAGAGGTGTCGGGGGGTGGTGAATGTTGGCAGCAAGTTTTAGAGGTGAGTAATTGTGCAGAAGAAATGATTCTGAATTTTGAAAATAGGATGACTGTTCTTGGAGCCCATTCTCGAAGTGACAAGCAAGAAGCAACTTACGGGAAGTAGTTTTGCAAGGATCAGGCTCCTCACTTTTGGGAGTGCCCTAAGGAAAGTTACAAGTTGCAAATTCCATTTTCTTTATCTCCCACCCCAATCTGCACAGGAAACTTCAAATCAAATTCTAACAGCACTTAGGTATTACTTTTCTCTACTGAGATCTATGCCACAAAAGAAATAACTCCTTCATTTACTGCCACCCACCTCCTATGGGAACATAGTGTAACATGATTTAATAAAACCAAGATCTGAAAAGTAGTCTACGTTAAGCCCTGATTATAGCCTTCACTTTGTCTTTTCGCCGATATATCACCTCATATGAAAGGCTTTTCCGTTAAACATGAAACAGATGGCCCTACAGTGACAGAGAGTGCAATGTGATCTAAGTGTTTATGTGGGAAAGAAAGGTTTAATGCTTTGGGGCTTGCTTCTATTACCTGTAAGAAGTGTGTCCTAATAGCTAATTGTTTTGTGATTGTGCACCGAGCCACAATTCACATTTCCATCCTGTTCTCGGCTGCCTAACACGCCCCCTAGGAATAAAGAGAAAAGTCATTGATTTAGGGCTGGTTAAGTGAGTTTCTCCTTCCAGATGTGGGAAGCATAATGTTGCACTGTATTTCATTCCAGACACCTAATTATTATTGATCGCTTTATGATAGAAGTGTACTGCCTAAAGCAACAAAGAATGGGAATCTGAAATCCTGCCCAGAACAGCTTAATACCCCAGCTACCACCTGTTACCCAAAAGATAATAGGGCCCTTGTTCAAAGTGTTTTTGAGGTGCCAAGTTAATAGAAATGGCTTGCTGCTTCACTGCTTGTTTTTCTACTCATGGTCAGATCAACCCACTGCAAGGAAGTCTTTAGAAGGCAGTGCTAAGGTATTTATGCTTTAAAATCTCACTTCTCTGACCCTGTATAAGACAGAGAAAGAAAGCAGCATAGACCAAGGGTTTTATTAATCAGAACTAAAATCAGTATTTTGAAGAAAAGTATTAAAAAATCACAACTATGTGGAATTATGTCCACTAAGACAAATATGTTGTCTGAAAGGGACATTCCTAGTGAAGACTTGATAGCAACCTTCTGTTGCCATGGTAACACAAACTATGTGTTAGGAGCTACTCTATGTACTTTCCATATAGTATTTTATGTAAGTCTCAAAACAACTCTACAAGGTCGGTACTATTCTGTCCATCTTGCAGATAAAGAGGATGTCAAGTAGCTTGCCCAAGGTGCACAGTTGGAATAGAATTCAAGCTGTGTGACTCCAGTTTGTGAACGCTTAAATATCACATTATACTGCTCACCTATGCCTTTGGAAGCTAGGATTATGCCTCATATTTGTCCAGCCTATCTACCGTATAAATAAATAATCTTACATAGATAGGTTATAGTGTATACATAGAAGAACTAAAGATATAATTTTTGCTATTTCCTGTGCATAATTTTATAGCTTATAAACTATGATTTCTTAAATCATTCTATTATGAGTAGCAGTTATATGTTTCCTTGAATGAGAAAGCACAATTGTTATTATGACCATTCTCCACTTTAGGAAATAGTTAAACTGGCCATAGAAAATGCACAAATGTTTAATCTCAGTACAGGCATACCTCGTTTTATTGCACTTCACAGGTGTTGTTTTTTTTTTTTTTTGTTTTTTTTTACAAAATGAAGGCAAGACCCTCCATCAGCAAAAAGATTATGACTCACTTTATTGCGATACTCGCTTTATTATGAGGGTCTGGGGCTGAACCCACAATATCTCTGAGGTATGCCTGTCTATGGTAATAATGGTCATGTTTAGGAAAGTGAAGAACTGCTCAGTTACTTCTCATCAGTCATTTCAGGTGGGGAGAACTACACAGGAAACAAAGGTGCAAGATTCCCTATGTGTTTTGATGCCTATCCTTGAAATATAGATCTACATCAAGACTTACACCAATGCAGAACAGCGATGCTCATGAAGAAGGAATGCATAGCCCTAGCCAGTGTGGCTAAGTGGCTAGAGCGTCAGCCTATGCACAGAAGGGTCTCAGGTTCAATTCCAAGTCAAGGACATGTATCTGGGTTGCAGGTTCCATCCCAGCCCCGATTGGGGAGCATGTGGGGGGCAACCAATTGTTGTGCCTCTCTCACATCTCTCTCTCTCCCTCTCCCTTCCTTTCCTCCTTTCCACTCTTTCTAAAAAAAAAAAAAAAGCAATGGAAAAAATATCCTTGGGTGAAGATTTAAAAAAACAACGAGAAAAAACAACAACCCATAATCACTGCATGTAATTAAATGTCAAAGTCTTCCAAATCTAAGAAAAAACCCAAGTAATTTTGGAATATCCCTTGCTATTCTGCACATCAAAGAAATTTTTGTTCATTTGTGTTTCAGTCATCTCCTGTGTGAGAAGATGCTTCACCTATAGATGCACGGGGTTTGCCTGTACTTCACCCAGGCATTCGCCAGCTATTGATGAAAAATAACACAGTCAAATATCCATTATCCTCAAAAAGGAGAAATGAATTATTAATCTGTATTGGGGGGAAAAAAATCAAGCTTTAGTACCTAAATACTATCCCTGAAAAACAAACCAGAATATCTGAATAGCAGGTTTGTGAATCAAACATTTACCCTAACAGCAACTGGAAACATTGAGAAACATTACCACTGTGAAGAAGAAGGAATCGCATAACATCTGAATAAAGAAGAAAGGTCTAAAGCACAGTGCTACTCAGAGCTTCCCTGGAGGCGCTGCTTGTTCTTACAGAATGCCATCAGTCCTCCCAGTTATGACAAGGCAGCGAGACGTGACAAGCAGCACACTGCTCCCTTCGGTGAATTCTCAGCAGTTCCGTTTGTCCTTTGTGATTGCAACTTCTGCGTTTTGTTTCTGATGGGTATTTTTGCACTTCTTTTGAAGTCACTGGAGCATGCATAGTGGGAGCTGACAAACGTACGATCCCTCATTCACCAATCAAAACAGAATTCAATTTCTTTCATTTGCTTTTGACTAATTCCTTATGACACTGTGAATGGGACTTTAGTCCAAGATATTGCCCAGCAGTTTCTCAGTTTCAGAAGTTGGCTCCTAGTTATGGGTTGATGGGGCCAAGGCAGCAGTTTGGAATTCAAATTCTAATTCTCGGTGCCATCATGATTTGAGTGAGTGAGGGGATGAGGTGTGTGATGGCCATGATACTGATGGGAATCAGTGGGTCTCAAGAGTGTTCAAAGGCAATGAAGCCATCAACCCATTTTCTTTATTCCTGGCAAACCCATAAAAGGAACTGTGCTGGCCTCATAAGCAGGCTAATAGAACATCTTGCCCAAGGTTATACCTACATGATATTACAGGAATGAGCAATGAAAATAGATGAATCAATTTCATTTAATTTCTTCCCCTTATTCAAACATCCTGTCACCTGACAGTTTACTAGATAAAGTAATTGCTGTGAAAACAGGAACACAGAGCCTAAATAGAAACCAGCTGGACTCTGTCACCTGTTGTGTTGGAACTGTTAGCTCGGTGATGCTATAAGCTTAGTATTTTAAAAAATTGTGGTGAAATATACAGAACATAAAATTTACCTTCTTAACCATTTCTAAGTGTACAGCTCAGTAGTGTAAAGCATGTTCACATTGTTGTGCAACTGACCCGAACTTTTTCATGTTGTAAAACTGAAACTCTATACCCATTAAATGACCCCCCATCCCTCTCTCCCCCAGCCCATGGCAAACACCATTATACTTTCTGTCCATCAATGTGACTACTCTGGGTATCTCATATAAGTGGGGTCGTATAGCATTTATCTTTTTTGTGATTAGCTTATTTCATTTAGCATAAGGTCATTAAGGTTTATCAATGTTGTAGCATGTGGCAGGATTTCCCTCCTTTTTAAGGCTGAGTAACATTCCATTGTATGGATAGAGCACATTTTCTTTATCTATTGATAAACACTTGGGTTGCTTCCACCTCTTGGTTATTGTGAATAATGTTGCTACAAACACAGGTGTGTAAATATCTCTTCAAGATCCCACTTCAGTTCTTTTTGATATATACCAAGTGGAATTGCTGGATAATATCGTAATTTTTAATTTTTTGAACAAGTGTCATACTGTTTTCCATAGTGGCTACCTAATTTTACATTCCTACCAAGAGTGTGCACAGGCTTTGATTTCTCCACATCCTTGCCAACATTTGTTATTTTCAGGGTTGCTTTGTTTTTGATTTGTTGTTTTTATAATAGCCATCCTAATGGGTATGAGATGATGAGCTTAGTTTTAAGATGTCAAAACTCAGGGAAAGGGAAATTATGAGAAGCTGGAGATATACTATTTGGCTGTGAGCTTAATGCTTTTAAAAGTTGTCATTTCTTCACCTCAGGTCACAGAAATAATATCACAAACTAAAGGCCTCCTTGGGATAATAAAACTTGATTTCTTTTTTTAAAAAATATATTTTATTGTTTTTTTATAGAGAGGAAGAGAGAGGGATAGAGAGTTAGAAACATCGATCAGAGAGAAACATTGATCAGCTGCTCCTGCACACCCCCTACTGGTGATGTGCCCACAACCAAGGTACATGCCCTTGACCGGAATCGAACGTGGGACCCTTGAGTCCGCAGGCCGACGCTCTATCCACTGAGCCAAACCGGTTTCGGCAAAACTTGATTTCTTTATAGAGGACAAGTCAGAATAGATTTTATGAATGGGGATGAAAAAGAGGAAAGGTTATATTTTGCAAAGAAAGAAGTAAAGGTGTTATTGCAGTTATTTTCATTTTCAAAATAGTCATTTATCCGTACATTTCTTCATAATTAAAGTACAGTAGCTTCATTGCAAATATTTGCATCTCCCTTCATTGTATGTGATGGAGGTCTTTAATTATGTGAGACAAAGTCTCCGGTCTATGAGGAAACCTGGCTACCAGGTAGGCACTTGGTTGGTCTCTCTCTCTCTCTCTCTCTCTCTCTCTCTCTCTCTCTCTCTCTCTCGTCTTTTTAGAGAGATGGCCAGGGTACACTTGGTCTCTTTCTTTGAAGCTTCACTGGGGTACACTTGGTCTCTTTCTTTGAAGCTTCACTGAGGTAAAACAAAAGTTGACCTCCTCAAATTAAAAATTTTAGGGGATGCAATTGAATCCAAAAGTATCAATATAGATGCTACGAGCCTTCTAGCCCCATGTTTCAAATAGACAGCAAATATATTTATAATGGAATAAAATAGTTTGTGAATACGTAGAGCAGGAATTGACAAACTTTTCCTGTAAAGGGCTAGGTAGCCACAGTTTCTATGGAAATTACTCAATTCTGCCACAGCAGCTATAGATAGTGCCCAGATGAATTGAGCATGACTGTGTACCAATAAAACCTTATTTACAAGACAGGCTGGAGGATGAATTTGGTCCATGGGTCATAGTTTGCTAACCCCTGTTGCATAAGACTCCAAGGAAAGAACTTTATTATTATTATTTTTAAAAATATATTTTTATTGATTTCAGAGAGGAAGGGAGAGGGAGAGAGAGATAGAAACATCAATGATGAGAAAGAACCATTGATAAGCTGCCTCCTGCATGCCCCCACTGGGGATTAAGCCCGAAACCCAGGCATGTGCCCTTGACCGGAATGAAATTGTGACCTCCTGGTTCATAGGTCGACACTCAACCTCTGAGCCATGCCAGCCAGGCTGAGCCCTCCTCTTGACTAGGCCTTAAACTCAAGCCAATAAGAACTAAATTTTCAACACACGTGATTTTGTCCAACCCCACACTAAGAGACTTGAGGAAACACTAGCATACTTCCTAGCAGCTCGAGGCTGCATCCTCAGATGATGATTCTACCCAATGAAAAGCCCTGCATGGAAAGCTCGATGCTGCCAAAAGCACTTCCTATTTGTTCCAGTCAACACCTAGCGTAGGTCCCAGCTCCCTTTTCTTAAAGCGTTTACTTTAGAAAACGTACAATAGTACCGCCTTTCTCACTCTGCCTCCTTGAGATGTGTATGCATGTCTACAACCTAGGAGTATCTTTCTCAAGGACCTGGAAGCCATTCCTTTGAAATGGAATCACCAAGGAAGAGACAGAGCCCCTGTCTCCCAGTCTCGGGGAGAGAAGACGCCTACCGACCATAGGAGCCAGTTTAAAGACACAGACGGCCTAATTACATCCCTAATGCCCTTCAGTACTTTCCCTGTAGCACACACCAGTGTTTCAAAGGCCCCTTGCCTTTTGTGTCCATGGAATTGAGCTCAGCATTTCCTCTGCTGCAACAGTCAAGAATTAAATTGGTCTCACTGCCTTTAACTAGTGCCCAGCTCTCTTTCTCTCTGACAGTGGTTACTGTTCCATATTGCCTTCAAGGGACACTGCTTCATCTGTAATGCTTGGGCCCCAAGACAGACAAAACTTCTCATATTTTCCTTAGCATGTCTTAAGACACATCACCCCTTCCAATCCCAGGAGGCCAAGCAGACTTCGCAGCCAGTCCTCTCCTACCACCTGGAGCCTGACCTCTCCATTTCAGACTTCTGGAGAGCTAAGCTTCATGTCTCAGTGAACTACACCAGCAACAGACTCATTCCCATCCCCCATCCCCAAGTGCAAGGGTCACCTGTGCAGTATAGCCACACCTAAGTATAACACAACTACTAAGGACTCAAACCACAAGATTACCAAATACAGAAACCTGAGTGTGATTTTTATTTTGGATAAGAAAGGGTGGAAAACTATATCTGGATGACTTATTCCAAACAATTTAAGCAAAAACCAGGGAGGCAACTTTTGAAAGTTATGTAGAATCTGAAAAAGTATGGCTTGTGTCCAATCTAATTGACTTATTCATTTATTCAATCACCAAGTAAAAATGGAGGACATCTGTAATACTCAACAATAAAGATAAATTAAACAATACTAAGTATCTTTATAGTTAAAAACACTGAACTAGCTTTAGGTAACAGGTGCATTACATTAACTTGATTTATAGGTACACCTTGAAAAATTACTTTTTATTTTCTGTACTTAAGAAATAAAAAGACAAACAGAATGGAACAACACACAAGAAAAAGGTTTCATGTCCCAGGCTGAAGCTTGCCCACTTGGGCATGAAAGATGGTTCACTAATTAACTCAGCAGCCTTAACGAATTTTCCCCTAGTGCTTCCCACAGACAGTCATCCCCCCACAATGGAGTAGTTATTGTCATTACTTTTATCATTGACCACAATGTCGTGAACAGACACTTGCTAAGTCTTTGCTCTGTGTGGGATGCAGAGGATGGTGGGAGGTCTTGATGTCTGCAGAATGTGCCGCCCACAGGTGTCTGGAGAAGGCTGATGAGCTAAGGGCCAACTGCTGGGGAGAGAAAGGAGGGACTGCTGGGGTTCGAGGGGTCACCTGCCAGGTGCAGCCAGATGGCACTGGGCGGGGGCTGGAAGGGAAGGCCGAGCTCAGCTCTGTGATACCTGAGCCAGGAAGTTTCACTAGTTAATCAGAACTACAACAAAGGCCTCTACCAGTTCTCCCACCAAGTTCCTGCAACCCTTCTGAGGTACCAGTTCTGAGAGGTTCTTTGGAGAGGGTTAGTACAGGAAGCTCTACTTTGATAGAAGAAATTGATGCCTGGGATGTGTTTCATGTCTAGTTCAGCCATGCAGGGAAGGCCCATTTGCATTTCTGTCCCTGAAGAGGGGTCTGGTGCACTATTCTACTTACAATGGTTCTAGGAAAGGATTTGGGAAAAAAGTTAGGAAACATCATGAAGGTCAAATTTTGAGTGACATCTGAGTTCAATTTATTTTTCTAAACTCTGGCTTCCCACATTATTAAAAGAATCTGAGAGGATTTTATGTTTGTGTCTGAGGTTTAGTGAAATAATTGACATGAACCCTTGAAAATAGTTAACAGGCCTACTGAATAGGTCGAACAGGCTGAGGAAGCTTTTTAAATATTTAAATGTGGAAATTATTATTTTAAAAGCAGAATGCCACATGTTATAAATTAAATGAAGGTAAAATTTCTCAAAAACTTGGGTAGGCTTTTGAAACAGGGAACTATTAACTGAAGAAATTGAAAAATAAGCCTGGCTCTTGACTTACTGTGAGTTATATGAGTTAAATGGAGCATCTTCATCTCCTGTGACTGAAGTTACTTTTACAGAAATGCTAGGGACAGATCTCACCAGCTGTGCTCTGTCTCAATGGGAGCGTCATCCCGACCCGGTGGACCTGCCCTGCTCATTGTCCCGAGCGTGAAGGGCAGGGAGGACAAGCAGACCTCAACTGTCTGCTCTGCTGCAAGTCAACGAGCAAATCTTGACAATTTATCTGTGGATTTCATTCATTTGTTCTTACAACAAATCTTTGTTGTTGCTGTTTGTTTTTTTTAGCACATCCTATGTCTAGGCACACAGCTCGGCACTGGAGATAGAGTGGTGAGTAAGACACCTAACATGGCATTAAAAATCAGGCTGAGCCTGCTCTGCTCGAGTGTTCTGATTCTGGAACCCTAATTTCAGTAACTGAGTCCTCTTCTCAGTTTCATCCTTACTCTCTATTCTTTGGGACTAAGATTCTTTTTAATTTTTATTGATTTCAGAGAGGAAGGGAGAGGGAGAGAGAGATAGAAACCTCAATGATGAGAGAGAATCATCGATCGGCTGCCTCCGGCATGCCTCACACCGGGGATTAAGCCCACAATCTGGGCATGTGCCCTGACCGGGAATCGAACCTCCTGGTTTATAGGTCGATGCTCAACCACTGAGCCAAGCCGGCTGGGCCGGGACTAAGATCCTGTTCCCCACACTTACACAAGAGTTTTTTGCTGGTGTTTTTTATTCTAAGGATTTTTATTAGGGAATTAATGCAACTGTACACTTGAATCTTCAGGCCCGTGTCTGAGTTTCTGCCGTGTACCTTCCTGACTCTTGACTACTCACCCACCTAATTGCATTCACATAACGTCCCATCACTTTTTCATTCTTCTAGTGATGTAAGCACCTGATGACCTATATTAAATCTTTTTCTGCATCAAATTTGAGTGAAACCTCAACCAAGATGGGGAGGTTGGGAAAAAGTCTGCTTTGGGGCGGCAGTGGGATAAAGGAGGTGGAGTTGGGCCATCAGAGAGAAAATGTCCCATGGTCAACTGCATCTATATAACGGAAGAACTGACAAGAAATCAGCAGCAGAGAGGCAACCAAACAGAGCTCAGAACAAAATCAAAGGAGGAAATGGGCTTCCTGGGGAAATGAAATTAGACGAGAAACAACAAAAGAGAGATCACTGGGCCGTAGAGACCACTATAGTGATGAGGCTGGAAGAAAAATATTCACCGAAAGATAGAGGGAAAAAACAAAGCTGTTGGAAAGTGAGCTCAAACAAATTCTAGGCATCTTGAATATTATGTGTAAGAAGTACTACTACCCTATTTCATACAAGGCTTGTCTAACTTTTTTGAACAATACCTCTAATGAGATTTACTGTCATTCATATTCAAAGTATACTTTTTACCTCTTTAAATGTTCATTTTAAAGTTACTGTCATGTCCTAATTTGCATAGCCGAGGAAAGGCATTTTAATTTTCCAAAAAAGGAAATCACACATTCAAACTTAAATGAATACTTCACTTATGAAAACTGCCTACAACTGACATCTTCAGATACAGAGAAAATCCAGACTGTTATTCTCTTATCAAAACCCCAAAGATAAGAAACAAGTTTATAGAGGAAAAAAGGGTGAAAGAAAATCCAAATCTCAACTTACAAATTCGAGGTGGCAATTTTACAGGAAGGGTTTCATTTAAAGTATGTCAGGCTTTGTTCACTTAGAAAAGGTCATTTCAAAATGCACCTGTCTAAAACCACAGGTTGGATTAATTCCCTAATGTAGTAATTATACTCTCTTCAAGCCTTACATTGCTGGTTTATGAGAAGATTCAGTTAAAATTTTAATTTGCCTCAATGGAATTGCAAAATTTATATTGGGCTAATGGTTGCTTAGAAAAAATATGGAAAAAAAAGTCCTTCAGATTGTGAGCTGAAGTTAATGGAAGAAAAAAGTCTTCCATATTGTGTTAATTTTTTCCCAATTCAAAGAAACCACTGGAATATCAGGTGAATCATTAAGTTAAAGTATGATTCTGCAGCACAGTTAGTATTATTTGCTTTATATTGATGTATTTAAAATTAGGGGAATTTCACCTTTCTTAATGATTTGAAATATATCCAACAAATTTCCTTTCCCTGTATGATACAGGAATTACTTTAAAATACTTTCCAGAGCTTTAAATCATTGCAGCATTCATTTATCTAAATCACAGTCAAGTTTCCAGCTAGCACGAAGCCAAAAAGGCAACGCAGCCAGCTCATGGATGCACAAGTCCATGCATTAAACCTCATGTAGTTCAATCATCGTGAGAGCTCCCCAGACTCCCTCCCCTAGCTAGTTTATGTTAATTTTAGATACAATTTAAATGGGCTTGATAGTCTGGTTTCCAAGCCCACACCAGATTGGAAACATAAATTAGAAAGCAAGAGGCAGGCAGATAGGAGAGGTAGCCCTCAACAGAAATGTGGGCGGAGATTTTTAAAAGACTAAATGGTCCTGTACCCTTTACTAGCCCCTGTGAGCATCATTGTTCAGGGCATAGCATAGTAAGAAATGTTTTAACAAGAACCCTAAACCATCAAGAAAATATAAAATTAGGTTTGCTATACTCTAAGGAGAAATAGGAAAGTACATATTTTAAAGAGACTTCTATTGAAGACTGATTTAGAAGTTCTTTAAGGCATTTAAGAGAGATAATCTTGTAGTAAGGTTACTCACACAGAACACCTAATTTCCTAATATTTACTCCACGAAGCATTATATTTCCATAATGATGCATACTGACATAAATCACACAGAGACATGATTAGCTACAGAGCTATATGCCACATGTGTTGTGCCTGATTAAAAACATCAATCAAAGGGATTAACAATTCAATAAAGGTATATTGATGTTACTATTTTCGAAGCACTTCAACAATTTTAACACGTGTTTTCTGAAATTCAGGATGATAACTTTCAAAGTGAGAAAAATCAGAACACAGTTCTAATTCCACAATATAACATCCATCAAGCCTTGTCCATTTAAATCTAGATTCCTAAAGGTCAGCAGCAGTTAAAAGTTCTGGAAGCTGTCACTAAAGCCATCTATCATTTAGAGAGTAAGAGGATACCTTGGGGAACCCACTGGTCTCTTACTTCTAAGTAATAACTTTGCTTTAACATAAAAGAATGTAAATCTGACTCCAAATAAGCCATAATTTTTATAAACCGTTCAACCCAAAGATGGGGCACAGAAAAAATGCCATGGTTATCAAGCATAATGAATCATTTCTACACAACATAGTATTAGAGATATCCATGTGTGTATATTATCATATACATGTCAATTTAAATTCTTTCCTTAAGTTATAAATATAGCACATGTCTTCATATTATATGAAAATATGGTAAATATCAAAGAGATGTAAAATCAAACACTTTACAAATAGATGAGAAGTCAAGGATTTTCTATTCCAACCTTCTAAGAAACAGGCTGAGAGAGGTTCCAATGGTACGTGTGATCAAGGCTCACACTTAGCAACCAAGACCAAAGCTAAAATCTAGGATACTTTCAACTACAGCAAGAATCAATCTCAGAAAGATCAGACGCACACCGACATGTCAAACACAGACCTCTTACTCGGCATTTTCACTTTTGGAGTCTTCTTATTCCCTCAAAATGCCCTGATAGGCGTTTCATATAGACGTTATATTGAGAAGTCAGGTGGGAGAAAGGGGAAAGGAAGAAGGAACTTTCCAATGGTCAAGAGTTACAATTTCTCCAGGTGGTCAACGTCTACCAAAATTAAAAAACTCCTAGTCAGACGATTTACTTCTACAGCCAGCTTCCATCATACGATCCTTTAAAAATAGTGTCAATTATTAGCACTGTATAGAACATTTAAGAATATATTATTTTATTCCCCCTACTACAGCACCTAAAACACACAGAAATAGCAGATAATATTGAGGCATATCACTCGAGAATCAAAAGGGCATCTAGAAAAATGGGTTGATGCTTATAGTGAAGTTTTAACATTTGGTTAGAAGCATAGATTTTGGAGTCCAACAGACCCGAGCTCAAATTCCATTTCCACCATTTATTAGCTGTGTGACCCTGAACAAGTTATGGAGCTTCTCGAGCCTCAGCTTTTTTTTTTTTGTAAGGTAGAAATAGCAATGTTTGCCACATATGATGGCTTTGATGTTAAATGAGTACAGGTAGAAACTCACACATGATGGATATTTTGGTTGGAGAATGTGGTTGGTCACACTTTTTAGTTCTAGGGCTAAGGGGCTTGTTCAAGGACATTCCAATCTTTAGTGGGAGGGCCTCAGTCTCCTGCTATAAACCAGTCACCCATTCTCCTTAAATAATATGTCTATCCAGCATTTTGCATGCTTCCATTAGCAAGTAGTATTTTATGAGCATCTGTGGCTATTTTCTTTCTTACACATTTGAAGAATTATGTAGCTAAATCCCTTCTCCTTGCCGAAACTGGTTTGGCTCAGTGGATAGAGCGTCAGCCTGCGGACTCAAGGGTCCCAGGTTCGATTCTGGTCAAGGGCATGTACCTTGATTGCGGGCACATCCCCAGTAGGGGGTGTGCAAGAGGCAGCTGATCGATGTTTCTAACTCTCTATCCCTCTCTTTCCTCTCTGTAAAAAATCAATAAAATATATATATTTTTAAAAATTCCTTCTCCTTCATTCTCTCCCTCTCCCTTACTTCCTTTCCCCCAAAACACTTGTTTGGTACTTACTAGATTCCACATACATTGACATTTATTGCTACTTAAACATAAAAGTAATAATGTATCTTCATGAATTAGTAGATTAAGATAATTTCTAATTTATGTGCATGCAAACATACCCCCCCAAACAACTAATTCAGTTATATCATTTGAACTACTTTTATGTCTTTTGTATTCTTACATGATTATTTGGTGGTTTGCATCCCAAGAAGAAAATCTTATTTAAATAAGAAAAATGTTTTCATTTAAATATTATTAAATTCTTAATATTAAATATTAACTGGGCACAGATGCAGAACCCGGACATCTTCCACATGGAAATACCTTCATACAAAAAGCACTTACTCAACCTGGACTATGTTTAATATAATATTTTTTTAAACACAAGTATTATGCCTAGAAATATTGGGGTTTCTCATTTAAATCATTTATGAATTTTTATGAATGATACATTTCTTACTCTGTTGGAGGGGGATAGAAGGTGAAGCCTTAGCAGTAGCAATTATAAATTATTTCCAAACGGGCTTCTTCCATTGGAGGTAACATTAACTACGACTAAAAGGTAAACTAGAATAACCTGAAAAAGCTGTTGGCCTTGAAAAGAAGATTAAATTATTACAAATTCTGTAATAGAATGACTGCTACTAGGGTAACTAGTTACAATCTAAGAATACAAATAAAAATTAGAGCAGAGCAAGTACACACATTTTCAAGAGGATTCCTCCTAAAAATACCTAAAACTACAACTATAACAGGAAGCAATGACATTCAATTCTCACCATTCGTGGAACTATGTTCTGCAACGTCAGTGTGCACACTGGGTTAGTGAACACTGAACCACTGCTCCGGGGAAACGCAGGGCAAGGTTCCTGTGAGCCTCTGCTCACACATTTTAGTCAATTAATTGATCAACACATTTTGTTTTACATGTGTTTCTGTTGTGTTTTTTTTTTTTTTTTGCCAGCTTTGTTGAAGTATAACTGAGAAATAAACTTGTAAGATTAAAGTGTACAATGTGATGACTTGATATGGATTCTCCCAATCACCTCACATATCTATACTAATAATAGCCTAGGTGGTCATCATGCCCTCACACCGTGATGCCCTCACACCGTCACAATCCCACAACCCATCACCAGGAGGCTGTGTGCACAGCGGGCCCATGTGGGTGGGCAGGGACTTGACCCTGTGTGTACGGCGTGGAGGCGGGGCCTGGCGGCCGCTCTGCACATCCAGACCTGGGGGTCCCATGGCCCTGCGCAGTGCGGAGGCAAGACGCCTGGTTCTGGCCTACCTCTTTGGGACAATCCATTGAGGAGCCCTGGATGGGTGGGCGGGGCCTACCTCTTTGGGGTGATCGATTGATCGTGGGGCTCCTGCACTGAGAGGGCACAAGCCAGACTGGGGAACAACTCCCTGAGTGCATGAATTTCATGCACCGGGCCTCTAGTTTATTTAATATATGTTAACTCATTAATCTTGAACTCATGGCCAACTTCATTGTAATTGTTCCTGAAGGAAGCTTACTGAACACATAAAGGGTATCTCCCAAAATGTGTACACGCTTAGCTGATAGCTCAATTGATGCTTCTTTCTTTTTCAGATTTAACCCATTGGAATTAATAATTATTCAAAGTGTGTATACATTTTGGGGGGACACCTTGTATATTTCCTCTACATCACAGCCTTCCCACACTTAGGAACACTAGATAGACATCAGCATGTTGCCTGGCCATTTTAACCAGAGAAGCCTCCAACGGAAAGCACTACAATATGAAAAAAAAGTGGTACTACATAGACTGCAAAAGCACCCTTATTTACCCTGTGGGAGTGAAACAAGAAGGCAGATTATTGCCTTGTTTGACCTCAGCTGGAAAGGTGCGCTGCTCTATACATGACACAAACATCATCACAAAAGTGCCATGATTTTGGAATTACAAATAAATTTTAGCGAGTAGGTAAATTCATAAATATGAAATCGGTGAATAGTGATCAACTCTATTCTCATTACAAATGAAGCCACTAGGGATGATCAAATGGCCCTAAAACCTTTACTCCAGTACTTGATTACAGCAATATGACTGGGAAAGAATCACGCCTTTTTGGAAAGATGAGGCCTGAATCTACAGCCACATAAACATGAACAAATTGCATTTCCTCAGATGCAGGGGCACTTACTTATAAATAGATATCATGCTTGTGCAAAAATGTGCAAGTCCTGCAGTGGTGGTGAGGGTTGCAAAGGAGAGATTAGAATGGGACCAATGCCTTACACAGTAAGCGTGTTCAGCTGGCAGGAGGGAAATTCCGCAGGACCTGTTTGTAGGGCACAGAACTTAAGCCACTGCTTCAGTAAAAACTGGTCAGTTGTCTAGGACTGTGCTGCCTACCTGTGGCTATTTAAGTTAAGTTAATGAAAACAAAATAAAAATAAAATTTCAGCTCATCAATATTAGCCATGTTTCAAGTGCTCAGTAGTCACATGTGGCTGGGGGGGCCACTGTATTGAATGAGACAGAGAGGTGAAGGACTTGCCAACTGATGGGCCGTAGGCAGAGACCCCTCTGTCTTGGGGAGGGCCCCAAACTGTCTGCATCTGGAAGTCTTTGCGTGGCCTGAACATGCTCCTGGTTAGTCCTCCGGTCTCCTGCTTGGGAACATAAGCCTTGGCCCCCGGCATTGCTAGCGCCTGGGGAGGGGGAGAAGAGGCTCAGTATAAGGTCAGTATAAGTCATGCATCTTTCATTATGGTGCCTCTCGACCCCAGGACGCTTGGCCCATGTGGCCATAGTCACTTTGGTTCAACCGCCCCAAAGATTAAACTCCATTTCTTTCACTATGGTTGGGGTGTGGCAGTTGCTTTTCTGTATGAGATGAAGGAGGGGAAACTGGGATCTAATTGCTTCTTCTATGATCTTTCGAGGCCCACCTTCTCCAGTCCCATCTGCACCCCTGTCTTGGGAACTTCCTGAAGCTTCTGGCTCCTGCTCTTCTGGGTAATGCAGCAGGACAGTCCGGCCGAAGTCTCCCCACGGCCAGCAGCCAGCCATGGCCTTTCTCTGTTCAGCTCAGTCCATTCAGCTGCTTTCCAGCTTTGAACGTCTGTTGGATTTTCTCACTGTTGTCTTCTCTGCCATTCTCTTTGTCCTGGTGGCCCACGCCTCTCCCTGCTTTGATATCATTCACTGGTGTTTCAGGAGGGTGTGATGACAGTCCCATGTTCAGGCCACCGTGTTACTGTGCTGCCCGCAGTTACTAGTAGCATTTCAAGATTTGGGTCTTGTCGTGAAGTGAACTGAGTGTTTGTGTCCTCCTCCCCCCAAATTCATGTGTTGAAGCCCTATCTCCAATGTGATGGCATGTGGAGATGGGGCCTCTGGGAGGTGACTGGGTTTAGAAGAAGCCATGACTATGGGGTCTCCACGATGGGATTACTGTCCTTTCGAGAAGAGTGCCGTGTGAGGACACTCCAAGGAAACACTGCCTGCAAGCCAGGAAGAGGGCTCTCCTCAGAACCCAGCCCTGATCACAGACTCCAGAACTGTGAGAAATAAGTGTCTGTTGTTTATGCTACCCAGTCTGTGGCATTTTGTTATGGCAGCTCAAGCTAACACAAATTCCTGTCTTTAATTAAAAGGCCTTTATACGTATAAATGGACTAAGAATATTGGACTAAGAATAAAACAATATTGGACTAAGAATAAAAACGATTTGAACGTGAATTGTGGTACAATGCACTTAGGTAAGGGGGTGCTATTGAACTGACCAAGCAATGGAGCATAATGAGTCTGTGCACTGGATCACACTGACTACTGCACATGTGTGCTTCAATGTCCCCAAATAATTTCATTTTCCAAGGCACGTGCATAATGATTTAATTGATTCATTTAAGAAAATAAAGGGAAACATGTTTCAACCACTTTTAATGACCTGAACCCCAGGAACACCAGTGTGCAGGGAACCCCACACTATGGGAAGCTGTGCTGTGTGGGTTTTGCAAGTTGGTTGGAGATGCAGGCCTGCCCCAGCATTAAACCTTGAGGTCCAGCGGTCTTCTGGGGAGAGGGAGACCAGCAAAGACACTAGAGCATTACTCATGAACCAGTGCTCGTGGTTCAACCCCCCAGCCCCTTGCATCTTTTGATGAGGGTCTTACCAGCCTCCTGGATACTGGGAGCATTCTGTTTCCTTGGGTGGTGTGAACTTGGGAGGGGAGGATCTGTCCCCTGCTGAGCTCTGGATGGCAAGCTCTCTTGCCCCTTTGAGACTGGGCTGTCACCTCTGCGCAGGTTCGCTGCCTTCATCTGCACACCAGCAATTTGAACCACTGCCCCTCAGGGCTGTTTGAGCCCCCGCCCTGCCTTCAGACTGGCCAATGTGATGCCCTGAATGCACGCGATGTCTGCTTGGCCTGGGACACAGGGGATGGAAGGGGCATGATGGGGCCAGCCTTTGTAGTAACATATACAAACACAGTTCATAATTATTTTCTTGATTTCAACTTGTTATTCTTTTGCCTGTTTTGGAGGAACGGTTATAGACACTGGCACTCATCAAAATTTCCGATTAACAACAAAACACCCCACCCATCCCCATCGCCTTTCAAATCAGCCTGGAAAGATATCTACCAATTGGACAGAGCATATTAATATCATTCCTTTTCCCCAGCAGGGGGAACATCAGCTGTAGGACCTAAACTTAAGTGGCCTTCCAGCTCTCATTTTAAGAAACACACACCTACTATCAGCCTGTAAGTGTTTGATGCTTTGCACCTGGGTGAGAGAATGAGCCATGCTGTTAAGCTTCTCTCTCCTCTTGTCCTTCATTTCTTATTCCTGGAACAACCCCATTCAGTGCTAACTGTTTTCCCAATTGTAAGGCTATGCAGATTCGGATTCCCTGGACTTTTAAAAATGTTCTCACTACTAAAGCTGATCCCTCAGGGAGCTCAGCTGTAATCTGGCCACTGGGAGAGGAAAAAGGCAATAAAGTTGCCTTTTAAGTCACTTTCATACCCAGGATCTGGGTATAGCCTGAGCAGGCTTCAAGTGAAATTAAATAAGAAAGGTTTGTCTTCAGCATCTAAACTATTTATTCTTTCACTTTTTTAGGATCCCTCTCCCCTTCAAAGTTCTGGAAGCCACACTGCTTGGGAAGTTTGCTAGATTCTTAATCTTTATGTTACTTCTTTAAAAATTCATCCCATGAACCATTTCCCCAGAAGCCCAAACTTCATCTCTGCCTTTTAGGTTGCCTGCTAATTAAACAAAATAAAACAAAGCAGACACCGAATACGTGTTACCATCTACTGAATATTGTGGGGCAGTGTGTAGTTTCACAGGTAGAAAACCTTGTTATTTTTAACGAGGATATGTCCTTCGTTGATTTTAGAGAGGAAGGGAGGGAGAGTGGAAGTGGGAGGGAGAGATAGGTAGAGAAACATCAACAGGCCATCTCCAGGACACATCCTGACCAGGGATCAAATCTGAAACCTGGGTGTGTGCCCTGACTGGGAATTGAACCCACCACCCTTTGGTGTATAGGATGATGCTCCAACCAACTGAGCCACACTGGCCAGGGCCCTTATTATTTTTTAAAGGACTAAAGACAATGAATGACCTTAACTGTCAGAGTTAATCTAATGATGGAAACATCAGGCTAGGTGGGGTAAGTGGTTCTCCCAGCGGCCCTAAATTCATACCACATGCTCTCTAGAAAATAGTTCCTAAAAGCACCTTCCAATTTTCAGAAGATGACTTCTTCTTAAAAGTTAAAGACAGGTATAAGAAAGATTTTACATGTGTAAAAGTAGAGAGATTATTACAATGAAGCCCCATCCTCCATTTTCAGTTGTCACAATAATTCTTGTAAGTTTGATGAATAAGTTAGTCCATCTCTAGAATGAAAGTCCTGTATGGACTTTATATATATAGATGTGGGACAGGTTCACCTAGAATTATTTTTATACTACTAGAGAACTGTTTGGTTAAAAACCTGTATATCTCTTACTACTAATCGAAACTGTCAGGATGCCTTAACCTGCAAGCACTACGCTGATGTACACTTGTATTTTTAAAGCTTTATTTCTTCTGACAAATACAAAGGTCTTGTCAGACCAGGTGTGATAACACTTTTTCCTTCAGGAGAGTTACATTTAATTTAATTACAGACACAAGCTGAATACGTATTGGGGGTTAATTAGTAATAGGTTCTGCAACTCCAATTAAAAATAACTCTTGAAAACACAGGGCACCTAGATGTAAATAACAAAGTCCTCATGTACTGAAACTCTTAAGAATGATCTAAATCATTATTAGATTGTTTCCTATTTAGAAAATTCTGGCAAGTATTCCGACACAGAAATGAGTCCTTACTGAAGGTGATGGCTGTAGGGCTTAGGGATGGACTGCTCCGATATCACACAGAGGCAATGCCAAAATCACATCATCAATACATGGCATGCCATAATGCTACCTATAATTTTCCTTACAGAGCCTTGTTTATGTGAATACATATAGACATAGATATATGATACATATATAGACATACACATATTTATATAAGCACACAAAGCATTCCTTTGAGGGGGGTGCACAATCAAGTAACATAAAGACATACCTCGGAGTGTGTGAGGGGTGTGTGTGTGTGTGTGTGTGTGTGTGTGTGGTGGGGGGAGCTTTTCTCAGTCCCACCTTTAGCCAATTGTTTGGCCTTAGAGAGATCACTTTATGTTGAGTTGAGTAGTAGTAAGAGATATACAGATTTTTCAACCGAACAGTTCTCTGGTAGTATAAAAATAATTCTGGGTGAAACCTGTCCCACATCATTATTGAATCTAACTGTAAGAATGAAAGAGGAACAAGCCTACATTAAGATCCTAGACAGGTCTCTCATCTATAAAATGAGGGCATTGGCCAAAACTCAGGAGGATGCTTAGCTTAGTTGAGCATTCTGGTCCTGGAGTCAGATAGACCAGTTTGAATTCCAGCTTTATCTTTAGTCATTGGGCAATCTTATTTTCTAAAAACTTCTCTAAGCCTCAGGTTTCTCATATGTAAAGTAGGTATAAGAATAGTGCCTTCCTCACAGGCATAGCTATGGAGGTTCCTTGAGAATAATGTGTGTATGAGATTTATTTAGCACTGTGTCTGGGATATGCTAAGTGCTCAATAAATGCTAATTGTTATTATAGTGATGATTGTTTAGATTTACAACTTTCGGAGGATGAGCTGTTGGTTTACAGCAGGCGTTTCAACCTCAGCACTACTGACATTCTGAGCCAGATCCCCTTTGTTGTGGGGCTGCGTGTTGTAGGTTGTTCAGCAAGATCCTTGGCCTCTCCCCACCAGATGCCAGCAGCACTGCCATATACCACCTCCATCTCCTCAAACTGTGACAACTAACTGTTTCTCCAGATTTTTCCAAATGTCCCCTGGGGACAAATATTCTCCAGTTGAGAACACCTGAGCTAGAGATATTAGGTTCTAGCTCTAAACCTGAAGATTACTGATTCTTAAATTTATCATGTGACAAAATGTCTTCCTGTAAGTGTATATGTTTTTAGTACTTTTATTTATTTTATTATTTTTTCTTTTTTTAATTAAATTTACTGGAGTGACATCCTATATAATAAAAGGGTAATATGCAAATTGACCAAATGGTGGAATGTCCGGTCGCTATGATGCACACTGACCACCAGGGGGCAGACGCTCAATGCAGGAACTGCCCCCTTGTGGTCAGTGTGCTCCCACAGGGGGAGTGCCACCACTCAGCCACAAGCCGGGCTGACGGCTGGCGAGGGCGGCACAGCTGCAGTGGCGTTGGCGGTAGCAGGAGCCTCTCCTGCCTCTGCAGCGGTGCTAAGGATGTCTGATGGCGGCTTAGGCAGTCAGGTCAGTCGGACATCCCCCTAAGCCGTCAGGTCAGTTGGACATCCCCCGAGGGCTCCCAGACTGCTAAAGGGCACAGGCCAGGCTGAGGGACTCCCCGCCCTCCCAACGCCCACCCCCCGACACACGAAGGTTGTGCACTGGGCTTCTAGTTAGTTAATAAAATTATATAGGGTTCAGGTGTACAATTCTATAATACATCATCTGTACACTGTATTGTGTGTTCACCACTACAAGTCAAGTCTTGTTCCATCATCATTTATCCCCTCTTTACCCTCTTCTACTTCCCCCATGCCCTTTCTCCTTTGGTAATCACCATACTGCTGTCTCTATACTTTTAGTATCTTTTATTTTTTTAAATTTTTAAAATTGATTTCAGAGAGGAAGGGAGAGGGAGCGAGAGAGAGAGATAGAAACATCAGTGATGAGAGAGAATCTCTGATCTGCTGCCTCCCGCATGCCCTACACGGGATGGAGCTGGAAACCCGGGCATGTGCCCTGACTGGGAATTGAACCATGATCAGGCAATACTTTTGATATCTTGACATTCTCATCCTCTAATGGAATAACATTTCCCAGGAGGAAGGAGATTTAACTGGATTCCTCAGACCAAGTCAGAAGGAAGCATCGGAACCTGGAAAGACCAAGCAGTTATTCCTATGGATTTACCAAGAACAAGGACTCCAGGGATGAACTCGGACCAGATGCTCTCCCCACTCCAGAGACTTCAATTCTGAGAGATCTCAAGGGAACACAGAGTTTTGGGAAAGAAAAGAACTGTAGTCTTTTCTCTTCTTGAGGCAACCCCTGAGAGCAGCTGGAACAGCTCCTGGCAGAGGGAGGACCTGCCCCTGGAAGGCTGGGAGCTGGGGGCAGGGCAGCCCACCCGATGGACCAGACACCAGTGCCTGGCACGCAGCCACTTTCAGGATCAGCAATCTGGGCTGTGCATTGCTGGTAGTGTAATGTTTTTGCAGATTTTTGTGTTTTCATTTTGAATTTTCTTAGTATTTTATTTTTCTAAGATAAACAGAGTTGTATTGCTTTTTATCCAGTTGGAACCTGGTTTTAGACACTCATAGCTCATCTTGCTCAACATGTTATTTCTAATAACTAATCTTAGAGTTTTTTGTGTGATTTTTAAAACATAAACTCTCATATAATTAAATACTGACAGTTTGTTTATCCTCTTCCAATCCCCATTATCTATCTATCTATCTATCTATCTATCTATCTATCTATCTATCTATCTCTATCAAAGCCCAGTGACCATTACGGCAGAATGACCAGAACAACCAGAACAACTGGTGGCTATGATGCACACTGTGGCAGCCAACCAGCCTGATCTGGGCCCCGATCGGGCCTCCCCAACCCCAACCCTTGGCCGGCCCCACCCCAATCAGCCCCCAACACCCCTAAATCACTGCCTGGCTCCCTGGTACATGTACATTTAGTGAAATCACCAGAAAATAATTATCAGTCCCTTCTGTCCCTGACCAGAGTCTCCAGAGGGCTCTGCTAATCCTGCAGCCAAGGTGTGGAATTCTCCCTCCATGGCCCGCAGCCCCAGGAGACCTTCCAAATTAACTAAAACGGTGACCTAAGCATTAACAGGATGGTGGCCCTTTGCTGAGGAATGTAGAGAGGCTGGGTGGGGATTTTGTGTAATTGCAATGCCTTGCAGATTGGGTAAACTTTCAATCTCTCTTTAAAGGGGTGGCGAAGAGGACCCACAGGCTGCCAGGAGCAACAGCGAAGGGTAGGCACATTCAAAAACAGAAAAACTTTAAAACAAACAGACATGAAGATCATATTGGGAAACTGAGGGCAGAGTCCCAGGAAGAATGCAAAAATCACTAAAGGGCCATCATCCATCTTGATATATGTTTGCAAACAACACATAAACAACTTCATCTCATGGCATGTGAAATGCAAAACAGTTCTGTTGTGGGTTTTCTTTTGGCCATCCTTAAAGTATAATTAGATCCAGCTGGGGGAAAGCTATAGCTTCCAGCATTAGACCCCATGGCCAGCCCCACCGGATGGGACCCCATATGGGTGGGCCAGACAGACCCCACCCGTGCACGAATTCATGCACCAGGTCTCTAGTTTTAATATAATTTTCTTGACTCAATACACTGGTGAAGGCCACTGGTTACAATGGTGAAAAAGAAGCCTGAATAATGGGCATCCTTATCTTGGTCCTGATTTTAAATGCTTTTTAACATTTTAGCATTAAAAATGATGCTTGCTCCTGTGTTTTTTGTTTTATTTGCTTTTGTTTTTGCTGTTGTCAGTAGGAACTTCTCTTTGTATTTCCAGTGTTTCTGTTGTTGTTAATTATGAGTAGGTATTAAATTTGATAATATAATTTTTCTGTTACTAAAATGATCATATGCATTTTTTCTTACAATGTTTACAATATGAACTGAGGCCAACAGAATGAGGGAGGGGTGTCCCTTCCTTATCCTTTCTCCGGCAGAGTCAGCTCAGTTTGTAATAATCTGTTCTTGAAAGTCTGGTAAAACTTGCTTTGAAACCTCTGACATAGTTTTTGTTGAAATAATTTTATCTATTGATTCAATTAGTTAATGGTTACAGATTTATTCACATTTCTATGTCTTCTTAGATCAGTTTTGATTATCTTTTTTGAATATGAATTTTATTTAAAATTTTAAATTTATCTACGTACCGTTGTGCATTGTTCTACATAAAGTTGTCATATCTCTTACTAACTTTTATAACTTTGTCCCCTTTTTAATTTCTAATATCATTGATATGCTTTTTTTACTTTTTCTCTTGATCTCTTCACCAGGTGTTTCTATATATTGATCCTCTGTATTGTATACTTTCCTATTTTATTGCTCTCTTATCTCTGTATCTCTTAAATCTTTTATTTTCTTTGAAGTTATTCTTTTGCTCTTTGCTTAGTTTGTTAACTTGGATGTTTTAATTTTTGCTCTTTTCCCTATGAACACTTATGGCTGTGAATTTACCTGTATTTCACAAGTTTTAATATGCAGTGTTTAAATTATGTTCTGCTCTAAATATTGGCTTTTAAAAAATATATATTTATTGATTTCAGAGAGGAAGGGAGAGGGAGAGAGAGATAAAAACATCAATGATGAGAGAGAATCATTAATTGTCTGCCTCCTGCATGCCTCACACCGGGGCATGTGCCCTTGACTGGAATCATACCCAGGACCCTTCAGTTCGCAGGCCAACGCTCTATCCACTGAGCCACTGCTCTAAATATTGTAAATTTCCATTGTAATATACTAGTATTCTTTGGCCCAGGAGCGAGTAGATGTATATTTTCAAGTTTCACACATAACAGGAATTTTAAAATTTATCTTTTTGCTGCTGCCTTTGATCAGTATTTGCTTTACTGGAAACCTTACTTTAGCTCTGCCTTTCTGCACAACAAGTTCCACTCAGGTGTCAGCAGAAGGCTTTTGTTTTTGCCTTCTCATTGCAGTGGTTGCTTTATGTTGGGAAGGGAGCTCACATTTTCTGTTACTTCCTGAAAGCTCAACAATGCATTATAAAATGACTTATCCAAGAGTAGTCATTTTGTAGAAGGAATGCACTCCAGAGAATCAAGTCCATAATACAGCTGGAAGTGGAAATCTCAAAGCCTCACTCTTAGATGTAAGCTCATAGCCAATGATCACCTGGAATTTGAGGAGAAACTTCTATATGAAAGAGGGGCACCATGGCAAAGAAAACAAAAAATGTTTTTTGTGAGAAATAGATAATATAAAGAACAACAAAAAATGCCGTAAACAGTTCTTTTAGTACAGATTCTCTGCTATAGAAAAGGAACAGAGAATAAGAGCTCTTGAAAGTCAACAATGAGTACCAAAATGAATAAAGCCATGTGTATATGGGTTAGAACAGAAAGTATCCCAGAAATTAGAATAAAAGGCAAAAGACAGAAAAATAGAGAATAAAGATAAAGAATCACTCAATGAAATTTAACATCTGACTGACAAAATTTCCAGGATGAGAGATCAGAGAAAGTCAAAAGGAGTAGTCTCAAATGAAATAATGAAAGGAAATTTCTCAGAGCTAAAAGGATAAGGGCCTTCAGATTGAAAAGGACTGCCAGATGCCAGTCACAGTGAATGTCAATGTGCACAAGTATGAGTTTCTAGAACATCAAGGGTAAAGAGAACGTCCCCAGATATTCCAAAAAAGTAAACCGTCAGATCCAAAGGAATAAAAATCAAAATGCACCCAACTTCTCAAAAACCACTCAAGACAACAATAACATCCTCAAATTTTTATGAAAATTATTTAATGCCTGAAATTCTATATTCAAAAAATGTGTGAGGTTCTTTATAATCACTGGAGAATATGCTGCAGAAATAAAAAAGAGTAAAGACATGGGACCCAGAAAAAAAAAAAGGGTTTCATGCAGAGAATGTGTAAAAAAAAAGTGTCCTGATGGCAAAACGGCAGGTCTAGGGAGTAAAGAGCCCACACTTAACCAGGAAGATGAAAGTGATGGGTTCTCATAGACACAATAATGTAAACACTGCTTCCTGATCTAACTACGGCTGTATATTGAGAGGACAGAGGAAGAAGGGTAGAGGACTGGAGAAAGAGTCTACCTAAAAGAGTAGAAAGTAAAGAGTAAACATCTGAAACTAATAACTGAAATAGTAGCATTATAGGCCCCAAGTTAGAAATCTGAGTTAAAACTGGTTTCCTTTGAGCAACAGGACTGGAAGGATGAAGTATGGAACACAGGATAGCTGTTTTCATTGTAGAAACATTTCCCTTATTAATATTTTAAAACATGTACATATTTTAAATTGATAGAATTTAAATAAACACGTGTAAATGGCCAACAGGGTTATGCAATTCAAGCACAACAATAACAAAACTAACTTTCAGATGAATGACATTCCAACAATAAGATATCAATTTTTTACTTAAATTAAAGATTAAAAACCTTTAAAATATCCAGTACTAGCAAGGTCACAGTGATATGCATGCCCTCAGATAGTAATGCTATGTTTAAATGAAAATAATCTTTCTGGAATGTAACTTGGTAATTTTGATACCATTGTAATTAACTTAGCTACCAATTACAGTAAAGGAGCAAAGGGAAGGGCCAAATATTATAGGCATGCCATTTGGGCAGCTCTGGCAGGAAGCCGCAGAGTTACACTCCCCAGGGGTCCAGCAAAGGAAAGATAGACACATGCCCAGTGTAGTTGGGGGGACTAGCAAGGGTGCTTGCTGTCAGTCACTCTTGGGAACAGAGGTCATTGGCCATAATGGGCGGGGCCACTGCAAGTATGTGAAGATTTGAGATATTTAATCCCCTAAACAAAGGAGTTCTCCCTCTTGCGCTCTTGATGCTCTTGGTATTCTTGTTGCAGGGGGCACCCGTTCTTGGCTCCCCTGCATTCGCTCACATGGCCCATGGCCACGTGGATCCCCAACACAATGGACTAATGGACTGCAAGTAACCTGATGCTGAACTGGACCCAGCTGCAACATGGAACGGAAACACTGGACCATGGCTTTGCTTTTAGCTCTGCTGAAACCCCAGCCATACTTCTTCCAGGATTGAATGAAAAGAAATGAGACTTTGGAAACCCAGGAATGTAATTCCACACAAATAAAAATCTCTCATCCTCCCCTGTGAGTCTCAGGAAATTCTTTTTCTTGAGTTATCATAAGGACTCCACCCCCAGCACTCAGTGGGGAAAGGGATACCACAACCCCCCCAATAACAATCTGTGCCAGGTAAATAGCTACTCTATTTGACACAGCAATTTCATTTTAGCCTGTGGAAACGATAAAAAAATTAGACATTAATATTAATGCACTACTGGGGTGGATGTTCTTATGTAAATTATGGAGGATTCTTATGTATGTGATGGTATATCCATTCAAAAAATCTCCTCCAGTCATTCAAAGAAGAATTACTATAGTTTATTGTTTTAAGATTTCTTTTTGAATATATTTTTATTGATTTCATAGAGGAAGGGAGAGGCAGAGAGAGATAGAAACATCAATGATGAGAGAGAATCATTGATTGGCTGCCTCTTGCACGCCCCCCTACTGGGGACGAGCCCACAATCCAGGCATGTGCCCTTGACTGGAATCGAACCTGGGACTCTTCAGTC
The DNA here is from genome assembly GCF_027574615.1 of Eptesicus fuscus. Lineage (NCBI taxonomy): Eukaryota > Metazoa > Chordata > Mammalia > Chiroptera > Vespertilionidae > Eptesicus > Eptesicus fuscus. The sequence continues at coordinate 82,604,891 of NC_072481.1, forward strand.
CACAGGCCGACGCTCTATCCACTGAGCCAAACCAGCTAGGGCGTTTTAAGATTCTTATATTGTACATAAAGTGGCATAATATTATGTAAAGGTAGACAGTGATAAAGATGAATATAGTAAATCCCAAAGCTATAAAAAAATAAAATAAGGAAATATAGCTTATAAGCCCAAAAAATGTAAAAAAAAGAAAAAAGAAAACTCAATCCAAAAGAAGGAAATGGAATAGAGAACAGATGGGGCAAGTGGGACGTAGGAAGAATAGTAGATTAAATCCAATCATATTGATAACTCCATTAAAATAACTAATTAAAATACAGAGACCTATATATGCTATCTACTACAAACAAAACACCCTTTAAATATAAACACACAGATTGGTTAAAAGTAAAAGAATGAAAGAAAGATATATTATTTAGACACTAATAGGAAGCTGGAATAGCTACATTAATACCAGACAAAAGAGCCTTCATGGCAAGGAATAGTGCCAGATATAAAAAATGCTAGGACACTCTGATATGAGTCAATTTTTGATGAAGACACATATGACAATCCCAATCAGAAGGGTTTCAAAATAACTCATCAAAAACTGAGAGTATGGAAGAGAAATAGACAAATTCATAATTACACTTGGAAATTCCAATACTCCTTTTGTAGTTGCTAGAAAAGTAAATAAAAACATAGTAAGTGTATGCAATGTTGAACAATACTATCTACCAGCTCAATCTAATTGTCATATATGGGATACTTTAAAGAAAAATTCAAAATACACATATATTTCAAGGACACTTGAAACACTAAGATATTCTATATGCAGGGCTATAAAATAAGGCCCAATGAATGTAAAACAGCTGAAATCATACTAAATGTGTTCTGTGACTACAATGAAATTAAATTAGAATGCAAAAACAAAAATATTTTTAGGTAATTAAATATTACAAAATTAGTACTACTATACATAATTGATGGGTCCAAGAAGAAATCATAAGAGAAATTAGAAAAATTTTAATAGATAATAATGAAAATATAGCCTATCAAGTTTGTGGGATGCAGCTGAAACAGTGCTTAAAGGGAAAAATCACTTTAAAAGAAATAAATCCACATATGACAAGTGTTAGTGAGTATGTAGAGAAAAGGGAACCCTTGTACACTGTTGGTGGAGATGCAGATTGGTGTAGCCACTATGGAAAACAGTTGGAAGTTTCCTTAAAAAAATTAAAAATGGATCTGCCTTTTTTTTTTTTTAATGACCCAGTAATTCTACTTTTGGGGATTTATCTAAATCCCAAAACACTAATTTGCACCCATATGTTCATTGCAGTATTATTCATAATAGTCAAAATATGGGAACAACCCAAGTGCCCTTCAATAGATGAGTGGATAAAAAAAGGTATAGTACATATATACAGTGGAATATTTCTCAGCCATAAAAAAGAATGAAATCTTACCATTTGTGACAGGATGGCCAAGAGGGTATTATGCTCAGTGAAATAAGTCAGTCAGAAGAAGACAAATACCATATGATTTCATTTACATGTGAAATCCAAAGAACAAAATAAATGAACAAACAAAAGAAAATTAAACAAATGGGACTATATAAAAAACGTTTCTGCACAGCAAAGGAAACCATCAATAAAATGAAAAAACAACCTACTAAATGGGAGAACATATTTGCCATTGATACATGTGGTAAGGGGTTAATATACAAAATTTATAGGAACTCATACTACTTAACACTCAAAAACCCCCAAACAATCCAATGAAACAATTTTGTTTTTAATCAAATGTTTGTAGCTTTTTTCTATTAATCTGAATTAATAAAGCGTACCAAGATTAAGTTGTTATATACTATTTATGTATTAGAAAAACATCTAATATTTTAAAGTAAACAAGGAGTTCAAATGCTTCCTGTTCAATTACCATGCCCCCTCCCTGAAAGAAATAAACACACATATGATTCTTCTATTAATAAACAAAACATTTGCTTTAAGAAACATTTTTATGAAAGAAAAAAAATATTGATGTATTGCCAGAGACTTCAGGGGACTAAAAAGAAATATCAACTCAATTCATCTTGAGGTCCTAGATAGAATTCAGGAAAGAAAAAAGACATTAAGGGAAAAACAAGTGAAAGCTGAATAAAGTCTGTAGTTTATTTGAATATGGTATCATTGTTAAAACCTGTCCTTAATCATACACTATGATTGTGGAAGATGCCAACACTAGAGGAGCAAGTATCTATAATAATAAAAGCATAATATGCTAATTAGACCAGACATCCTTCTGATGTCCTTCCCGATCTCCTTCCTTCCGGACAAAGCCGCAGTGGGGGCTGAGGCAGAGGTGGCAGAGTTCCCTGGCCGAGGTGGTGGCGGGTTGGGGGCCAAGACCAAGGCCTTTGCACGATTTTTGTGCATCGAGCCTCTAGTAGGATATAAGGTGGCTCTGTGCTATTTTTGCTACTTTTCTGTAAGTCTAAAATTAACTCATAATTAAAAGTTGGAAACAAGAAAACATTTCTATTCCATATTAACATTTTTACATTTTTAAAAAGTAGGTTTTTTTGGAAAGAGAAAAGTTCATTTTAAAAAGCTACTACAAAGTGAGGTCAAGATAGTGGCATATAAATTGCCACTATCGCCTCCCACAACCACATAAAAATTACAACTAAAATACAGAACAATCATCATTTAGAACCACCTGAAATCTATCTGAATGGAAGGCCTACTACTATGGAATTAAAGAAGAAGCACATCGAGACTGGTAGGAGAGGCAGAGATGCTGGGTGGAATCATGGAACTGGCTGGTTCCACTCCCACATGTGGCAGTTTAAAATTGGGAGGGATATCTTGGCTATGGAGGTTTCCCTGAGGAGTGAGGGGCCCCAGCTCCAAACCAGGCCCACAGCCCAGGACTGCAGTACCAGGTAGAGAAGTCTCCACAACTTCTGGCTGTAAAAACCAACAGAGATTGTGCCTGAGTGACACAGAAGCTGCTGGCCCTAGGCAGTTCCTCTTAAAAGACCCACAGGGACTTACTCGGACTCATTCTCTCTGAGCTCCAGTGCTGGGGCAGCAGCTTGAAAGGAACCAGGGACATTCGGGGAGGAACTAACTTGCCTGGAATCAGGGTGAGCGCTTGAGGGGCAGCTTTCTCCCAGACAGAGGCCTTTGTTTCTTTGCTGAGCCCTCCCTGCCACAGAGCTGACAGGCTGGGCCATATCTGAGTCTCCATCAACCTGGTTCACACTTTTCACCCCACCCTGGTGATTCCCTGAGACCCCGCCTCTCCCTACTTGCAGGCTCATCCAAGCTGTTTCCAGTGGCTTTTCCATACAACTGGCCTTTCCTGCCTCATGCTTCAGACTTTCCTAAAATCTCTCAAATAAGGAGCAGCTGGCCTCAGCATGCCCTGTAACTCTCAAGAAGTAGCCGTAGGTCTGGCACTAGTGGCAGCCTGCCTTGGTTCAAACTTGGCCTCTCCTGGGCACCTCCAAGCCCAACACAAGTAGCAGCCAAGTGCAGATGGCTTTGTAGCTCATGTTGGGTGGCCCCAGGCAGGGCACAGGCAGTGGTTGACTCTGTGCCTCCCAGGAGGCTCTGGAGCCAGTGGTCAACTTCAGATCATGCCAGATTACAACCCTACCACCTCCACGAGTGACACACTTAACGTGCGGACTCAGTGAGCACCAAAGCCCCAACGAAGCAAGTCCTGCTCCATAGGGTCGGCTCCTGCACAGCAGCTCTTCCACTGTAGTCACAGCCGATTCTCGCAACCAATTGGCCTGGGGTCAATCCTTCCTAGTGATGCCAACATTAACCAAGGCTCAACTACAATAGGGCACTGCACACAGATCACACAGAGGTACACCTGGAGTGACCAGTTCAAGTGACTGGGGAGGCTGAGCCATTGGACCACATAGGAGACCTCCTACACAAGGCCACTCTACCAGGTCCAGAAGACATAGCAGATCTACCTAATACATAGAAACAGACACAGGGAAACAGCCAAAATACAGAGACAAAAAAAAACAAAACAAAAAAAAACACGTTACAAATGAAAGAGTAGGAGAAATCTCCATAAAAAGGACAAAATGAAATGGAAAACTACCAGATACAGAGTTCAAAACAATGGTTATAAGGATGCTCAAGCATCTTACCGAGAACTTCAAGGAACTTAGTGAGAACTTCAAGAAACTTAGTGAAAACATCAACAACATAGAAAAGGACAGGTCAGAAATGAAGGATACACTAACTAAAACGAAGAATACTTTACAGGGAATCAACAGTAGAGTAGAGGATGCCAAGAATCAAATCAAGAGTTTGGAATCTAAGGAAGCAAAAAAAAACACCTAATCAGAACAGCAAAAAGAAACAAGAATCCAAAAATATGAAGACAGGGTAAGGAGCCTCTGAGATACTTCAAGCATACCAACATTCACATTAGGGGGGTGCCGGAAGGAGAAGACAGGGAGCAAGAAGTTGATAACCTATTTGAAAAAATAATGACAGAAAACTTACCTTACCTGGGAAAGAAATAGACATACTAGTCTAGGAAGGACAGAGTCCCAAACAAGATGAACTCAAAGAGGCCTAAAGCAAGGCACATCATAATTAAAATGCCAAAGGTTAAAGAAAAAGAGAGAATCTTTAAAAACATGTTTTTATTGATTTTTAGAGAAAGGAAGGGAGAGGAATAGAGAGATAGGAACATCCATGAGAGAGAAACATTATCAATCAGCTGCCTCCTGCATGTCCCCTACTGTTCCAATATGCCACGGTTGAGATACTATAGATTTCCCTCAGTCAGGGCACATACAAGAATCAACCAATGAATGCATAAATAAATGGAACAACAAATAGATGTCTATCTCTCCCTTTCCCTTCCTCTCTGTCTAAAATATCAATAAATAAAATTTTTAAGAAAGAAGCTATTATAGGTACAGGGGTGTCAGTGAAATAATGGTAGTCTTGCAAATTGTAACATCTGGTTTTGTTTTATTTTTAACATATTTTCTTTTATAAAAGTGATGCCCTAGCCAGTTTGGCTCATTGGATAGACCTTTGGGCTGAGGACTGAAGGGTCCCAAGTTTGATTCTGGTCAAAGGCACATGCCCAGGTTGTGGGCTCGATCCCCAGTAGGGGATGTGCAGGGAGGCAGCCGATCAATGATTCCCTCTCATCATTGATGTTTTTTGTCTCTCTCCCTCTCCCTTCCTCTCTGAAATCAATAAAAATATATTTTTAAAAAATGTGATACAATCACCATTCAAACACTGTGGAAGTATCTGTGCAAATTCTCACAACAATGAACAAACCACTTAAGGTTTTGTTAGCATCTGTCTTGTTTTTCTTTGGAAAAGAATTCAGATGCTATCCTATAGGTAAAGCTGGTATAGGACACAGCAGTGGTCATGTCTAATTTATAATATGCTTCCAATTATATCTATTGCTTAATACTAATATGCTTGCCAGAAAAGCAATAAAATTAACAGCATGGTACTTTTTCCAACAGGGCAAAGTGATTTATTTAGAATGTTTCCAAGCCATATTTGTGACAATCCTTAATAGGTGAAAGTTAAGAAATTTCTCTCTTTTGTTTTGATGGTATCATAAAATGAATTCCAATAATATTTGAGCATGGGCAGGCTGAGCCTCTCCATGAAGAAAAGCAGTTTGGACTGCTTTTCACTGACAACAGTGAAGAAAACACAGTCATAAGCTCTTGTAGCCAGGTACCTTCTTGGTTAGAGGTCATAGAGGTCAACAGGCCACAAAGGAGGCAGTGGCTGACTGTTCATCTGTCACTTTAGACATTATTTTTAAAAGGCATGATTTGCATATGAATAATACATAATGCAGTATCAATTATTTTCAAGGTCATATACACTGTTGTTACACCAGGATGTTTTGTGAGCTTTTCAAAATAAGAACAGTTTTTGCTGCTAAATACGGATATACCCAAGGAAACATTGTTTCTGAGCCGATGCAATTCTGTTTGTCCTTGAAGCTGCACACAGACTACCCAGGCACCTGCAACAAATATGGCAACAGCCTAGGTTGCTCTGCAATTTCCCAAGCAAAACAAACAAATAAATAAACTTGACAAAAGTATACATGATTCCTAGTGTAACTGCTGAAAACGAATAGGCTATGCTGTTAAATGCTAAGATTCTCCCTAACTTTCATTTCTAATTAAAGAGCCTACTGTGGGGGTTTACAACTTTTACTCATTTCATCCTGATCCCTTGAGAGAAAGAAAATATTTCAAATTGCTGAACCACAGTTTTTCACGCTGCCGTGGACCCTCTCCAACAAACCCAGACGCTCCCTTACTCCAAGTCAAGGAGAGGGGTTTTAATAAGTCTCTGGAACAATTCGGTCAATGTTGAATTCTGATGATTAGTCTGAAACTTAATTGCACTTGTTTCTCCTCCAGCCCAATCGATAGCTCCTTCCATGGGGCTTGTTAGAAGCTGATTGTTAGATACTTGGCAACTGCTTCCCCCCCAGGGAATACAAATAAAAGCCCTCTTCTAATTGCAGAGGTACAGCTCTGGGTCAGTGAGCAATACAAATGTTTTTCCTGTTAGCCAAATTCTGACAAGCCTCCTTCAGTTGGTGGGGAAAGTCTTTCAGAGGCTTTCGGGGATATCAGGATCTCGCTGAAGCCTGGTGGTATTAATCCACAGGCAACAAGAGCCTCCCATTCACCCCCCCCACCCCCCCCACACACACACACCCTGAGAAACCCAGAGTTCTAAGAATCCAACTTTAACCCAAGAGGCTCCTCCACGGGGTTACGAGCTCGTCCCTGTTTTGGAGCATCACTGAGTTTGTGATTGGCATTCTTATTGGAAAGTTAAGCTCATGTTGTATCTCTTCAGAGATGTCTTGTCCTTTCCTACCTATTCAGATTCTAGCAACATCCTTTCTGCACCCGGATACACAATGAGTTTCCACACGTTTCTGCCAAGGTTGGTCCTTATGCTGCAGGGACCAAGGGAGGAATACTACCACCACTTAATACATTGCTTTGAGTTCCACGCTCACCATACTCTGTGAGTTACTAAAAATATTTTCTCAGCTATTCCCCCCTCTCTTTCAACACAGGTTTATTGCAAAAGTGGCAAAAGAGTGGGGAGAGGGGAATTATGTCAGCTGCTCCTATTGTTGGCTAGACCAAGCCAGTTCCACCCAAAGGGCGGTCAGACCACTAGCATCAGTATCATTTGGAAGCTTGTAAAACTGGCAACTTATGGGCACTACCTAGGATTTAGTAAGTCAGAATCTTGAAGGTTGGGGCGAGGGCGGTGTGTGGAGCCCAGGAGTGTGAGTGTTAACAAGATTATAAAAAGTCCTGTTACATACTAAAGTTTGAGAAGAACGGGCCAAACAAGCAATAATCATTACAATTGATATCAGGGACATCGCTTCACCTCTTCTCTCTACCCTTTCCTTTATCTCCATGACCTGAGCTTTGTTAAGTAACAAGGGAGGTATGAATAGGGCTCAAGCATCAATCTTTTTATCTTCTGCAGAACCCTTTCTTATTAACTCATAGTTACACAATAAGTGCTTGTTAATAGATTAGTTCAATTCCAAAGAGGATTTCCTAAGCCAATAGTCACAACTTGGTGAAGGCAACTATGTTAAAATACCAACCAACCAGCCAGTTCACAATTTGGGAGTTAAGAAGCTGAGAAATAAGAATACCAAGAGTGCCATGATAGGGTGGAAGAGAAATACATGAATAAATATAACATGCATAAGTGTGGGCCTCTGGTATAGGGACACAGAATTTTGGAAGCGAGTGGGTGGGGAGCTGAAAAAAAGAATTTTTCTTTCTCCAATCCTTTACAGAATGATGTACCTCTATAGTTTTCTCCCAACAGACAATTTATCAAGTTTGTGCTGGGAATTAAACTGTTGGCCAGGTCTTTGATTGAGGTTAGTAAGTTCTTTTTTGCAATTCTTAGGGAAAAAATGTTTTATTCCCAGAGCCTAAGATTTCTAATGCTACTGTTCAAAGGTCTGGAGATTTTCTTGGCTCACTTGCCTATATTAACATGAGACAGGTGGAAAGGAGAAAGATTTAGAACAGAAATAATTTGGAAATTTCACAAAATTCCTCTGTTAATCAAGAGAAAATGAAACATTCTGTGGCTGGGTGGCTTGGGTGTGACCGTAATATTGCTTGGGGCTTCAGTCTTTTGCAACAGTATGTAGCTTCTTTCTCCTAATATTATTTCTATTATTCCTTCCCTCACCACCAGGATTTCATAGCACCCTCAATGTGCGCTTGTTTGAACGTTGTTGATTAGTATGCAGTCAAGCAGAGTAAAGCCTGCAATGGCTGTGACATTAAATCAGCTACCTTCCTGTTTACCACCTTCCATAAGACTTAGAAATTACAGAGACTTTCACTGGGGCAGGTGCTAATTTCCAAATGTGTATTTTATTTCATTTCCCAATTTACAAAACACACCTATAAACTATCATGGTAAAGTGAAAGCTGAAAAATGTGTTTAAGCATGAAAGAGCTCTCGTTGAACCATTCCAAGTTAATGTCATTTTACTGGATCAATAAACTATGTTTGGATTTCAGTAGATAAGTTATCTTTCATGTCTATTTAGAAACTTTTAAAGCAGCAAAAGGTAAAAGGGTTCATATGTATATGAGAGAGCCTGAGCCACCAGAGTTCTAGGTCAATTCCAGGAAGATGTTTCTATTCATCCTTTATTCACTGATTCATTCAACAGCTATCACTGGGCACCTACCATGTGCCAGGAACATCTAGGACTGAACAGACAGAGGGTTCATAGCTAGCAGTCCACTGGGGGTGACAAATGTCAGATAATCAGAACAGGAGACCAATGATTGTGAATTGAGAAGAGCTCTGTAGAAACAAGAAGGTCTGATGAACAACTGTGTCAGTGGTGCCTGGTTTAAATTGGACATGAGTAAGTGACATTTAGATAAGACCGCAGGGATAAGTGAGAGTAGGACATGTGCCAAGGCCATGGAGTGGGAACCACAAGCATAGAGAAGGCTGTGTGGCTGGAGCAACTGAGTCAGGGAGGAAGGCAGGGCATGCAGAAGGCTTGTAGGCAAGGCTAGCTCAAGCAGGGCCTTGTAGGCCATGTCAAGGACTGCGAACTTTCTAAGTGTATTGGAAGCTACTGAAATGTCTTAAGAAGGGAATATGACTGCACTTTTTCCTTTAAAAATGTTGCTGTTGCTACAAGATTGCAGGGTGCCAAAGTGGATGAAGGGAAACCACAGGACCCTATTGTGATAGACCAGACAAGAGAAGATAGAGCTGGCCTAGGAAGGAGCTAGAGATCACGTCCTACAAATAAATAGGAGCTACTGATGAACAGGATTTAGAGACTGAGTGAATGTGAGAGGTGGCCCTCAGGGAGGTGTATCCTGGGTAAGAGAGAGAATGGAGGAAAGAGCCACAGAAGGACAATCAGGTTTGGGGAGGTGGATGAGTCTGATTTTAGCTACACTGAACGTGAGATCCAAGTGAGACAGAGTAGAGATATCAAACAGGAGTCTGGAGCTTAAAAGAAAATCTGGATGGAAATGTAAACATGGGTTTATCAGCAGGCAGATGATACCTGAAGCCATGTGCATGGCGAGAAGCCACTAGAGACGGAGTGCTGCAGAGAAGGGGCTCAGGACCAGACCCATGGGGGACTCTAAGGATTACTGATTGGGGGGAAGCAGGGGCGAGAGATGGAAAAGCAGAAAAGTGCACTGAAACAGAAGCCAAGAGGAGAGGGTGTTAGAAAGGAGGGACTGGTCAACTGGGCAAGTGTCCTTGGAATGTTAAGAAAGAGGAAAACTGGAAGCAGCGATGTGCAGGGTGTGGGACCTTAAAGGAGCAGTTTCAATAAAGTAGTGAGCAACGTGGGAAGCACAACCACTGCCCTGGCAGCCACAGCGGCAGGGGAGAGTGTCTAAAATGGGAGGAGCTACAGAATCATTGGGTAGGGAAAGATCTAGTAACAAATGAGAACTGGATTCTAGGGGAGAAAAGAGATGAAGAGAGATTCTGACCAGGAGTGGAAGAACAGGATCCAGACGGTTCTTTAAAAGGCACAAGGAGTCTTCATCGCAACAGGAGGATGCAGAGAACAGGTAGAGCAGACGGTGGGAAGCTGGGAGCTTTCTTGTCTGAGGGGCTGCTGTTTTCTGAATTAGGCTCCCAAGGTAAAATCATGCTGTGGGGATGGGGGCAGGGGATTGGGAGCAAGAAGAAGAACATGAGGGGAGGTCCTGAGATGCTAGAGGAAGAAGAGTCCCTGAGGATGATGAGAACGTGAGCACACTGGAGACACGTAGGAGGATCGCTCCAGTGGTGCTGAGGCCCCAGCTCGGCTGCTGGCTTTGCAGGAGGGCAGTCTGCCAAGGATGACTGTGAACCTGGTTATGAACTACTCAGTGCCCATTCTAGCCAGTTAGCCAGGGCAAAGGGACATTCTTCAGCTTTAATCCAGTTCCCTTGTTTAAAGGTACATACACGGTTTGTAAGGCTCAAAAGGAAAATAACTTTCCTCTGTAACAACCCAAATCACTAAATCTCAGAATATTATTACAAACAACTCATGATTGAGTGTAAAAATAACAATAAATGTCTCCCCAATAAATTATTTTAGGGTACAATCACTCTTTTATAATATTGCTGGTGGCAGTTGGGCAGGATACGGAGGGGTATTAGGGGACTAGGGGAGAAGGCATTAGGGAGGGCAAAGCATAGATTAATTTGCATTGACCAGGAAAATATTTTCTTAGAAATAAATCAATCTTTAGTAAGTAAAGTGTTTTTTATTCTTCAGGAAAACATATAAAGAAATCCAGTAGATCATTTAGAGTTTTTGAAACAGTATTCCTTACCTAGGATCCCAGCAGAGCTCAAGGGAACTCAGACGGACCCTATTTGTAGCCTAGTGGGATGCAAGGAGTTAACTTTGTTCTGCAAAAATCGTGCATGCCTGCCTTGTCAAAATTTGCATTTATGGGAAACACAATTTCTAATTATCTTCCCTCTACCATATGAAGACTTATGACAAAGAAGAGCCTGAGTTTTCTTCTTTTAATATCAAGTTAGTTCTTCCCTATGCATCTAAAGCTTCTGTTATCCTGCCTTTCTATACCATCTTTGTTTTTCTCCTTTTGCACACAGATGCAATTAAAGACCTTTTCAATATTCCAGAGGTCATGCATGATAGGGGGAAACTATTCATAGACTAGATCCAATCTTCACATGTTACTTTTCCTGGCACCTCTATATATGGGGACTATCCCTTAAAGTAATATGCACAAAAGCTACGCTTAATAAACAAATTTGGCACAATACTGACTTATTTCCCAAATCCAAGTGCAAAACTAAGACAACTGGAGTTTCTGCTCAGGCTTCCGTCCCCGGGTTCTGTCCTGTCTTCAATCTCTATAATTGCTCTTTTCTTTTTAAAATGCCCACAGCCTCACATGACTAATATTAATCTGTACCCACAATATCACAAGATTTTATTTGGTTTCCTAAGAAACTTTCCAAGTATAATTCCTCCAAGTTTAAAGAGTAAAAAAGATGAAACGTATGTAAGCAGCCTACCCTCCTGAGGTTCTGCTCCTGAGAGCCATCCAATTATTTGGAATTATCCTGCATATTTGAAGGACCTGAGGCATTAGTGTAAAATCTAATCAGAGGAGGAATTTCTCTTTTGCTTTTAGAGTCTTGTGAATGAGCCAATCACTTATGTGCTCTTAGGATAACAGAATTAATACCAGGGGTGTAGAAATGGTTGATTTTATTTCCTTAACTTATCCATTAGATTTCTATTCAGGAAATTATGTTGGCAAAAGAGAAAAAAAAAAGTATGGGTTGAAAAGATTCATTTTAACCTCTGTAGCCTGCCTGAATACACTGGCGGGCTGCGGAGTAGCATAAAAACTCAAAAGTTAACATCATTTGTGGGGATGAGTTTTAAAAACTAGGGAGCACAAAGGGAAAGAATGTTATCCCTAGCTGTGATAATTTCAGACTCTAGCAATTGGGAAGCACAAGTTAAAAGAAATGAAACATAAATCAAAAGAGACCTTCTTCTACCTTCTGGGTTTTAAAAACTGCAATTGTTCCTATCCACTTCCTTTCTCGTGCTTACAGGACTGAACACAAAGACATGAAACATGACAAGCCAGTGGATCAAAACCCAACTCTTTCTCCTGATAAGTTATCCAGTTAGTTTTATGAGTCTTTAATCTAACAGAAAACTTTCAAATAATCCACTTTAATTGTTAAAATTTAGTATTAATTACATCTCCAAATTAAGTTCATGGTCACAATCCTTCCTCCACACTTCACCTTCACCCTCCATGCATTTAAATCCTGGATAACCTTCCTGTTGGGGGTAGGTTAAGTTTTTCACTCTCCCTATCCCTGCATAGGAATGCCACAATGAAGTTAGGATATGGTGGGGATTCTACAACATGCATCTTCTTTGTTTAATGACTGAAATAAACAAAAGCCCCTAGGAGGCGGAGACCAGGCCTGCTCTACTTGTGCCGATTTAGCAGAGCATCACTGGAAGTGCGTATGGAGGGTAGTGATGAAGAATGCCAATGACTCCCTGTGACTTAAATCACTCACACTGAAAGACAATATGCTCTGCTCTTTGCTTATTTTATAAATGAATAGGCCACTAAAAGTGCCACATTTTTAACTGGGCTTCCTCTTTAGGAGTGATGCTGGAAGTGGGTAGGTGTTAGTCTGCTCGGGCTGCCATAACAAAATACAACAGATGGGGTGACTTCAACAACAGACATTAATTTCTCAAGTTTTGGAGTTGAGAAATATATGATCAAGATGCTGGCAAGGTAGGTTTCATTTTGAGGCCACTTCTGGCTTGCAGGAGCCCACCTTCTCGCTGTGAGCTCAAGTGACCTCTTCCTTGTGTGAACAGAGATTGAGCAAGCTCTCTGGTGTCTCTCTTATAAAGACACCAATCCTATTGGATCAGGGCCTTACTCTTATGAATGCATTTAACCGTATTTACTTCCTCTAAGGCCCTACCTCCAATTCAGGGGTTAGAACTTCAACATATAAATTTGGGGAGACACAAACATTTGGTCCATAACAGAGAGAAAGAAGGGGTAAGTGATGAAATAATACTGCAATTTTTTCTTCATAACTTTGTAGTATATTAGTGTAATCAGATATACAGAATTTTATACTCCCATCTATGTCAAAAATTTGTAGTGTATTTGTGCTATCAAATACATATATTGATTTTATGCTTCCATCTCTGTCATCTTTCCTCAGATGTAAGCAGCCTACCCTCCTGAGGGTCTGCTCCTGAGAGCCAGCTTCTTTCCTAGGCTTCTTACCTATTTCCTACTCCCTTCTCTAAACCATCCTATTTCATAAAGAGGGAATATGCTAATTGACCCTCATGACGTTACAAAAGATGGCAGCGTCCACAGCCAATAAGGAGGGAATATGTTAATTGACTGTCACATCCTCAAATATGGCGGCGCCCACAGCCACAAGATGGCGACGCCCAGTCCCCTGAGTCCCGCCAGGGCAGCAGGCGTGTGGGCCTTCTGCACATCTGCCTCCAGAGTCCCCCAGTCCCCTGAGCCCCCCAGGGCCGGCCCGAGGCACAGGCAAGCCTCAGATGTCAGCTGCCCAGCTGCCCATGGCCGCCCGAGGCTCAGGTAACCAGGGCCAGCTAAGGCTTGCACTGCCAGCAGTGGCAGCAGCAGAGGTGTGATGGGGTGTCACCTTCCCCTGTTCACCAGTTGCCTCCTGCCCCTGAGGGCTCCCGGACTGTGAGAGGGGTCAGGCTGGGGTGAGGGACCCCCGCTCCAGTGCATGAATTTTCATGCACTGGTCCTCTAGTCTATACCAGTGGTCGGCAAACTCATTAGTCAACAGAGCCAAATATCAACAGTACAACGATTGAAATTTCTTTTGAGAGCCAAATTTTTTAAACTTAAACTTCTAATGCCACTTCTTCAAAATAGACTTGCCCAGGCTGTGGTATTTTGTGGAAGAGCCACACTCAAGGGGCCAAAGAGCTGCATGTGGCTCACGAGCCACAGTTTACCGACCACTAGTCTATACTAAAAAAGGGTAATATGCTAATTAGACCAGACATCTTCCAGACATCCTTCTTGACAAAGCCAGGGGCATGGCCGGCCTGCAAACCCCAGATGGCCCCTTGCCCAGGCTGGCCCTGCCCCCCAGCAGGGATCCCCACCCCAATGGGGGCGTGGCTGGCCTGCAAACCCCCGGTGAGGCGAGTGGGCGGGAACAGCCAACCTCTCGGTCCCTTCCCCCAGTCGTCAAGCACTAATCACCCAATGGTGAACAGGGAACTGGGGGTGGGTGGTGGCGGGGGGCAGGGCCAGCTGCGGGCAGTTGGGGAAGATGGCCCTGATTGCAGGCCAGGCCTAGAGACCGTACCTGTGCACGATTTCGTGCACCAGGCCTCTAGTAAATATATGTTACCATTTAAAAAAATACAACAATGCAAAAAGTATGATGTGGCTAATATATTTTAATTTAAAAATTAAAAGTTTGCTTAGCTCACTTTAACCTAAAATAAAAATAGCAGACCCTGTTGAAAGAATGGCTCTTCAGATTCTATCCTGTACCCAAGTCTATCTATTTACTGGACATTACTTAACATCCATTCTAGTTTTTGGTCCATACCTGGCATTTTTGTCTTTGTCTAATAGAATTGCTATTCATAAATTCATATTAACAAAAGAACCTAGCTAAAGCCCAATATAGATGATACAGATTGAGACACATTTTAGTCACAACCTGAAATGAATTAATTTGGGGCATGGAGACCCCTGTTACCAGTCTGTTGTCTTAGTGCCCTGTTTGCACCAAGTTAGAGAAATCAGTGCTGAAGGTCTAGCTACTCACTACATGGGCCTAAAAGTGTAGCATGACTGCTCTCTTCCTATCAGAGTGCTTGGTGTGACCAGCTGGCTGGAATAATAACAACAGCGATAAGACATGATAACAACAATTGGTTATTTATTTTTTATTGTTTCTAGTAATTGGAAATATAATTTTTCCAGAACTTTTGGCTTAACTCTAAACTTATGGACTTGGATACATTTAATATGCTTCTGGCTAAATATAGCTGATAGCTAACACATTTTGAAGTGGTTGCAAAAAAATACACATGAAACATGAAACTCCATGGCTGGCTCAAAAGATGCCTCTTCTTTGTAATTTAATATTATTCCATTAAAAAGCATAATAAAACTACATTTCACCCACAAAACCTATCATCAGTTTTAAACTTTGTAATGCCAGTTTCAAACAACAAAGTAGACACATCATGCCCAATATCACTAAGCGTTCTGTCAACCACATAAAGGCAAATCAAGCTGGGGCTGACCCTGAGGGGTTCCCCAGTTCATCACTCACAGGCATGAAAAAGTCATGGCTACATCACTCCTTAGTCCAGTGGTTCTCAACCTTTCTAATGCCGCGACCCTTTAATACAGTTCCTCATGTTGTGGTGACCCCCAACCATAAAATTGTTTTCGTTGCTACTTCATAACTGTAATTTTGCTACTGTTAATGAATCATAATGTAAATATCTGCATTTTCCAATGGTCTTAGGCTCTACAGCAGTGGTTCTCAACCTGTGCTCCTCTCGTGACCCACAGGTTGAGAACCGCTGCTGTAGAGCCTAAGACCATCAGAAAACACAGATATTTACATTACGATTCATTAACAGTAGCAAAATTACAGTTATGAAGTAGCAAGGAAAATAATTTTATGGTTGGGGGTCACCACAACATGAGGAACTGTATTAAAGGGTCACGGCATTAGAAAGGTTGAGAACCACTGCTTTAGTCTATTTTATTTCTTTAGTTTTTGTTTGTTTGTTTATTTATTTATTTTTAATCCTCACCCAAGGTTATATTTTTTACTGATTTTTAGAAAGAGGGAGAGGAAGAGAGGGAGAGGGAGAGAGAAATGAGGGGGGAGAGAGAGAGAGAGAGAGAGAGAGAGAGAGAGAGAGAGAGAGAGAGAGATCAGTTGCCTTACATATGCACCCCAACCAGGGATTGAACCCACAACCTGGGTATGTGCTCTGACTGGGAATGGAACCCTCTACCTTTCGGTGTACGGGACAATGCTCCAACCAACTGAGCCACAATGGCCAGGCACGGGTTTATTTTAAAGTCCATCAGACTAGAATACTCCATAATCTCTTCTAGATGCCTATTTCCTATTCTAACAACTTTTAAAATATGGAAATGCTATTTTCCCATCTGAATTCCTCAGGCTGTAATTCACTTTGTTCTCAGTGAAGGTGAAAACCATCAGTCCTCATCGCATCTCTCTTCAGCATCAGGGCATCTAGCATCTCCACCGGGGCTTGCTAATGGATAGAGATCCTTTTCTCCGTTTGCTCCATCAGGACTCCCTAAATTATTGGTTTAGCTCTTTCACACACCTCCTCTCCCTCTCAAAGAGCTCATATAATTCTCCCTGGTCGACAGGAAGCTACTCAGGAGCAGGGACTATATTTGCCTTGTTTACCTCTATACTTCTCACACCCAGCACAGGACCTAGTATATAAGAACTATTAAATAAATTTTTGTTAAAAGAACACGTAATATAAAAACAAATGCAGAGAGAAGGACCCAAACTATATTCCTCCTCCTCTTCTCACTTCACTAAAGAATAAACTCAGTGAATTCCAGCTGCAGCCTTCAAGGCTGAGTGACAGCTGACCTATGAGGCCACGTTGGATCCAGCACAGTTATCTTGCATATATTACTCTGGAGGGACCTGCAAATGGGTGAAAATGGACGGCTTCCATGGATGCAAACCATGCAATTTTATTCCCTTCTATTGTATTACTTGGCTCCCTTATAAGTTAGTGAGCTAACTTATCTGATAGCTCACTGGTGTCCACTTCTGATTCTAAATGGTATCCTAATCAACAAAGGGAATTTATTATTCCACAATTCAGAGAAACCTAAGTTATGTACTTGCTGCTGGGCATATGGCTACATTTTCCTCTGCCTTCCATGAGTTTGCTCCACTGTGCTTACAATTAGCTACTTTTATTTAATAGCAACAGAGCCAGCAAGATAGCTTGTCAAAGCACTCAGGAACTGCAGCGATCAGCACTGGAATCACAGCTAGAAAAATGGGAATGAGAGGGATCATCTGGACTCCAGAGACCTGGTTTCCTATTACTCGTCTAATGCTGACCTTGTGGTATGACCATGGGCAAGTCAGTTCATTTCTCTGGCCTTGGTTTCCTAGGTTAATGAAAAGTTTGGATAAGACGATTTTGAAGGTCTCTTTAAGTCATGATGCTACCTAAAAAATGATGGTGTGTCGAGTCAGAATTACTTAGGCAACAAAATGATGAATTCCTGGTGGCACAGGAAGCAAAGAAAGCTTGCCCTGTGCTTGGCACTGAGGGTCCTCCCTTCCCAGCTCTGACCCCATACAGGGTAAGAAGTCTAGCCAGGGGTACACCCTGAAGCCTGCACCCGCTTTTAAATCACAGTCTGAGGACTGGGTACTTGAGACCACTGAATCCCTTCCCAGATGACCAAGACCTTCCAGAAGATGAAGCTTGAGCTGATGTAGTGGTGGGTGTCCATGCCCTTGCCCCAGAGGTTTCTTGTAGCTGGGAGATGGGCTTAGAGCGAGAAGAGAAGGGGCCAAGCCAAGGGGGAGGGCGACCGTATTTGTACTCGTTTCCAGGCCTGACAAATAACAGTGTGGGGCCCATCAGAGGTCACTTAATGATTGACAGTGACAGTGAAGATAAAGGAGACAGAGTGGACAAAGCAGCAACTTCCCACCTGCTTGTAGAAAATCTAAAATAAACTGCTCTATTTTCTGGACGCTTGAGGTTTTTGTAATCCATTTAAAACTGTCACTGGCCCTCTTTTGGCAACACTCTCTGTTAGGCTCACAGGATACAAAGTTGAAGGACAGCATGCGTCCCTGCTCCTGAGAGCACATCGGAAATACTATCTTGTGCATCTCACTGTAACTTCTGTCTATCTGCAGACAAAGGGTCATTTAAATGTTGAAGTTAACATTAGACGGTCTTTGTCAGGATTACTATGAGGACAATTTCACATTATCCAAAGGCTCAGAATCAAAGGTGGACAAAGTTGGGGAGAAAAGAATATTAAAAACAGAAACTGGGGTCAAATCAAAGACTATTTGAACGGTATTTAGAAGGTTATGAAGAGCAGCTACAGAGAGGAATTTTTCTAGATCTACCAAAGGAAACTTACTAAATAGGTACTGGACAAAAGTAAGTGCTTTATAAGGGTTTGGGCATTTGAACGAGGAATTCCACTTCCAGGAATATATCTCAAGAATCCCAAAATACCAATTAGAATGCACCCCTATGTTCATAGCAGTGCAATTTACAATAGCTAAGATCTGGAAACAGCCCAAGTGCCCATCAGTAGAAGAGTGGATAAAAAAAGTATACTATGGAATACTAAACAGCAGTTTTTTTTAAAAAAAGGGTCTCTTACCCTTTGAGACAGCATTGAGGGACCTGGAGAGTATTTGCTAAGCTAAGTAGGCCAGTCAGAGACAGACAAGTATCACATGATCTCACTTATATGTGGAATCTAATGAACAAAATAAACTGACATACTGACATACATAGAGGTTATAACCACCTCAGAAACCGATATTTGTAAAGAAGTAAAAAAAGCATGGGAAAAATAAAAATTCTCCTAGTGGCATATCGGGTCCTTTATGGGTAAAATGGAGAATCAAATACAAACCAGAATCATAGTAATGAGTGGTTTTGAGGGCTGTCAGGAATAGAATCTCTTAAAAAATTATCATTATGTTTTATTACTTTTATTACTCTTATATATGACTTACCTGGTATTCTGATTTCTAATATATATTAATATTTTATTCAGCAATCTTGCCAAACCTTCCATGTTAGTTATAAGTCCTCTATAGATTGTCTTGTACTATAGATTTCTCACTCTATAGATAGATAACTTAGTAGCATTTAAGGTAATAAATTTCCGCTATTTACTGCTTTAGATATATTTCACATGTGTTTGACATGTAACTATTTTCTGTCAGTTCTAAATATTTAATATTGAGTATAATTTATTATTTAATCCATAAAGCATTTGGATGTTTATTTTTAAGTGTCTAAACTTATGATGAGCTTTGGCCCTCTTTCTGCAACACTGGTTAATTGTGTATTTTTGTTTCTATATCCTTACTTGTTTTTGTCTGCCTGACCTGTCAATTACTGCTAGACATACGTTAATAGATTTATTCATTTATCCCTGTATCCTGCCAACTTTTGCTGTATACAGGGGTGGGCAAACATAGGTTTATAGTTGTTCAGATGGAAGAAAGACATGCAGGTTATGATTATTACAATAAATTCATTAAATAAAAGAATGTTAAATGCAACTCTAAAGTTACTTTTGCCCACCCCGTATATTTTGAGACTATGAGGTTAGCTACATACATATTTTGAATTGTTACATCTCCCTAATGAACTGCTTCTTTTATCAATATATAATGACTCAACTTCATAAATGCTTCTTGACTTAAAATATATTTTGCCTGATATTAATGTAGATAAGTGAGCATTCTTTTTTTCAAAACAAACAAACAAACAAACAAACAAACAAAAACAACTTGGTTGGTGCATTTTGTATGCCCTTTTATTTTAAACTTTTCTGTATCTTTATGTTTTAGGTATATTTCATAAATAGTTTATATCTGAATTTTGTTATATACTTTTTAACAACTCCAATCTTTTAAGTGGAACATATGAACCACTTATGGTTACTGTAATTACTGGTATATTTGGATTTATTTCTATTCTTATTCTTTGATAATTACCATTATTTTCCTTCTTTATACATTCTTTTAGGTAATAAAGAATGAGGTTTTATTTCTTTTTCTTCTTCACTGGTTTAAGTTATAAATTCTACTTCTATTCTTTTAGAGGTTAGTCTTAAGTATTTAAAATGCTTACTTGACTTGGAAACTTCAAAATGAGTTTCTGCCCCCACCTCCAACATAATAACAATGAGTTCATAATGTCTTTACTCAAATCATACAATCCTATTTATATGCTGTTATCTAGAATACAGGTTCGGCCCTTATTTAACTAATCCCCCTATTTCTCATAATAATTACTTTTATTATTTTTAAACAATCAGTACTTATTCATATTTATAATATTTTACCAATTCCTTTGCTCCTTATTGTTTTCTGCATTGTACTTCTTTATTATGGAGTTTACTTTTTTCTTCCTGAATTATATTCTTTCTCATTTCTTTTTGGAAATAACTCTTTTAGATTTTTATTGCTAAAAATATTTTTATTACACCAGAACAATAGTTTATCCAGGCCCAACATTATTGTTTAACAGTATTTCTCCTCAGTACTCTGAAGATACTTTAATGGTCCATCATCTCCAGTGTGTTGACTTTGAGCATAGTGGTGACTGTGAGAGTCACTGACGACTCAGTGGAGAGGGCAGAAGATACTCATAAGGGAAAAAGGAAAAGTATAGCGACACTATGATAAATAGAGGTAGGAAGTAGAATAATGTGGAGTGGATGATAAAGGGACATGAGTGGTATCCCCAAAAGTCTGTGCTGAGACATAACCAACCCTTCTTGGCCCATAATTGTTCTTTCTCTTTAAGTATTAACATCTGCTCTGGCTCAAAAGACGGCGTGGGCAAGATGATCTTACCTGCAATTCTCTGTGAGTTGTTAGTCAAACTAGGAAAGGAACAGTGACAGGAGGGGTATCACTTGTTATTATGTTCCTAACTTCCCTGGAAGGGAAGCGTACTGCTGTAGCATTTAAAGGGGCAAAGCAGACTTCTTTTTGGCTTATATAAGTAAGTTTTCAGATAACATCAGAGAATCTTCTCAAATAGTTGTAGCCTGGGGCAGTGGCTGGGGAGGGTGTTGTGCAAAGCAGGATATTTAGTTAGTGGGGAGTGTGTTTATCATTTCCGCTGTTACTATATTTGGGTACAACTGAAAACTTAATAAAATTTGACATGTTTTTCCCACATGTGTTGACTTAAAACCAAAGAATATCAAGGCTGGCAGGGGCCTCAGAAACCATCTATTCTGAGCCCTTCACTTTATTCATGAGAAACAGAGCTCCGGGGAGCTATCCAGGGGTAGAGCCCAATTTGGGAAGGGAGGTGGGTTACACAAGGACTTCAAATACTGGCAGAGCTTCACTCATCACAATTATTGCTATAACCCCACATTTTATTTCCCAACACATTTTTGGGTACATGAAAAGAATGACACTCTTAGGGTTTTGTTTTGTTTTGTTTTTTTTTACCCAGTGTTTTAAATACTGTATTCAGTTCCACTCTCTGCTCATATGAAGAACTAATCTATTGGTTATTCAACACATTCTGATTTAATGTTGATGTAACAAATTGTCGGCACTCCAAGTCCTTGCTGTATTTTTCTAAAAATATTCTCATTTTCAGCTCAGCCTGAAAATTCCTTCAGTTTTTCTGTTAGTCATGGAAGCAAGCCATTACAAACTTTTTTCTTTTCCAAAAAGCTCTAAACCTAAGATGTCATAAAACTTAGGTGGAGAAATTTCTAACATTATTGCACTAAATCCTTAACATCTCTTTATTTTCTTTCCACCTGCTTTTCTTTTTGTATTTTTTTCTTGAGACATTGTTTATTGTCTTCAAGGACAATGTAAGAGAATTTAGTTTTTAGTAACAGCATTCCTGGTTCCTGACCCAAATAGTTCATTCCCAAGATAATTACTTCTAGACATCAGATAGAGGCAGTGCATGGTGATGAAAGTAGCTATTATCCTATTTTGTTCACTGTGCATTTGAATTATTAGTTCTTGGAAGACCATCTATATATTCATAAGGTTATCTTCTTTAGAGGACTTTGCTACAGGAAATCATGTGTACCACTGATTTAGTTAGTTTAGCATCCTGAAAGCCTTATCCATCTGGACTCTGTAGACACCCCAGTTCCAATTAAGCCAGCTGGGTGAAAATTTCAGTAGGGTTAATTTTGCCAGCTGGGCAAGTTCATGATCATGGCTCTTTACAGAGGACTCTGGCCCACTCTTGTCATACAGAACCTGAAACTCCAGGTATTGAAATAACTTTTTAAAAGATCCCTAAAGAAATGTGTTCAGTCCTGGCCAGTGTGGCACAGTTGGTTGAGCTTCATCCTGTGTACTGAATGGTCATGGGTTCGATTCCCAGTCAAGGTGCATACCCACATTGTGGGTTCAATCTCCAGTCAGGGGGCATGCAGGAGGCAACCAATCAATGTTTCTGTCTCTCCCCCACCCCTCCCTCTCAATAAAATAAACTTAATAAAAATATTTTTTTAAAAAGAAGTGTGTTCAATCTGCTAAATCAGGACTGATGTTTATAAGGGTCAAATGAGAAGAGGGCAGGATGGTCAGGAGACAGCATCCAATGTCAAGACAAAGAACTAGCAATGAGGTGTTCTAACTAGAAGACTTATATGTGGCATATTTCTTACATCAAGCTGATGCAGGCACATTTTTTAAGCCTTCCAACACAGAGATCCTGTTCTTGGCTAGAGAAACAGTGACACGGAGAGAAACTTGTTAAATGACTTTTCTTTATACTTGTAGAGAAAAATGCTCAGCTGCTGTCAAAATGACAGGAGGGTTAGATGTAACAGAAACTTAGAGATGGTCTAATCTGAGCCTCACATTTTGAAGATGAAGAGATAGAGGTCAGGGGGTGATCTCAGTTGTCCACGGCCATAAAGCTAGTAACAGCCAGACCAGTGATCTTGCTAGTTTATCACATTGCTAACTCTTAATTTAACACCCAATTGAAAAAATAGAGAGAAATCACTGCATATCCTATACTGGGAAATAGTGCAACTTTCTGAAGGTCTAATGGGAACCCCGTAATTAGAGTGCGAGCAGGTACTGGGCATTTCCCGTGTCAAAATCCCTGGAGGTGTGTTTCTGAAATCTATTGCCAGGCGCAGGAGTGGCTTGCCAAGCATTCTTTGGCCTTCAATCCTAGTGCTGTATATCTGTGCATCTCCCGCAGGGAGAGAAGTGAAAAATTAATGAGAAGCTCAGAAAAGCTCATTTTCAGGGCTATAGAGATTGGGAGGGCAATGAAAATTGGGAGTGAAGAAAAAGGTTTAAGCTATCAGCTCTAGCAAATCATATAAATGGGGTGTAAATGTAAATATACTCACACAAAAATGGAAAACCACCAAGGAGTTATTTAGGGAAGGACTGGATCTGAATTACAAACACCCAGGACAGAGCTCTTTGTGATTCATTTATGGGCATCTGTTCATCTCTGGGATGCCCAAGCCCACAGCCTTCTCACACACTAGAAAAGAGCCCAGCCCAGCTCTCCTGCGTTGGCATTTCCTTTTTATGAGAAAGGACCATGTGTTTTGATCCAAATGTTTTTTCTCTGATCCTTCTTGGACACAATAGCCTATAAGCCTTATGAGGAAGAGGGTGAATTTTTAAAAATCAAATACCTTTAAAAACTTTTTTTGGGGGGAGAGTTTTTTTCCTTTTTAACATGGTGATATAATTCATTCTCCAAGAAGAAAACGCTGCATTTGAATTAAAAACTGTAAACTGTTTCACTGACAAAGCTCGATGTCTAAAGAAGAACAAAGTGGGCACACATCACTTCCCATTGGGAGCTGGATGTGGGACTCTATTCACACTGGAACATCCTGGTACTCCCAGCTGTTCTTTCTCGCAAGCAGTTTATTCCCAAGTGAGAATTCTTCAGTTATTCAGCACATGCTGCTGGCTATGGAGTCACTTTTTCTGGAATGGGATATTTGGGAGAAGGATTATCACTGCTCTGAAGTGCTTTAGAGCAGGAAACCAGGAGGATGCTGCTCACAGGAATAACTGAGGTACTGACATTCTTTTGCTAATTAAAAGTATTTCCAAGAAAGGAATCCTCGTGTACTGCTGGTGGGAATGCAGACTGGTGCAGCCATTGTGGAAGACAGTATAGAGTTTCCTCAAAAAGTTAAAAATGGAACTGCCATTTGACCCAGTTATACCACTTCTAGGTCTATATCCCCAAGAAACCAGAAACACCAATCAGAAAGGATATATGCACCCCTATGTTTATAGCAGCACAATTCACAATAGCTAAGATTTGGAAACAGCCTAAGTGCCCATCAGCAGATGAGAGGATTAGAAAACTGTGGTACATCTACACAATGGAATACTATGCCGCTATAAAAAAGAAGGAACTTTTACCCTTTGCAACAGCATGGATGGACCCAGAGAGCATTATGCTAAGCGAAATAAGCCAGTCAGAGAAAGATAAATTTCACATGATCTCACTCAGATGTGGGATATAATGATCAACATAAACTGATGAACAAAAATAGATCCAGAGACAAGGGGCAGGGGGAGAGGGGTTAGAGATCAACCAAAGGACGTGTACCCATGCATATTAGCATAACCAATGGACAGACACTGGGGCATGGGGGCTTGCTCTTGGGGGTGGGAATGGACGGGGCAGCGGGAGGGGGGCGACAATTGGCGAAAAAGAAGACATATGTAATACTTTAAACAATAAAAAAATGCTGAGAAAATGAAGGTTTGTACAAATGACAAAAAATAAAAATAATAAATAAATAAATAAAATATTTGCAAGTCAGTAAGGAGTTGCCAATAGACCTCAGATCTTATTGCTGTGATAATATACATATATTTTTACTTTTCTTCTACAATTACAGTTTACATTCAATATTGTTTTGTGTTAGTTTCAGGTGCACATCATAGTGGTCAGATAATCATGTGCTTTATAACGTGTTCCCTTGATATAGTGATAATATTTTAAAGTCAATATGACTTGCTCATAAACCTCCAGAAGATGCTTTAGAACAGAAACCTGGTTGTCTTTTGAGAGCAAACAGGCCTTCCTCTCATTCACTGCTGGTATGAATTGAACTGTATTCCTCCCTGCACCCCCCCCCCCCCCACCAAATTCACATGTTGAAGTCCTAACCTCCCAGTATCTCAGGATGTAATCTTATTTGGAAATAAGGCCATTAAAGATGTGATTAGTTAGATTAGGATGAAGTCATGTTAGAGGTAGGATGGGCCTTTAGTCCAATATGACTGAAATCCTTATAAACAGGGGACATTTGGACACAGACACACATACAGGGAGCACACCACGTGAAAATGAAGGCAGAGATCAGAATGTTGCATCTATATGCCAAGGAAGACAAAGGTTGTCAGCAAACCACAGCAGCTAGGAGAGAGGCATCAGAGAGATTCTCCTTTACAACCGGCATAAGGAACCAACGCTGCCGATACCTTGATCTCAGTCTTACGACCTCCAGGATTGTGAGACAATAAATTTCTATTATTTAAGACACTCAGCCTGTGGTACTTTGTTTGGAGAGCCCTAGAGAACAAACATAACTTACTCATAGGGTTAAATGACTCCCTCTCCTTTCAAGACACAGTGGCATGAGCCTGGGTGCCCTGCACTCCCAGCGGATGGCCTCTGCTTCCCTGTGTGATGGGGGCCTCTATATTCTCTCCGGCCTTGAGGATTCCTTGTCAAAAAGAGAAGGCCCTTTCTTTCTTTTCTCCTAAATTCAACTGTTACCCAAAGTGCTACTAAGCATGAGTCACCCAGGGTCAAAACCTGAGAGCTATCTTTGATTTCTCCTCTCTCGCCCCCACATCTTGTCTCCCCAGTCCTGTCATTTCTACCTCCTCTGTGTCTCTCAAATCTCTCTTTTCCTTTTCATGGCTGAGGCCACCACCCATGCAGGCTCCAATTATCTCTTGTGCAGACTGTTATAATAGCTTTCTAACGGGCCTCCCTCAGCCAGGCTCTCTACTGTTCCCCTGGCAGCTATGTCTGTAACTGCCAGTGAGTCACCCAAAGGCCAGCTGTGATTATGTCACCTCCTTGCTCAAAAGTCTCCAAGGGAATAAGAGCCCACTCTGGAATCTTTACTACTTTCCATGATCTAATCCTAACATATCTGCCTGCACCTGCCTATTATGAACCCATGTTCCAACTAGGCCGACTTCTAAAGCACACTTCTGATGTCCCACCTGTGCCTTTGCTTATCCCATTTGCTTGGTTTGGAATATCCTCTCCACTAATTCTATCCATCAAATTCTAGCCACTGTGTAAGGATGTAACTGTGGTGCTGTGGTTACATTTGCAGGTTCTGAACCACAAAGGACCCGATGGATTCTGCCTCCCCAAGTCACTGAGACAAGACGTTGGCAAGTTCTTGAACTTCCCTGCATTTCAGTTTGCACAAATGCAAATTGGGGATAAGGATACCTCATGGGGCTGCAGTAAGAGTTAAACAAGAAAAAGCATGAACCACATTCAGAGTAGTACCTGGAATATTAAGGATACAGTAACTCTCACCTATTATTCTTATTCACAAGCACTTTAGAGGAGGTTGAGGGTAACAGCACTCTTTCCCGATTTCTCAGAGCATCCACACTGATCTGCTTTTATACCATTTAAATTTCTTTAATAATTTTTTGGACATGCCTCTCCTAAGTCCATGACTTTGCAGCATTTCTTCCCGTATCTGGAATATCTCTTCTCTCTACAGACAATTGACACCAATTACAAAGTCCCCGCAGAATCTTCCTCTGACTTCTCTGGTCCTCAGCTCTCTATTGCCATCTCTACCCCTGCAATCATTGGGCCAGACTCAAGTCTGGGGGTAGCTACCTAATTTTTTCATATTTGTGTCCAAGGGCCTAACACAGTGCTTAACACTTAGTAAGTACAAAACAACTGCTCATGAAAGAAAGACCGAATGCTGAACCACTCGCAGGTGTGAACATCCAGTGGCCAGGGGTCTACAGTGTTTTCACACAGCTACCAGTGCTTGCAGTTCCAGGCAGCACAGGTGTTGTGTGTATGCAGGCAAAGGGCTGAAATAACTCAAGGGACTAGTATTTCCCAATGATGACTTTAGGCCATCTCTCTGTGCAGTAATTCTCATGTGGGACTAAATCAAGGCAATCACTTTTTTTGTGGTTCTAGAACACTGTGTATACCTCATCCCCACGAATCTTGCAGCCTGTAATTATTGGTTGCCTGCTCTGTTTCTTTCCAAGAGTGTGTGTAGTGTGGGCAGACTTTGTCTAATATAGCTCCCAATTTTCTGGGTCTGGCATTTAGGAGATCTTAGGTAAGTATTTATTGAACAGGAATTTGCAGGAGAAACCTGAGCTACACCACGGGGCACTGTGAACCATTAAGTAGCAGCAGATAGTGAGAAAAAGAAAGATGCTCTCTTATATTGTGCCTTCAAGTACTCCATTGCTAAGAAGGTATATCTGATCAAATACTATTATCATTTCCATGACATAATTCTGAAAAGAGTGAAATTTTTAGCTGTATTCATCTAACCACTCTGCCTGATTTCTAGCTAACTTACAGTATATTTTGTTTTCCAAGCAAAATATGCAGGGAGTCAGAGAGCAGACGTATGACCGTTGGCTTATGACCTTGAGCTATAATGGGTTCTGCCGTGGATGGGGTAGTCAAATGGGGTAGTCCGGGAGCCTGCAGCTTATAGAAGACAGATGTGAATGTGTCCTGGCCAACCACTGGTGAGGTTCACAGCATGCCTGGAAGAGCTAACTGTGGATTTCCCTCTCAGAAAGTAAAACTAAGGTTGATAAAGAGGAGGGGCTTCAAGGAGCAGTTCCCACCTTTATGTAATGGCCTAATTATCGGCAGATGAAGGCTGAGCAAATTCTGCATCTGAAAAAGAGTTACCTGTTGGAACAGAGGCCAGAACAGCTTCAGCTT
This sequence comes from Eptesicus fuscus, assembly GCF_027574615.1. Classification (NCBI taxonomy): domain Eukaryota; kingdom Metazoa; phylum Chordata; class Mammalia; order Chiroptera; family Vespertilionidae; genus Eptesicus; species Eptesicus fuscus. The sequence continues at coordinate 82,632,788 of NC_072481.1, forward strand.
CTTACGAAGTAAAATTATTTAGAGACTAAACAAAATGAACTTCAAATCGGCCACAAGGAATAGTGTATAAGTCGGTTGTTACCAAGACCTTATTCTAGGAAACAGATTCCTGTTTTGATGCTGGAAAATAATAATATTGAATAAAGGTATAGTGGGCTGGGTGCCAGGCTTCTAGAGTTCAAATCCTACCTATGCTTTTTAATAGCTGTGTGACCTTGTTGGAAGTGGCTTAACTCTCTGTGTCTCCATTTCCTCATTTACAAAATGAGAATGAAAATAGTTTCTGTCTTGTATGGTTTGTGATAATTATGTAAGCTAATAAATATAAGGAGCTAGGAAGAGTGAATGGCACTTAATATGTGTGTTGATGAATTAAGATTAAATGAAGCAAAGGTAATTTATGGCTACATACAATTTAGTAAGAATGTATTTTTTGTAATTATCTACACTAATAAAAGAGTAAGATGCAAATTGACCATACCTTTGCGACGCCCACCAGCCAATCATCAGTGAGTATGCAAATTAACTCAAGAAAGATGACAGTTTGATTTGCATATGCAGGCGCCAAGCGCCATGCTGAAGATGCAGGTGTTCTGCATTGCCCCAGCTGCTCTGGGCATCTGGGCAGCGTGGGAAGGTGGAAAGGCGGCTCTGGCCAGAGCCAAGGTGGTGCCAGCAGCCAGGGGAAGGAAGGCCCATCCTGGCATGAATCTTTGTGCATCGGGCCTGTAGTTTTGTATAAAAGTAACACATACCAATGGCAATTCTTCAAATGCAAAGAAAGGAGTATGATGAAATGCCAATCCTTCCTCCTTTGTTTAATCTCAATATCCAGTGCTATTCCCCCAAAACCACCACACTCAAATGTTTCTTCCATATTTTTGCAGAAAACATTTTTATTCAGAAACCAACACTAAACATACAATTTATACCTTAGTTAATAATAGTGCATTGAATACTGGGAATTTGCTAAGAGAGCAAATTTTCAGGTGCTCTCATCACATATGAAAATTGGTAACTATGTGAGGAAATAATACGATAATTAGATTGAATATAATGTTCATTTTCCTGTATGTATATCAAACCATCATTGTTGCATACCTTAAATACATATAAATTTTGTTAAAAAACAAAAAAGATGGAATGTTGAACTAAAAAAATAAATAAAATTGACATGAATAATATTATAAAACACATACTGCTCTGCACCTTGCCTTTCTTTTCCCACTTAACTGTACCCCTTAAAGTTCTCTCCAAATTTAAATATAAAACTCCACCTCACATTTTTTTTGTGTCTCAGTGGCACTCCACTGTTTTAATAAGACCATGATTTATGTAACCAGGCCTGCTGATGGCATTTGTCCTGTTTCCAGTTTCTGATATTATAAATAATCTGTGGTGAGCAACCTTGCACATCCATCTCACTGTACTTCTGCAAGCACACATGTAGGTTAAATTCCTGGAAATTATAGCTCCTCCAAGCATGCCCTTCCTCACAACTATTTTTAGGAAGCACCTTCTTTTCCTGTCTGGAATCTTCTTCCTTGCCTGAACATCCGTTGCTAGATATGATGAATAGCAAGGTCAAAGGTAAGTGCATTTGAAATTCTGGTTACTGTTGCCAAATTGTCCTCTGAAAAGCTTGCTCTGATTCATCCTCCCGCCAGCGCTGTAAGTGAGCGTCTGTTTCCCACTTTACTAGCTGACTCAGTGTACTTATCGATTTCTTTTATCTTTGCACAAGCCATAAGTGAAAAATAGCATCTCACTAGTTTCAATTTGTTTTGTTTTGTTTATTCATTACAAGTGATGGTAAGATCTTTTTATGTATATGGGACATTTGTAATTTTCTTTGATTTGCTAGTTCATATCCTTTGCTCAGATAATTTGTTTTGAATTGAAAATATGAACTGTGCTACTTCCCTGAATCAAATTTGTAATGGTGACTCACTGCCCACAGGTAAAGTCTGGTCCCTAATATGACAAAAAGGGGCCTGTGATCTGGTCCATTCTAAGCCTCCTCTTGGTTGCTCCCTTTGCCTCAAAATCAGTGGTTAAAGGAATTTCAATTTTCATGTAATTCACCTGAAATAAAAAAACCATTAGGAAACATTCTGCTATTCCTTCAAGTATTTTATTTTTTCTTATTAATCCGGTATCAGAGCCCACCTGTAAATAATATATTTTTATGGTTTCTGCTAGTTAAAACTGGTAACAATACCAGGTACCTCCCAGCTGGCCCATATTAATGTTCTCCCTAAAGTTCAGTTATTCTGAGGAGGAAAATGCTGGACTATTAGTGGATTGCAATATTCAAATCAGTCCAAACAGAGGCTGATGATCACAGCTTCCCTAAGGACCATCCCAGTTCCCTGAGGAACAGACTAGCTGATGATGGAAGAGCCTAGAAAAGAGCCTCTGCTCCCGTGGTTGCCGACTGACTTCTCACTGACACACATACTGTATAACAGCACCACTCACATCTCCGGTTCCAACACTGCTGAGCACAAAGCCATCACTCGACACATCACACCACAACCTTTTCAGAAAGCAAGAGTCACCAAAACATATTCATACCCAATGTGCCCCAGAACCAGGTCTCCACCCTAAAGAAGAAAGCACAAAAGAAAACAAACGCTGCCCATGCCGATGTTTGCGGCAGGGTATTTATAACCTCGCACACCCAAGGGGATGGTTGACAGTCATTAGGGAGGTGACGCGGCTGACTAGGAGTAAGAGTTCCACTACCACATACCACGAAATTAAACAAGTAAAATAAAACAAGAGAGCAAGATAAAATTATATTTATACTTTGAATTAAACTATGTGAAACAATACACATAAACATGTATAAATGATCACAATTTGTAAGTGTCAAGAAGGGCAAATGTTCTATTTTCAAACTTTAATGGAATGTATTATTTTTATTTTAAAAACACCTCTAAGTTTTCTTTACATTACTTGGGGGTGCAGTTGTGATGAGCATGTTCAGTGACTTGTTTAGAGACATGTAGTTACATAGCAACGATTAGAATTCAACACACCTGAGCTAACTGGTCTTTCCAGAACCACCAGAGATGATGGACTGTGGCCATCCAGGAAGGCCCATTATTACGACTATCCCTGGAAATGTCCACTTAACCCAGATCTATCAAGTGATGCTTCAATCATTCATGAGGCAGGTGAGAATCCTCCTCCTTGTAATGGCGAATTTTCTGGTAATGAATCTTCCCAGTTGTCCATGCATGAAATAGAGTTTTGTGCTACGGAGGATAAACTGTATAAATTTTTGTTTTACATAGGAACATATTATTGTGAAATGACAGTTCATAGTTACTTCATAGAATCTTCATAGAAACATCAGAAAATGTAATCAGCACGATGCTCAAACTCCTGCATTAAACAACCCCTTCCTACATGCTGGGCAGCATTTAAAGATCCATTTACAGGTGTCCTTGACAACAACACGCAGTGATGGCAAGCAGCTCCCTACAATTTCAGAGCATCTTACAAGGGAATGGGAGGCCCAGCAATCTGGATGGAACAGCTTCCAGAGCACACAAAGATGCTGCTATGCCATAGAAGAGACAGTCATTCTTTTCAGACTCACACTTGGTTAATTTGGGGACAAAAATAGACTAATGTTACAATAGTCTTCTATGCCAAAATTATATCTGCATCTGAACATCATTAGCTCCCCTCTCCGACTTCTCCTCCACAAAGACCTCTTACAGCATTGCTTAATTATAACTCATTGTGATTCAACAGCAAGGTCCTCCGAGGCATGCGAGGTTATCATACACGTCCTCCATCCCCAGGTCAGACTGCCACTCAAAGCAGGTTCTTCGTACACAGTGCTTTCTTTCATTCGTGTGACTTCATTAATACCTCACACATTTTATATTCACACTTCATCCTCACCCAAACTCTCCCTCCAGCTAAGAAAAGGAAGACCTTTAAAACTGACCTTCAAAAACTGTTTGATGCATGAGTGGCCTCTTGGTCTATTTCTCTCTCTATTAAGGTTACTTGATATTTATTTTTGTCAAACAAGCCCCAAATCATAACTGGTTCCTTGCCTAAAGTCATTCCTAGATCTCCAGCAACTCAACAAGGAAACCAACAACAACAAAATAAATCAACCAACCAAATACATAAAGGAAATGGTTTTTTAAGAAGCAAGTTATAATGCATCATATAGGGATCGTTCTCTGCCCCAGGAAGGTTAGCATCAGTTGTTGACAACACCAAGTTCTATCTGCAATATGATTTTTGATAATGAGATCAGCTTTCTGAATTCAAGTGTGTTTAACACTGATCTAGCTACACATACATCTTAACCCTTTCACTCTTTGTGCTCTCCAGTCACACATAGCAGGGATATTTCTAAGCAAAGCCTAGAAGCCTTTGGAGTGAGAGAGCCTTGCATCCCAATCCTCTAGTTTCACCATTCACCAGCCAAGCGATCCCGGGCAAGTTCCTGGCCCTTCCTCGGCCTCATTATTCTCATCTATAACACAGTAACTGTAACTGCCTCACAGGACCACGGAGGGCTCCATTGCAGCTGGTTCAGTATTTGTCAGTTAGTGGGCACAACTATTAACAATTACCATTGTTATTAGTCGTACTAATGTGATATTATCAAGTTTATGTTCATTTAAAAAGTCAAAGGGCAAAAGTCAAAAGATGCTGGGGAAATAAAGGGGACCCGGATGAATGTCTATGTTAAAGTGATAGTGGAGAAAGGAAAGCACACGTCTGTAATTAGACTGAATGCAGAGTAAAATCCTGTAGACTTGATTCAAAGGTGGCCCCTAAGTGAATGATGATCATTAATAGAGTCAGGGTGCTTGAGGAGGGTCACGGCAGAAAGGAAGCATCCCTGTAGACATACTTATTTGGGGTGACAGTGAAAAGGTCGTGCAGAGGGCTGGCCTGGAGGTGGAGGCTGGATCTGCCATTGGGGATGTGTGTCCGGGGCAGCCATACAGCGAACTGAATGAACTTCGGAGACATCAGAACTTGAGCTGGGAGAAATGAGTGCTCCAGGACATGGGCGGGAGAGAAATAAAGGAAGAAGACTGTAGAACACAGAGAAGTGTTCAAGGCGAGTCCAAAGTGCTCTCCAGGCCTGGTCGTGGGAGGCAGCAGCAGGGTGTGTGGTGCCCTCCTGGAGGGTGGGCAAGCTGGACCGGCATCTGGGCCTGCTGGTGTGGGAGCAGATGGCAGGAGCAAGCCATGGACTTTGGAGAGTGAGAGGAGGGTAGAAGGAAGGGAGAGTAAATTACTTGTGGAGGAAATTGTCACTGGGACAGAACTTGCGACCAAGACATCAGTCTAACAAGTGCAGAAGGAGGCAAGGAACAAAGAAATCCAATTCTGCAAAGATGCTAATGGACTCAAGCCCCATTCATTAATTTCACAGAAAGGCAGGCAGTTGAAGGCCATACTAATGATTTTAAGAGTCTTGGTTCCAAAGGTCCCTTCTATGTTCTCTTAGAAAGTAACTGGCACTTTTCTGTTTGTAAACTGGCCTCAGGGTCTTCAGCTTCTGTCCGGGCGGCTTTGTATAGACTGACCTGCTCCCCACCTTGCCTGGCACAGGCCGGTTTGTGCTCCCTGCCCTGGCCTCCGTAGTCATGGCATCTCATTTCACTCTCAAAGACGTCTAGGGATGGAAAATAAAGCGTACAGTCCTCCTGTTTACATCTTTCTCCCTTTTTGAGCAATCTGACTTGCCCCAGAGCTCTAATTTTTCCAAAAGAGACGACACACACATTGTTCCCCCTGAGAACACCTCTTCGCATGCTGTGCGTGCTTCTGTCTGTGATGCAGCGAAGGGGAAACAGGAGGGAGCACTTCCTTCAGGGCCATTGTGTCTGTTCACTTAGTTGTGAATTCACGGAGAGAAGGAAATACTTCAGTGAACTAACTTGTTGGAGCCCAGGAAAACACGGGATAAACTCCCGCTCTGCGGAACTGCACAGTGTGTCTGAAATTAGGCCCCGATACCCAGGACCAGAAGAAACACCACCTACATCTAAGAAACTCCATCGGGGTTGTCGTCTGGTACACACACCATTCAAAGACTGGAAATAAGGAGTCTTGCTTTGGTCCTGGATGTTTGTTTCTTAATGAATTTCTAGAAAAAGAACTCATGATAGATAAAACTTAGAATTATTCTCTGGAAGGTACTATTCCAAGAGCTTTCCAGAATTAAGTTCTTTTTCAATCCCCACAACTCTGTGAGGTGCCAGCTTTATCCCTACTTTAGATGAGGGAACTGAGCAGCAAGTGGAGGACCTGACCTGAGGAACTTGGCAGCGGGTCTGCCTGGTCTGTGCTGTGACCACTGTCTCTCACTACCTTCCTGCACAGAGCTCCTGCTGAACTTAGAGGTCAGTCGCCAAACACACATCTAATGGTAAATGCTGGAAGGCTTGTGTCCTTTCATAGAATTAGTTCTGGGAATACTGAGCCCCAAATCTAGCAACCACCCCTGAGGCCTGTGTAATTATTGTCTACTTACCTTTCCATGAATATTTTATTCCTACATGTTATATAGAAGAAAGAGATTGTGTTTCATAGAAAACATTAATGCAATGATTTTGAATGGTGTTTGTTTGGAGCCAGTATCAATTCACTCTCTTAGCCAGGCATCCTCAAACTACGGCCCGCGGGCCACATGCGGGTGTTTTTGCCGTTTTGTTTTTTTACTTCAAAATAAGATATGTGCAGTGTGCATAGGAATTTGTTCATAGTTTTTTTTTAAACTATAGTCCGGCCCTCAATGGCCCTCCAGTGAACTGGCCCCCTGTTTAAAAAGTTTGAGGACCCCTGCTCTTAGCCATTCGACAAGTAGTGTCTGCCTTGTACAGGGCATCGAGCTGGACACTGAGATGCAAAGACAAGTGAGATGGTAACCACTGCTCTAAGGGCATTAAAGAAAGACTCATATTATGACTTCCACTGTCAGCTTTATTGATGAGCTTCTCTTTCTTCATATTTTAGCTATATACAGATATGTTGGAAAAGGAAAGCATTTTGTAATATCACCATGAAGTAGAGATGAATTATGTTTTAAAACATCTGAATTATGAGTTCTCATACTCAGGGATCCGAAATGCAACATAGGTAATACAAGCATAGGCTAAATTCTGCCATCTAACTGGAAATTATTTAGCCTCTCTAAGCCTCAGTTTCTTCACCTGTCAAATGCAATTAATAACACCATGTAGGTCTTCTGGAAAATTAAAGTCAACAAGGCATGGTAAGGGTCATGCATATTTCACATCCATGGAAAACTCAAGATGATAGTGACTACTGAAGCAATTTCTGCCTAGGTAGAAGAGAACAAACAGCAGCTGTAGTTTTGCTACACCTTGAACAACAGTGGCAGCTGAATTCCAAAGACAGCCCCCGATGAACCACGCTCCTTGCATTCATATCCTTGTTTGTCTGCTCCAACTGGGCTGCTTCTGTGACTTGTCTTGACCAACAGAATACTGCGAACGTGATACTGGGCCAGTTCTGGACCTGAGTCTTTAAAAGGCCCATCATTATCTACTGCTCTTGGGGGCCCTAAGAAGCCCTGCTGGAGAGGACATGGGGAGAGACCATATGGAAAGGCTCTGAAAACACATGGAGAAGGAGAGGGGACAGCTCTCCCCATGTCCCCCACGAGCCTCAGTGACTCTAGATGACCCTGATTCCATACGTCTTCGGACACATGAGACACCCCAAGAGAGGCCAGCAGAAGAACCACCCAGCTGAGCTCAGTCAATCCTCTGGTCACAGAAGATAATATGACTAAGTTGTTGTTTTAAGCCACTAAGTTTGGAGGTGTTTCATTACCTAGCAACAGCTAACCCAAACAATAGTGCTGCCCAAATGACCTGAGATTCAACACACTGCCATTGAGTCTGACATGTGCACAACTCTGATAAACTGAAAGGCAATCATGAATGAAGGCAAGTTCTTCAAAGGCTGGACCTCCTATTGTGTGCTGCCCTTTCCTCTCTCAGATCTCATAAACAGAAGACCTCAAAAATATAGTGGGCTGGCCGTGGCTGGGTGGCTCAGTTGGTTGGAGTGTCATCCCAAAATGTTGTGAGTTCGATTCCCTGGTCCAGGCACATACCTAGGTTGCAGGTTTGATCCCCCGCATTGGAGCACATACAGGAGGCAACTGATCTCTCTCTCTCTCTCTCTTCTCTCTCTCTCTCTCTCTTCTCTCTCTCTCTCTCTCTCTCTCTCTCTCTCTCTCTCTCTCGTCAATAAACATATCTTCGGGTGAGGATTAAAAAATATATAGGGGGCTGACCACCTCACTTGGGCACCCATAATGTCTGGTACTCTGCTCAATGCTGGGAGACAGAGGGGGAAAGGCAGGGTCACTGTCATTAAGGATTTTATACTCTTGACATATAGCAGAGTGATGGGTAAAGTTCACTTGGAGAGAAAACAATTACATCTTATAACTCTTGCTCTAGGAAAGTACTAATTTTCATAGTCTTTAGCCTATACCATCTAATAAGAGATTTTAAAAAAGAATCAGGGCCATTAAGTCGCCTTTGCTGTCTAAAACCTAGATGTTCTCTTTGTGGGTCCTGGTGGTTACACAGGTAAGACGATTTCTTTGTCTGTCCTTGCTCAACCTCTTTCTTAAAGAAACTGAATGTTCCAATCGCCCAAAAGGAATGTGTGTTCCAGCCAATCACTGAAAGCTATACAACTTGGTTTGATAATTTCTTATTAAAATCAGATGCTAAATAGTGCAATTATTTGCATGTTTATTTTCCTAATCATGAGAATTGTCATTGCTAAAAAATGTGTGGAAATATATTTATTTGGCATAACAGCCACTCTACTGATGTTTCTGTTTTCCTTGGAATGCCAAAGCCACGTTAAAGCAAATTTTGCAGCTTGACACAATCTGACTAGTCTTAAACAAACAACACCTCCCTCAAGCTCATATAGCCTTTTGGTGATTACTACATATTTCTCCTCCTTTCTGGCCAAACTTCTTCAAAGAAGAAGTCTGCTTCCTTTCCCCTGACATTCCTCAGCCATATGCTATGTGAGTCCCAGCGATCCAGCTTTCCTGATACTATTCTCCCCAAGGACATCAATGACCAGTTGTCACTGAACCCATTGGACTCTTCTCAGTCCTTACCATCTTGTCAGAACCTGGTGGAGTGCACCCTCTTCCTTTTTTCAATGCTCTCCTGCTCTGGTCAGGTGATACCTCTAGTCCTCCCTGGTTTTCTAACTCTCCTGTTGGCTTTGTACACCTTCTCTGTAGGTTCTGTTGTCTCTGCTCCTAGCTTACAGGCTGATAGTCCTCAGGGTGCTGAGGCAGTTTCTCTTGTTTCCCACTTCTCTCCTTGGAGTTTTCATCCCATGACCTCAAAGATGACCCAGATGCCCATGACTTCCAGATCTGCACTTCCAGCCAGACCCCTGCTGACCCAGTTCTCTATGTCCAATGTCCCTTCCACCTTGGATGTCACAGAAACACCACAAAAGCCAGAACTCCCCAAAATAAATGATCATTTTCCCCACACACCCTCTCCTCTTCAGTGTTCCTGATGTAGTGAGTGGTACCTCCACCCATCCGACTGCTATTGAGAAACAGAAGAGTAGTTCTTTATTCTTCTCTCATCCTCCATATCCAATCTGTAATTTAGTCTTGCTCATTCTGTCTCCTAAATATCTCTTGCAACTGTTCACAGTCTTAAATTCCTAGTGTCACTATTTTAGTCTATCTTCATCTCTCCCCACATTATAATCAACCACCTGCTAAGAAGTTCTCTTGTTACCAGAATCAGTAGAGACACTTAATATTTAATTTGCAATGAGGTATCCTCTTAATTCTATTACAAGTAAATTTTCTCTCATTACAGACACAAATATACAGAAGTAGTTATATTAAACACTTGAAACAACATTTGGCATCATTCCTAACTTTCCCCATACTACAGAGAATAATCTTATAAAAGGCAAGTCCCCTGATATCTTCATTCGGACACTGCATTAAGATAAAGTCTAGACTTCATAACACACCGTGGAAGACCCTTTATGAGCAGACCCTCGTCCACCTCTTTATCCTCATGTCTCACTACTCTCTGCTCCTCCACTAACAATCCTTTCCAGACCATAACCTCTTTTCAAACTACAGGTTGTCAATCCCTCCTTCTCTCTTCTCCTGGAGCTCTCACATTCTGTTCTTTCTACCAGGACAGATGACTCTCTCTCACATCCATTCCCTAACTCCTTGGTTAAGCATTCATTTCTCTAGGAACCTTTGCTGGTAACTTACAACTCAGTTGGGTTTGTCTCCTTTAACATCTTAGAGACCCATGAAGTCTAAAAACCTAAGCTCTGACCAAGTAAATAACACTACTTTGCTAGCATAAAAGGGGAACTTCAAAGGAACATTAGAGTTAGGGTACAAAGGCCTAAATCAGCTGCCTTTCAAGAACACATAGACTTATTCATCAATGTTGTCAACCCCTCAGTTTTATCTCACTGCCTGAGTGGGAAGAATATAAACTTCCAGCACAAGAGCTATGCCAGGGATATTTCATAGAACCTAACAGGGGAACAGTTGGTCTATGCTGGATATGAGGTAATAATCCTATTTATTAACTGTATTCTTCAATCCTATACTACAAAAGGATATCTAGAAAAGCTCTGATGCAAACCTTTGGGTCTGTCTGTCTCCTCTAAGAAATGCAAATGCACTCCCCCAATCACATGGCACGCTAGGAATTCTGGAGAGGAGCTTCCCACGAAGGGAATCTTGAAACATAGTGGTTGCTAAAGTCATCAGTTATTGGATAAATTGATGGAAGAAATAAAGGAAGCTGGGTCTGTCCCACAGGATAAGAGGCAGCCAGGAACTAGGTGAAATAGTTAGCTAACAGGTCAGGGTTAAGGGTTGACTCTTGTTCCACTGGGAAATTTTGGGGTAAGCAGAACCTACAGCAGAAGGCCAATGAGGCAGAGGGGCCAAAGGAGAAGGCTGGAGCTCCATACTTACACGAGTGCCTAAGAATCTCCTGTTGCATCAGTGTTGCATTGTACAGAAAACAGTAGACAAAAGCCAGTGGACCCCACAATATGTACAAAGGGAACTCCTAATATAGTTAAGGCCTGGACCTTCATTATTACTGGCAGTTGGGTAGGGCCCGTATAAGAAGGTTTCCAATTGTGTGGCATAGTAGAGGAATAGGCAGTCAATTAATCCTATTTGAAAATTGCTGCCTTATTACAATTTTACCTATGTTAGTTGGGTTTGCTAATAACTGGAATGAAAATTTAAATACAACTTTTGATTTTCTCTGAATCAATTAAATTGCAATACTTTATTGGCCTAAGAATATGATGGACTGAAACAACTCAATTTGAGAAAAGAAAACATAGAGAATCTTTCCAAGAAAACATCAATTCAGCAATTAGTTGAATGTTAAAATCAAAAAGGAAAGTTCCTTGGTTGAAAATGACAAACTAAATCAGCACAAAATTTTGCAAGTAAGTTATGTAGTTTTTTGTCTGTTAGTAGATACAGGATCTTTACCACATTTTAAATAATTTTCTGGCTTATTCTTTCACCAATGGCACGCACTGCCAAGGCTTTAGTCTGTTTTGCCTCCACTTTGAGAATCACTAATTCCATAATGCAGCTCTGTGCTCACAAGCTCCTGCGCTACTAGTTGGTTTCTGGCCACTGCTCCCATCTACTGTTTTAAAGTTCTTTGACCTCCAGGAACTTAAATTCTTGATTTTTCTAATCTGACTCAACCCATTCCTTTCTTAGCCAATTTAAAGTCCAATACTAAAGTGGGTTAAATAGTGTCCCCGAAAAGTCATATCCAAGTCTTAACCTTCAGGACCTAGAATGTGACCTTACTTGGAAACAAGGTCTTTATAGATATAAGTTAAGGACCTCTGAATGAGGTTATCCTGGTTTAGGGTGGACCCTGACTCCAATGTCTGGTGTTCTTCTAAGAGAATGGAAGGATTTGAGACATGGGGAAGGCCATGTGAAGACAGAAACAGATTCTTGAGTTATGTAGCCACAAGTAAGGCACATTACGGATTGCCCAGCAGCCACCAGAACCTAGGAGAGAGGCATGCACAGGTTTTTCCTCATAGTCTCCAGCCAAGAGGAACCAACCCTACCAACACCTTGAGTTTGGACTCCTGCTCTCTAGAAGTGTGTGAAAATGATTCTGTCGCTCTATGCCACTAAGTTTGTGGTGATTTATCACTCCCCTTCTTTTCTTTTTACCCATCTGGCAAAACTCCAGCCCTCAACTTACCTGCTTCCTCCATAGCTGTACCTGGACAGCCAAAATGGCTGAAACAAGTCAGCAGTGCTGTGAAGATTCATAACCATCAACCTGAAATGGGCTTTCCTCTGCATGACCCCTCCTCTCCTCTTTGTGAGGAGACGACCTCACTTGTTACCTAGAGAAGAAACTCAGCCATCAAATAGGGTCGCTCCCAACTTCCTGACTCCTCTATCTCTGCAGCCAGTCCCACCGCTTCCCTCCATTTCAGTTGAGGAGGTGCTCATTACTTCTGATACCAACCCTTTTATCTGGGCTTTACATCCCACCCACTCCTAACTTCTCAGCACCCTTACCTGATCTCTTCGGTCTCACACATTTTCTAACTCCTTTTCTCTCTGGGATCTTTCACATTGGTTGGTCATGCTTATGTCACTTTTATCGTAAAAGAGCAACAACAAATCAGAAGGCACAGACAGCCCCCTCCCAATCAAATCGCATACATTTGAGTCTCTCTCTATAGACACACGTTTTCTCCATCACCCATCCTCGTCCTATCGCTCTTCCCCATTTCACAGCCAGACTTCCCAAAGACGTAGCCTTATTTTTCCCTTTCCTTCTAATTTCTCATTCCACACTAATCTGGCATTTATCCCCAAATAATTCACCCAGAGAGCTTTTGCTAAATTATCAATGACCTCTAATGGATCAGAATCACTAAAGTCAATGGGCATTTTTCTATACATCACTTGATGTTATAGTACTGAACACAGTTCATTATACCCTCCTTGAAGCATTTTCCAATCCTGGCACCATCACACCACATGCTCCTGGTTTTCCTTCCACCTCTGGAACCTCTGCCCTTATAGCTCCTTAATAGGTTCATCCTTCTCCACTCAGTCATTAGTAATGATATTCTTCCTTTGTCTATTAGAACCAACTTTGACTCTCTTTATATTCTATACTTGTTCCCTAAGGAGCTCATACATGGTCATCACTAATTGACATATGTATGCAAATGACCCAACATTTACATATCAAGCACAGACCTCTTCTTTGCTGTCCATATAGTCAACTGCCAACTCTGGCTATCACAAGGTCAACTCAAACACGTACCAAAACTTGTAATCTTATCTCCCCCTTACTCCCACCCTGTCCCCACTCCTCCAAACCTGCCATTCTCCCAAAATATTCATTCTGGAAAAGGCCACATACCCTTAACCAACATGAAAATGTCAACTGTGACACTTACTTCTCTTTCTCCCTCCTATGTCTGACCTGTCATCAAGTCCAATCACTTATTCCTTATAACAGCACCCAAATCCATCCATTCCTACCACCAAATATTAGTCCAATTTACTATCATCTGCCAATGACCTCCTAATTGGTCTATCTGTGGTCACTCACACCCTTGTCTAATTTGTTCTATAGGATGCAGATCTATTGAAGGTCCAATCTTATATCTCCAGCCTCAGCCTCATTTCATACCACACTCCCTGCTCTTCCTTCTCCAGCCGCTGGTCCTTCCTACTTTACCAGAAGGTTCATATGCTTCTTCTACTGCAGGGACTCTGCACATGCTGGTCTACTGCCTGGGTGCAAATTCCTACCCCTCCCTCAGAGGAAGTTCTCCTGATGCCTCAGACTGAGTCAAGTCTTTCATTCTCCAAAGGACCTTTCTTTCATTACCCTTATCATAGCTGTGACCTAGCTTTCTTCTTGTGATTTGATCATTTGCCTCTCCAGCAACACTGTGCAGGCCACAAGGTCACTGACAAGGTCTAGTTTTGCTCACAGATACATTCCAGGGCCAGGTACAGTTTCAGCACGTGGTAGGCACTCAGGGAGTTTTGCTGTTGTTTTTCTTCAAGGCCATAGGTACGCAGTAAAGCTTACACACACAAAGGAAACTTTGGTACATTGTAGATTTCCAAGGCCAACCCCTGCAACTCAAAGGAAACAAAAGCACAACTTGGTGGCATCTTCACAGCTTATTCCTGCCGGGGCTATTTTTTTCTAAATACAGTCCTATTTACAAGAAATTTGGATAAGTTGGCTGCAGTTGACTATTTGAGGAGGCACTGTCTGTTCTATTTCACTTGTTATAATTGTTTTTGTTCCTGGGGCAGGTATAAGGATGTTTTGTGGACACCCATTGCCAATAACACAAAAGATGCTGGGCATCAGGCTAATTGCTCCCCAGGGCCTGGGCGGAGTGGAGCCTCTGAGGGCAGGTTGAAAAGCAGGTGGAGATCATCTCCCTGAGGACCTGTTGTTTTACGTTCTATGCGTTACTGCTCTCCTCAGCTGACAGGTGATGCAGAGAAGCTTCTGAGAGGAACTCTGTCCTGTAGTGCTTTGGCCACCTCATCTTAATACTGAAGGCTTTTAGAACACTGGCCTTAGAATAGGAGGGGCATATGAGCAGCATGAGACATGAAGATCTATCTTTGAAAATTTCGTATAGTAGCTATTGATGCCAAAATTGAGGGAAATCTTGAGATCATAATTTTCTAATGTAGTTTTCTTATTTCTATACAACTTGCAAAGCAATATTTGAAGGTGTTGCATATATGCAGACACACATGTCCCATATCTTGAGTTACAGTAAAACTACAGTATACGGTAGAGAATTATGGCAAATTATAAATGTAACTCATTGTGGAAATAATAACAGGCCAAGCATGCACTGTGTTAATGTAATTTCATGTGTTAAAAAAGCATACAATTTTAAATACAAATACATAATATAAATGCAATATATGGACTTACTCTTTGTATTTAAAATCATGGACATTACTGTGCATATGAAATGACATTACATACACACACAGCCAAGACAAATATATGCATTCCAGCTAAAACTGGCAAACCAATTACCTTCTCACAATCAATCAATCAATCAATCTCTAGTATATTTAGTATTTGATTCTTATCCATGCATAGGAAAGTTTGTAATTCAAAGTATTACTTGAGCATATATGTAATTTATGATGTTAAATATCCTTATGTGGACAATAGTTTTCTCATTTTGGCTAAAAACTAGCACAGAAAGTCTCTCCTTTCCAAAAACAAGAAATAACATTTCTGAATTCAGTTAAGTACAAGGAACACTACAGTGTAAACTGTTGACTTAAAAAAACCCCCCCACAAAATAGCTTCAGTTATATCATGAACCCATCCATCTATTGTGATACAGATATATTCCATAGTATCTCCTCCAGCTTCTCTAATTTGGAACCTGAATGTCTCTTAAAGAGAAACAACAACTACACACACATAACATTCAGCTGTCAGTTTAACTAATTTGGCCACAGAAATCATAGAAACTTGCTAATAATAGTTAAAAATAAGAATGATTAAAGTTGCATTTTTGCCTCTCACATGTTTTTAAATTCTTTCTCCCCAAAGAATTTTAAATGAATGTTTCTTCAAACTTTTAATGATTCATGAGTAATTTGATGCCACTGTACTTTGCTTAAAAATGTATTCCATTTTGATTTATCCT